>NC_035444.2:156271956-156583875 GCF_002127325.2 Helianthus annuus
GTTTGATCTAATTGGTGCAAGGCGGGCGGCTTATTATTATTTATTTTTTTTTATGTGTGTGTTGTTGTATGGTGGGCCGAAGGGTTATAGTGAATTACACCAATCTTAAGTGAATCCTTAACATGTTTTGTTTACATACTTGTGTGTTGAGAGACTAAATATTGAATGTTCCGCATGCACGAAATCATGAAACGAATTTACCTATTAACCGAACACATGTTAAGTGATTACTTGCTAATATTGGGTTGTTGGATTAACTGGTATGATTTCAACTATATGGGTGTATACGTGCATCTTGGTTGTGTGATATGTGCAATGAATACATAAATTGATTGTACGTGAAATATGTGGACTATGTGCACCAAAGACTAATTGTTGTTGGTAACTATTCTAGGACGTGTTCGAATAGTTGATAAACGGGTACCTAGTCTTACCGAGCAAACCAAAGGTGAGTTCACTACATTCGAGCATGCGTCCCAGTGGTTGGGGACAGTCAGTGGGTATCCCATGGGAGGGGATGAGTCTTTGGGTAAAAACGGGTATATTGGTTAATGATCTCACCTATCATCTTTTGTAAGTCCCTCATCGGGTATTAGTTAGTAGCGCTACTTAGGTTTGGCACCCTCACCCCGTGCCTGTAGAGGACGGAGGTGAACTAATGACCCAGTCTGGCCCAGTACTAGATAGGAGTACGTGGGAAGGGCAGTCCGTGAGCCGTCCGTGTTTGGAAATGAGATATTAACAATATTACTTGCATTGGGTATTAAACTGTTTTACATACACCGGGTAACAAACGTTTTCTAAAACTGTGAACTCGCCAGCTTTGTCTGATACGTGTGTTACATGCTCGCAGGTCCTTAGGTGCGTTGAAAGCAGGAACTTGCTGGCTGGAGGGCGCGAGTGGTCATGGTTGCTTGATGGATTTAATATTAGACATTTATTTACTATGATTGATTGGATAACATTTATATTACGATACATTAACGCTTCCGCTAAACTTATGGTTTTTGAATAACTTATGTTGGGATTTCAGTATCTTTAAATAATGAAGTTTTATTTCAAACTTGTGTTTCAATGTAATTGGTGGCTCATTGCTAGTTGTCACACGCCTAGCAGGGACACTCCCTAGGTGGTAATTTTGGGGGTGTGACAAGCTTCACAAACTTTCAAACCACAACGGCCAGAATGGTGGCGCTGGCAGGTGTTACACTTGGGCTGGGTGCCTATGTATCCTTTTCCTTTCTTCCCACTACCAGCTGTAACCTGAGCTGGCGTGCTTGTTTCTCCTTTCTTAACCACACCGCTAGTGCCTTGCTTGAAGTTCGAAAACTTCCGCTTGTTACCTCCTGATGACTCCACATGAGTCTCTTTCTTCTTTGGCTCAGCATCATTGAACTTGTTCAGGCGAATAGCCTCCTCTGTGAGAGCCACGCTCAAATCAATCGCCTCAGTAATAGTCGCAGGCTTGGAGGAGGTCACCATGCTTATGATTTGAGGAGCTAATCCTCAAATAAAACGTTCAATCCTTTTGAACTCTGGAGTGACCATGTAGGGTACCACATGTGATAAGTCATGAAACCTCTAAACGTATTCTGCGATCTTTGGACCTTCCATCTTTAAATGCCAGAACTCTGTTTCCAATCTTTGGATTTCAGCGCGGGAACAGTACTTTTTGCGCATAAGTTCCTTCAGTTCGGTCCAGGTCAGCGCGTAGGCAGCAGCTTCACCAAGTGTCTGTACTTGCAAATTCCACCAAGATAGGGCTCCATCCAAGAATAGCCCAGAGATATAGGTGACTTGCTGATCTAGTGCGCATTTGCTCATGCGAAGAACAGATTCAGTTTTCTCAGCCCAACGAACAAAGGCGACAGCACCTCCTGTGCCATCAAAGTTGACCGGCTTGCAGTCTAGAAAGTGTTTGTAGGTGCATCCATGAGGTGGGTTGTTGTTATTGCCAGTATTGCCTGAGTTGCTTCCACTAGTCACTCCTTGAGAGGTGGCGTATTGTGCGATGGCAGCAGCGATGATTTGCTGGAGTTCTGCCTCATTGGTAGGCATTTGCGGTTGTTGACGTCTTGGCGGCATCTTCTAAAGATGTGTTTACGTTGGTCAGGCCATAGTAAAGCGTACGTATATAATGATAGTAATAGTACATAACATCTCATGTTATCAATATATCATTCATATAACATCCCATGTCACAAAAATATAAATAATCAATCATACATCAAATATGATGAGAATACTGCGATTGCCATATATCGAGACCACATAGTAAGTGTACAAGTACATCACAGTGTCATACAACATCAATCGACTAAGGGCTACATCACCCCAGTCCAAAAACTATATCAAATCAGTGTCAATACATCCCATGTACAAAATCAACAAAAGTCATAATCAGAAAGTAGTCTCCAAAAATGATGTGCAGTCAAAAGCAATCGCCGTCTTCTCACCAATGTCTACCCATACGGTACTGATGAGCTCTAAACGGCTGGCGGTGGAGGAGGGGGAAAGTGAGTGTAAAACAAACGACGCAACTGGAGCCAGTCCTCCTCCATGGCTCTCTGGGTACGCAAGAAAGAGGCAACCTGCTGCTCTAGTGCGAGAAGGCGTGCAGCATAATCTGGTGGTAAAGGTCGAGAGGGCTGCAAAGGAGAGTGGGTCTGACCCTGGCACTGACACGGCGGCGGCTGAGCTCTCTCAAGCTCCTGAATGCGCTGTGTGTGTGCCTCGTGCTGAAAAACAAAAGACATCAAAACGTCCTCAATAGAGTGCACCATATGGAAAGGATGGTAGGGATCGGTCGGTGGCATGATAGGTGGTGATGACCAGAGAAACGGCTCCCTGGCTGGATCAAAAGGTGCCACATGAAATGGAGAAACAGGGGGTAAAACAGGTGGAAACTATGGCATAAAGGGAACAGACGTCGGCACATGCCCAAAGGGGTGGGCCGAAGAACCCTCTCCAGGTCGGGCTGGAGGTGTAAACTGAGGAACTGGAAAAGAGAAATCAACGTGTCGTGCATCAGTGGTATGAGGGGGAATAGGTGGAACCTCATCATCAGCAGGAATCCACCCGTGCTGGGCGTGCTCATCTCGTGGGTCCATGTGGGTCGCGAATAGTGCATGCTCGGGCTCTAGTGGAACGGGATCAGGTGGGGGAGCAACAAGAGGGTCAACAGGTGCATCAGCAATAAGTGGGGGATCAACGTGATCAGCAGCAATGTCATGATCGCCCTCCAATAATGGAGCGTCAACAGGATGGTCATCAACAGGTGGGTCAGCAATCACAGGCTCAATAGGTATGCCAACATGAACGGGGTCATGCTCAGGCACTGGGTCTAGAGCGGCTGCCTGCTCAGGGGCGATGGCAGGCTCGGGATCATCAAAGGCCATCTCAAAATCAAACTCAGGGTCAATGGGATCAACTGGGTCAGCTGGGTCGACCGGATCATCCATAGGCTGATCCATAGGTATAAACTCTATATCTAGATCCGGGTCGAATCCCGGGGGAAAGATAGGATCGGAATCCTCCACATCATCATGGTCGAAAGCAAAGCTAGGAATAGGGGCAACAGAGGATGCCTGGTCAGGATCTGAACCATGTGAAAAGTGTTGTGCACTCAGAGTGTGAGAAGGTGCGGAGGCCACATACTCGAAGGAGTCTGGAGCAGGAGAGTGGGCAGGTGACTCCGCAGCTGGAGCATCTGCGAGCAGTAAAAGTCCTCCGTCGGCTATGAGGGCCTCGCCCTCCTCATCGTCCTCTAGGAGATCATCGTCAAACAGATCAATATCGCCATCAGCATCGGCGTCAAGAAGTAAATCGTAGGCAGGGTAAGCGGCCAATGGTATAGGAGCAGGGATCTCTACAAGCGGTAGATCCCCAATAAGAGGGCCATCAGCGAGCTCATCAGCCTCGTCAGGTAGCGCGAAGGGCTGAAAGTCGTCCTCGTCCGTGCTAGAAACGTCGGATGTGTGGATCTCGCGCTCTGAAGATACTAAATCGTCTGATACGATCGGCCTGGGACCCGTAGTGTCTGAATCACCTGTGCCAGAGGTGTCCATGGTGTCTGTAACATAACCACAAATATGCACAAATAATCAGTCATACAATCAGGTAAACACACTAGTCACCAAGTAAGAATTCACATAATTCTCCTAGTCCCACTAGCCTCCCAGTCTCCTAGACTGACATTCCTAGTCCCACTAGCCAAATTCCTCCCAGTCTCTAAGACTGCTCTATCATCTACCTCGACCTCTTAGATCGAGCCTCGGACTCCAAGACCGAGCCTCAGCCTCCAAGACTGAGCCTACTCTTCTTAGTCTTACTAGCCATCTACCTCGATCTCTTAGATCGAGCCTCGGCCTCCAAGACCGAGCCTCAGCCTCCAAGACTGAGCCTACTCTTCCTAGTCTCACTAGCCATCTACCTCGATCTCTTAGATCGAGCCTCGGTCTCCAAGACCGAGCCTCAGCCTCCAAGACCGAGCCTCAGCCTCCAAGACTGAGCCTAAAAATAATAAAGAAAATGTGCTCAACATTTATTTGTAAAAACGTGTTGGATCTGGACTTAAATGGTATGCAGTAAAAATGTTTTCGTGAGAGCCCTAGTGATCATAGTCTAGACTCGAGAAGGAATCCTAGTTCGCTATGATCAGGGCTCTGATACCAAGCTGTCACACCCTGGCTTTGCGGAAGCGTGGTTAATTTGGTGTGACTTCTTAATACCATAGCTTAACCATAACAAAGCTATATGAATAAAAACCATGCAAGATCATCCATTCAATTAAGTTTTAAAACCAAATACAACAACATTGTTTTAACGGGAAAACACCCTAACGACATAATCACTGTTCAACAAACATAACAAACACAAACATAGCATAAACACAGTTTAAGGACTGTGACTTGTCCAGGAAAGAGTCACATTCCCTAAACCCGGATGACCTCGTAACTAGTGCAGCGGGAAAACGTGTCATACTGCGCCAGATCCTTTAATTCCCTGAAATACATGTAAGTTGAAAAATCAACAATAATGTTGAGCGAGTTCATGCGTAAGTGAGTAAATAAACCTTTGTAAGTATAAAAATCCTGGTATGTAGCAAATAAGGAAAAAGAGATCACCAATGGTTTGCAAGGCCATTGATATGTGTGAAATGCAAGTAGGAAGGCTCAAACCTAGCAGATTTATGCGTTGGGTACAAAGTCACCCAGAGGTCCGTTATGCTGGGCCTGGGGCTGGGCTCGCTACACCCAGATAGATCTATCGCTCCTGCCCCTCGGTCCTATCCTGAGGATTAATGACCTCAAGTTTCCGCCTACCCATTCACATGATCTAAGTAATAACCCTCCTTACGCTAACCATACCATGTAAGAAATATTCGTAATCATAGTAACATGTAGTTCACCCCCGCAGTTTAGAAAACTGAAAACAGTTAAGAGAAAAGGGGGACATGAACTCACAGCGGTGCGTCTCTACCAAGTATGTCTCCAAGTCAAGCAGCTGTGCAACGACCTACATGTACTAACTCTATTAGGCGGACGGCTGTGCCTTAGCTTTATGGTTTAAGTTTTGGGAAATAGTTAGACAACTATTTCGTGTTTACATTCTGTGCATACTTGGTAATTATTTTCCTTCCCAAGGATGGGGGATTTAATACATGTGTGTTCAAAATATATTATTAAGTCTCACTTAAAATATATCTTATTTCTAACTTCAAAATATAAATATTTTTCTCAAAAATATTATATTTTCTATTATATAAGATTTTCCCAAAATAATACCTTAACAAAAATACGTGTTCATAAATATTTCCGTAAAATGCGTAAGTTACGTTTTAACGATCGAGTGGTAATAATAATTACCGGTGTAACTTATATATTTATTGTGAAAGCGTTCGTATTATTTTGGATTCGTTAACGTTCGATAATATTATTTTTACCCTAAAAATAATATTTATACACTTCACAAAATAATTGACAAGTGACGTTGTGAAAAATATATTTACTAAATATATATTTATCACGTTTAATTTTGTGAAAATCCCACCTCCGATATTTGTAAATAAAGTCATGGCAAAACTTATATTTTGAAAACATGTCGAAAAGTATTTCTAACACTTATAGTGAAAATAATTCTAAGTGTTAGGTTTTTGGAAAAATTTCGCCAGAGTTTCCTCTGTAACTGGAGGTGGCCACGCTTTCAAGCGTATCATTTTCTTTTATAAATCAAATCAACCATTTTCTTACTCAATCAAAACAATATTCAACACATCAACTAGTTAATAAATATGTAAATCGCATAAATCACATGAACTTGCAGTTTTTCCAAAACTATGGTGTAAATCCCATCACTTTTAGCGGATCTTTATATAAAGCAATCCGATTTTGTAAAAACCTTGTTTTTAAAGAAATCCCGTCTTTACATCTTCTCGTCATCTTTTACAAAAATTGTTATTTTGTCGAAACTTTGTGCTACACAAGTGTTTACACACTTGTGTCTTCTAAAATCCTTCTTGTTAGCGTAAGATCCGTCTTTAGAAAACATGATTTCTTTAACACTCGGTCCTTTGAAAATACCACTTGTAGATCCGTAGATCTACTAGTTTTAAACACCATTTTGTAAGTAAAATCACTTTTACACAAGTTCATGATTCGTGTGTGGTAGAGTTTCATCTTTTAACCCTTGTCACTTCCAAAACTTCCTTATGTCATGATCCATGATCATGACCAACCCGGGTTAAATGATGATCCAAGCTACCACAGCATAGATCGGGTACAAATATTCACGCAAATCAAATACTACAAGTTTTACACACCAGATAAGCTTTTATCCATCATTACAAGCATTTTTAGTAAACTTTAGTGCATCAACTTGTAAGTTTACGAGTTTTAACCGTTACATATCCTTTTAACCACTTCAAAATAGTTTGAGAGGGTGATTTAAGTAACTTACCACTAGCTCGAGGCTAGGGAAGAATCTAGACGCAAAAAGGGTGGATAAAAGCAAGAGAGTGAGGTCCTTTAAGCTCCGAGTGCATCAAGCCTTCTTATACGCGATCCTTAATGCTTGTGTGATGTTGGAATTGGATGAACTAAACTCGAAAATATGATGGATGTATAGGGGATGTTCGGCCGAAGCCTTTGAGAGAGGGAGAGAGAGGGAGTGTTTGAGTGATGTTGGGGAATGTAAGTGATCTTGTGCAAATCCTTGTTCTTATAGACAAAATTGTGATTATGGTCCATTGGATTATATGTTCATTAGATATGGGACACACAAGATTTAAATAATCAAAATTGTACAAGTGTGGGTCACATTGTGACCGAAATCGGCCGGGGGGGGGGGGGGTTCTAGTTCATTTTCAACCAAAATAGTTAGTGTAAAGTGAGGTTAATCTAGTTAGTTAAGTGATTAACCCGGTTAGTTGTGCGTTGCGCTTTATGGCGGGTGTTAGGGTATTCAGGGACCCTAACTGGCTCAGAAAAGACAAATAGTGTTAATGGCAATATTTTCATGTTACGGGTAAAGTCCGGTTGTTCGGTTGGATAGTAATCCGTTAAAGCGCTTAACAAAGCTTTAAGGTGTCATTAATACCATTTTTAGTGACACAACTTATTCCTGACACTTTGGAATGTGTCTAGTAATATTTTTCTCATGTTTTGGCACTTTATTAGCTAGCTAAAAGCTGAATTGTTTATTAAAGTGCTGAGTTTTGTGCTTAGTGTACGTTTTAGGCACATCCAGTCATTGTAACTTATCCCTAGAGACGCAGTTCTACAACCCTTGTATCCCTACACTCACCACTAGTGTAGTAACTATCTCTGGCTTATACAGGCCTTAGAGGCAGTGTCTGCCTGATGCTGGCTTTATCAGCATGTTCAATAGGTTATCCGTTTGTAGTGCTACAGTGCTTTTGTGCATCATGTTTGTCACTAGAGTTCAGTATGAAAATAATGTAGTGACGGTATGTAAAGTATGATGCAGGAATATGCATGTATCAACATTCAAGTAGCAGTTTGTTCACAAGTTCAAGTAAGCACAGTAATCAAGCAGTAATTAATTATTAATTAAGTCGTACGGATACCTGGTTTAGTGAGGGTTGTCACAATTAAACATTGAACAAACTTACCTATTACACATAAAATCTTTACCACCATCACATTCCCCTTTCCATTTTGAAGGAATAGGACCAATGCCTTCATCACTAAAGCTCTCTGACTCTGGCCATATTCTGGTATCAATGACACCTATTATGTTGTCACTCTCCACTTCAGGGCGTCCCATGAAGTCCCATGACCTTGTTGTTTGTAACAACAACTTTCGACTAGGGAAGACCGAGACGACCCCGACAATTCCTATTGAAGACAATATTCAATCAATATCCGTTAGTATTACATTATTGATTCATATATTATGTATAACTAGATATCCAAGTATGTAAAGTAACTTACTTGTTAACTTATGCTTTTCTTCCTCGGTCAGATATGCACAAACCCATTGAAGCTTCTTTTATAGCTTCGTATCAAAGCATGGCTTGCAAAACTGTTTTTTTTTTCAAAGTATAACAGGAAATAATTATATATAGATTCTAATCTAAAATTTTTAAATAAAAGATAAGATATACCTAGGATGAATAACTTCTTTGATAATTTGTGAGTGATGCAATGAAGACGAGTATTCTCCCTTGGGAAGAGATCCCATGTATGCAATATAAACCTACAAAAAAATACCATTCATGAGCACTAAGAAGGAATATCATGTGTTTTAGGTGGCGAAGAAGGAATTAACCATTTATAATTAATGAATAACTAACCTTTCGTTCTTGATCAAAGGAGGAGACCCAAGAAATAAATATGCATATGCATATGGTCAGAACAATACTTAATGTCTCCATTAGCAACCAAACTACAAGACCCAAATACAAGTCATAATTAACATCATAACCCGAATGAGATAACATGTCAAATGACAAACGTGTGTAATTTAAACTTAAATACAATTTTCATAATTTAAGCCCTTCTAAATTTGTCTTTCTATTACTAAATATATGGTTTGGTTATTTGCAATGTTTTCAGAACCGGACCGGAGGTCGACCCGGTCGCCTTATGGGGTCAAAGGTCACAAGCTACATATGTGTAGCTCGTGGATCTACCAAAAAATCTTGTTTAAAAGTGGTTTTTCGGATATCCAAAATTTCGGATATTTCGGATACGGATTTTCGGATATTTCGTATTCTCGGATATTTCGTATTCGGTTTTAGATACGGATTTTTTTGAACACTCCTACCCTACATTGATTCGACCGATATAACTATATATCTTTTAATAGCCAAAACTAAAAACTAGTACAAGCTTCCTAGCTAGAAAGTACGTAGATGCTAACCACTAGAGTTGCATCGTTCTTGAGAAGGAGCTTATCGACAAATTTTCTATCAATATCACTTGCTGCAACAGTTAAGATCCATGGAGCATAATTTTGGATAGAAGAGAAATCAGGACCAGTATTCCCTGCAGCATTTACCGTCAAAATGCCCTTCTCGATTGCATGGAATGACCCAATTGCAAATGGGTCAGAAGTAAGCTCGAGTGCACCATCTGGATAGCCCATGGAAAGTGATATAATATCTACCCCGTCAGCAATGGCATGATCGAAGGCACTCAGAACATCTATATCGTAGCAGCCTTGCTCGCATACTTTATAAACAACAAGTCTTGCAGAGGGAAACTCCTCCTCTAGCAATTCCATGTGCTAGACCATAATAATTTGCATCCCTCACTTGATTACCAGCTAAAATTGATGCCACATTAGTCCCGTGCCCATCTTTGTCTCTTGCAGAAAGCTCCCTACTTTCAGAGCTAAATGAGCGAGCGCCGATTATCTTTCTATATACAAAATAAAAAACAATTAAAACTATAACAAGGCCTTTTTGTTATAAATAGACAAGTTTTTCAAGGTACATATATGTATATGAATGTGTGTGTGTATTTATAGGTTTTAGGTTCATGAGAAAACCAATAAATACTTTAAAACCGAGAAAATTACTACCAACCAATCAATTTTTTTTACTCTTCCTTTCTTTTAGTTATAAGTTTAGTGTTGTAAAAAACAAATAAATATATCATTTGTATACCTTCACAAGCTATATATGTGTAGCTCGTCAATCTCGATATATATAGCTTGTGAAAGTACACATATGTAGTTCACAAGCTACATATGTGTAGCTCGTGGATCTACCAAAAAATCTTGTTTAAAAGTGATTTTTCGGATATCCAAAATTTCGGATATTTCGGATACGGATTTTCGGATATTTCGTATTCGGTTTTAGATGCGGATTTTTTTGAACACTCCTACCCTACATTGATTCGACCGATATAACTATATATCTTTTAATAGCCAAAACTAAAAACTAGTACATGCTTCCTAGCTAGAAAGTACGTAGATACTAACCACTAGAGTTGCATCGTTCTTGAGAAGGAGCTTATCGACAAATTTTCTGTCAATATCACTTGCTGCAACAGTTAAGATCCATGGAGCATAATTTTGGATAGAAGAGAAATCAGGACCAGCATTCCCTGCAGCATTTACCGTCAAAATGCCCTTCTCGATTGCATGGAATGACCCAATTGCAAATGGGTCAGAAGTAAGCTCGAGTGAACCATCTGGATAGCCCATGGAAAGTGATATAATATCTACCCCGTCAACAATGGCATTATCGAAGGCACTCAGAACATCTATATCGTAGCAGCCTTGCTCGCATACTTTATAAACAACAAGTCTTGCAGAGGGAAACTCCTCCTCTAGCAATTCCATGTGCTAGACCATAATAATTTGCATCCCTCACTTGATTACCATCGAAAATTGATGCCACATTAGTCCCGTGCCCATCTTTGTCTCTTGCAGAAAGCTCTCTACTTTCAGAGCTAAATGAGCGAGCGCCGATTATTTTCTATATACAAAATAAAAAACAATTAAAACTATAACAAGGCCTTTTTGTTATAAATAGACAAGTTTTTCCAGGTACATATATGTATATGAATGTGTGTGTGTGTATTTATAGGTTTTAGGTTCATGAGAAAACCAATAAATATTTTAAAACCGAGAAAATTACTACCAACCAATCAATTTTTTTTTACTCTTCCTTTCTTTTAGTTATAAGTTTAGTGTTGTAAAAAACAAAGAAATATATCATTTGTATACCTTCACAAGCTATATATGTGAAGCTCGTCAATCTCGATATATATAGCTTGTGAAAGTACACATATGTAGTTCACAAGCTACATATGTGTAGCTCGTGGATCTACCAAAAAATCTTGTTTAAAAGTGGTTTTTCGGATATCCAAAATTTCGGATATTTCGGATACGGATTTTCGGATATTTCGTATTCGGTTTTAGATCCGGATTTTTTTTAACACTCCTACCCTACATTGATTCGACCGATATAACTATATATCTTTTAATAGCCAAAACTAAAAACTAGTACAAGCTTCCTAGCTAGAAAGTACGTAGATACTAACCACTAGAGTTGCATCGTTCTTGAGAAGGAGCTTATCGACAAATTTTCTGTCAATATCACTTGCTGCAACAGTTAAGATCCATGGAGCATAATTTTGGATAGAAGAGAAATCAGGACCAGTATTCCCTGCAGCATTTACCGTCAAAATGCCCTTCTCGATTGCATGGAATGACCCGATTGCAAATGGGTCAGAAGTAAGCTCGAGTGAACCATCTAGATAGCCCATGGAAAGTGATATAATATCTACCCTGTTAGCAATGGCATGATCGAAGGCACTCAGAACATCTATATCGTAGCAGCCTTGCTCGCATACTTTATAAACAACAAGTCTTGCAGAGGGAAACTCCTCCTCTAGCAATTCCATGTGCTAGACCATAATAATTTGCATCCCTCACTTGATTACCAGCTAAAATTGATGCCACATTAGTCCTGTGCCCATCTTTGTCTCTTGCAGAAAGCTCCCTACTTTCAGAGCTAAATGAGCGAGCGCCGATTATCTTTCTATATACAAAATAAAAAACAATTAAAACTATAACTAGGCCTTTTTGTTATAAATAGACAAGTTTTTCCAGGTACATATATGTATATGAATGTGTGTGTGTATTTATAGGTTTTAGGTTCATGAGAAAACCAATAAATACTTTAAAACCGAGAAAATTGCTACCAACCAATCAATTTTTTTTTACTCTTCCTTTCTTTTAGTTATAAGTTTAGTGTTGTAAAAAACAAAGAAATATATCATTTGTATACCTTCACAAGCTATATATGTGTAGCTCGTCAATCTCGATATATATAGCTTGTGAAAGTACACATATGTAGTTCACAAGCTACATATGTGTAGCTCGTGGATCTACCAAAAAATCTTGTTTAAAAGTGGTTTTTCAGATATCCAAAATTTCGGATATTTCGGATACGGATTTTCGGATATTTCGTATTCGGTTTTAGATCCGGATTTTTTTGAACACTCCTACCCTACATTGATTCGACCGATATAACTATATATCTTTTAATAGCCAAAACTAAAAACTAGTACAAGCTTCCTAGCTAGAAAGTACGTAGATACTAACCACTAGAGTTGCATCGTTCATGAGAAGGAGCTTATCCACAAAATTTCTGTCAATATCACTTGCTGCAACAGTTAAGATCCATGGAGCATAATTTTGGATAGAAGAGAAATCAGGACCAGTATTCCCTGCAGCATTTACCGTCAAAATGCCCTTCTCGATTGCATGGAATGACCCAATTGCAAATGGGTCAGAAGTAAGCTCGAGTGAACCATCTGGATAGCCCATGGAAAGTGATATAATATCTACCCCGTCAGCAATGGCATGATCGAAGGCACTCAGAACATCTATATCGTAGCAGCCTTGCTCGCCTACTTTATAAACAACAAGTCTTGCAGAGGGAAACTCCTCCTCTAGCAATTCCATGTGCTAGACCATAATAATTTGCATCCCTCACTTGATTACCAGCTAAAATTGATGCCACATTAGTCCCGTGCCCATCTTTGTCTCTTGCAGAAAGCTCCCTACTTTCAGAGCTAAATGAGCGAGCGCCGATTATCTTTCTATATACAAAATAAAAAACAATTAAAACTATAACAAGGCCTTTTTGTTATAAATAGACAAGTTTTTCCAGGTACATATATGTATATGAATGTGTGTGGGTGTGTTTATAGGTTTTAGGTTCATGAGAAAACCAATAAATACTTTAAAACCGAGAAAATTACTACCAACCAATCAATTTTTTTTTTACTCTTCCTTTCTATTAGTTATAAGTTTAGTGTTGTAAAAAACAAAGAAATATATCATTTGTATACCTTCACAAGCTATATATGTGTAGCTCGTCAATCTCGATATATATAGTTTGTGAAAGTACACATATGTAGTTCACAAGCTACATATGTGTAGCTCGTGGATCTACCAAAAAATCTTGTTTAAAAGTGTTTTTTCGGATATCCAAAATTTCGGATATTTCGGATACGGATTTTCGGATATTTCGTATTCGGTTTTAGGTCCGGATTATTTTGAACACTCCTACCCTACATTGATTCGACCGATATAACTATATATCTTTTAATAGCCAAAACTAAAAACTAGTACAAGCTTCCTAGCTAGAAAGTACGTAGATACTAACCACTAGAGTTGCATTGTTCTTGAGAAGGAGCTTATCGACAAATTTTCTGTCAATATCACTTGCTTCAACAGTTAAGATCCATGGAGCATAATTTTGGATAGAAGAGAAATCAGGACCAGTATTCCCTGCAGCATTTACCGTCAAAATGCCCTTCTCGATTGCATGAAATGACCCAATTGCAAATGGGGCAGAAGTAAGCTCGAGTGAACCATCTTGATAGCCCATGGAAAGTGATATAATATCTACCCGGTTTGCAATGGCATGATCGAAGGCACTCAGAACATCTATATCGTAGCAGCCTTGCTCGCATACTTTATAAACAACAAGTCTTGCAGAGGGAAACTCCTCCTCTAG
Organism: Helianthus annuus; assembly: GCF_002127325.2. Taxonomy (NCBI): domain Eukaryota; kingdom Viridiplantae; phylum Streptophyta; class Magnoliopsida; order Asterales; family Asteraceae; genus Helianthus; species Helianthus annuus. The sequence continues at coordinate 156,285,962 of NC_035444.2, forward strand.
CAATTCCATGTGCTAGACCATAATAATTTGCATCCCTCACTTGATTACCAGCTAAAATTGATGCCACATTAGTCCCGTGCCCATCTATGTCTCTTGTAGAAAGCTCCCTACTTTCAGAAATGAGCGAGCGTCGATTATCTTTCTATATACAAAATAAAAAACAATTAAAACTATAACAAGGCCTTTTTGTTATAAATAGACAAGTTTTTCAAGGTACATATATGTATATGAATGTGTGTGTGTGTATTTATAGGTTTTAGGTTCATAAGAAAACCAATAAATACTTTAAAACCGAGAAAATTACTACCAACCAATCAATTTTTTTTACTCTTCATTTCTTTTAGTTATAAGTTTAGTGTTGTAAAAAACAAAGAAATATATCATTTGTATACCTTCACAAGCTATATATGTGTAGCTCGTCAATCTCCATATATATAGCTTGTGAAAGGACATATATGTAGTTCACAAGCTACATATATGTAGCTCGTGGATCTACCAAAAAATCTTGTTTAAAAGTGGTTTTTCGGATATCCAAAATTTCGGATATTTCGGATACGGATTTTCGGATATTTCGTATTCGGTTTTAGATCCGGATTTTTTGAACACTCCTACCCTACATTGATTCGACCGATATAACTATATATCTCTTAATAGCCAAAACTAAAAACTAGTACAAGCTTCCTAGCTAGAAAGTACGTAGATACTAACCACTAGAGTTGCATCATTCTTGAGAAGGAGCTTATCGACAAATTTTAATTCAAATGTTTGTCTGTATGGTCCGAATGTAAAGTGAAGTATATAGTTGTCTTATGTTTTGCCCAAAGTATTCATCCAACATGTGCTGTATCCCTAAAGTCTGCGTGTATATTTTCAAGATGTGAATGATGATGGGCATTTAATTGATTCACTTAAATTCTGAATTTGTTAGAATGTGGGGAAGGTCTGAACATGTGATGATTGGAGTTATCAGAATTAATTAGGATGGTGCATGTGTTCGATAGGTGTATAATAACTTTTAAAAAATTTAAATGGACCAACTATATACATATTATTCAAATGGGAGTTTCAAATTAACTCCAATCATTTCAATTATGGCCGTATATGTTGTTTAGGAGTACCCATGTGAGCCACTAAATGGTGGAAATGATATAATAGCCAAACAACTATTAACTTTGTACTATCTTACTTTTAATTGTTATGTAACAATCTAGATTACAAAAATGCATCACATGCAAACTTAATTAAACATTGAACAAACTTACCTATTACACACAAAATCTTTACCACCATCACATTCCCCTTTCCATTTTGAAGGAATAGGACCAATGCCTTCATCACTAAAGCTCTCTGACTCTGGCCATATTGCGGTATTAATGACACCTATTATGTTGTCACTCTCCACTTCAGGGCGTCGTTCGATTCTTTGGGATAACCCCATGAAGTCCCATGACCTTGTTGTTTGTAACAACAACTTTCGACTGGGGAAGACCGAGACGACCCCGACAATTCCTATTGAAGACAATATTCAATCAATATCCGTTAGTATTACATTGTTGATTCATATATTATGTATAACTAGATATCCAAGTATGTAAAGTAACTTACTTGTTAACTTATGCTTTTCTTCCTTGGTTAGATATGCACAAACCCATTGAAGCTTCTTTTATAACTTCGTATCAAAGCATGGCTTGCAAAACTGGTTTTTTTCCAAAGTATAACAGGAAATAATTATATATAGATTCTAATCTAAAATTTTTAAATAAAAGATAAGATATACCTAGGATGAATAACTTCTTTGATAATTTGTGAGTGATGCAATGAAGACGAGTATTCTCCCTTGGGAAGAGATCCCATGTATGCAATATAAACCTACAAAAAAATACCAATCATGAGCACTAAGAAGGAATATCATGTGTTTTAGGTGGCGAAGAAGGAATTAAGCATTTATAATTAATGAATAACTAACCTTTCGTTCTTGATCGAAGGAAGAGACCGAAGAAATAAATATGCATATGCATATGGTCAGAACAATACTTAATGTCTCCATTAGCAACCAAACTACAAGACCCAAATACAAGTCATAATTAACATCATAACCCGAATGAGATAACATGTCAAATGACAAACGTGTGTAATTTAAACTTAAATACAATTTTCATAATTTAAGCCCTTCTAAATTTGTCTTTCTATTACTAAATATATGGTTTGGTTATTTGCAATGTTTTCAGAACCGGACCGGAGGTCGACCCGGTCGCCTTATGGGGTCAAAGGTCGGACTGGTCCGACCGGTTTGACCGGATTTAAGACCCGGTCGCCTTATGGGGTCAAAGGTCACAAGCTACATATGTGTAGCTCGTGGATCTACCAAAAAATCTTGTTTAAAAGTGGTTTTTCGGATATCCAAAATTTCGGATATTTCGGATACGGAATTTCGGATATTTCGTATTCGGTTTTAGATCCGGTTTTTTTTGAACACTCCTACCCTACATTGATTCGACCGATATAACTATATATCTTTTAATAGCCAAAACTAAAAACTAGAGTTGCATCGTTCTTGAGAAGGAGCTTATCGACAAATTTTCTGTCAATATCACTTGTTGCAACAGTTAAGATCCATGGAGCATAATTTTGGATAGAAGAGAAATCAGGACCAGTATTCCCTGCAGCATTTACCGTCAAAATGCCCTTCTCGATTGCATGGAATGACCCAATTGCAAATGGGTTAGAAGTAAGCTCGAGTGAACCATCTGGATAGCCCATGGAAAGTGATATAATATCTACCCCGTCAGCAATGGCATGATCGAAGGCACTCAGAACATCTATATCGTAGCAGCCTTGCTCGCAAGTTGTGGTATGGTCCAATATTCCTGCGCAAGGTTTTTGGGACCATACCCCTTCAAATACTATCATCAATTTATCTAGCATCGGTTTGCAGACGCGGTTCATGAGGCCCATGAAAGCGGCAGGTGCATTTGTTAATCCGAAAGACATTACTAAGAATTCGTAATGTCCATAACATGTTCTGAACGCCGTTTTCGATATGTCTTCTTCTTTTACCTTTAACTGGTGATAACCCGACCTTAAGTCGGTCCTTGAAAACCAACTCGCGCCTTGCAGCTGATCAAATAAGTCGTCGATCCTAGGAAGCGGGTATCGATTCTTTACCATGAGTTTATTTAACTCCCGGTAACCAATACATATTCGCATGCTTCCGTCTTTCTTCTTTACGAATAATACCGGCGCTCCCCATGGAGAAACACTCGGTCGGATAAATCCCTTGTCGAGAAGGTCTTACAATTGCGACAACAATTCTTATAGTTCTGATGGCGCTAATCGCTAAGGAGCCTTGGCTATCGGTTTCGCGCGCGGAACTAATTTGATGCCAAACTCCACCTCGCGTTCAGGTGGTACCCCCGGTAGATCTTCAAGGAAAACATCTTCAAACTCCCGTATGACTGGTACGTCTTTAATTTCTAGAGACTCTTTAGTTGAATCATGTATGTAAGCCATATATGCCTTACATCCATGTTGAACAAGCTTATAAGCTTTAATAAACGAGCAAATTATGGGGCTGCAACTTTTCTCCCCATAGATAGTAACATGTTTTCCGCTCGGAAACATTAGTTGTATCTCCTTACGGTTGCATATTACTTTCACGTGATATCGAGCTAGCCAATCCATCCCGATTACCACTTGAAGTTCTCCCATTGACATGGGAATTAGATCGACGAAATATTCTTCATCGTCAATGCTCAATTTGCAGTTCCAGCACATATCACAAACAATAAAACTTTTATTAGTACCTATTTCTACTTCTAGAGGCATAGGTAATTTCGTTAACATGAATGTAGGGTGTTGAATAAATCGATATGAAACAAAAGAACTATTCACACCCGTACCAAATAAAATTCGTGCTGGAATTGAATTTACAAGAAATATACCTGAAACGACATCAGATTCAGCTTTAGCCTCTGCGGCTGTCATGTGAAGACCTTGCCCTCGCTTTCTGCGCATCAGACTTTGCGTCAGCTGTGTCTTTGGTTCCAACCAACTCCGGACATTCAGACTTTTTATGTCTCGATTTATAACATTTATAACACACCGACACCTTCCCCAGGCAATTTGCAACCACGTGTCCCACTTTTCCGCAAGTAGGACATGGTTTGTTTTAAAAATAACATTCGCCCTTGTGAGTCTTTCCACATATTTTGCATTGAGGTAGTCCCCCTTTTGCAACTCCTTTCTTAGGAGCTTCATTCGGCTTTGATTTCTTTGCGGGGCTAGGGTTCACATCAAACACCCTCCTTTCACCCCTTTCGATCTGTTTCTTCGGCTCGATCTCTCTTTCACGTGCGGCATTTACTATCTCTGTAAGATGCCCAATTTTCGAAGGAGTCATAAACTCCCGATATTCTGTGCTTAACATGTTGTAGTAATAGTAAATTTTCTGTTCTTCATTTTGCACCAGCTCATCACAAAACCTGAGCTTGTCAAGAAATACTCCCGTGATCTTTTCTATCGACTCGCCACTATGCCTCAGCTGAATAAACTCTTCTTTAATCATGTTGATCACAGCTTTTGGGCTATGGTGTCTAAGGAACGGTGTCTTGAATTCTTCCCACGGCATAGTTCTCGTGGCCTCAATTCCTTGTTCCTTCTTCAGATTATCCCACCAATCCTTAGCGTGGCTTCTTAACTGACCGGTTCCGTGCGCCACGAAATCGGTCTCATCACAATGGATTCTTTCAAATACCCCTTTCATATCGCTAATCCATCGTTGACAAACGATCGGATCAACTTCGCCATTATAGATCGGGGGTTTGCATGCCATAAATTTATTATATGGACATGCTTTCGATTACCCATATCTCTTTCTTTCATTTCGTTCATCTTATCATCTATTACCGATAAGAGTGTGGTTTGTAGTCTGTTGGTGCACTTGTGTCTGTACTTTGTCTGTATTCGGTCACGATGTAAACGATGTTTCGTAGTCTTGTAAGTTTGACCAAGTCAACCATCCTCCGGTTTGACTTGGCCAGACAGTTAGAAGATGTTTGTATATGGTTGTCTGTCTCGAAGGATAAGAGATCGAAGGATGATGTGGATCCTTCGATCTCCTCGAAAGATATGCTTCGATTAATGGACCTCGAAAGATCATCCTTCGAGGTCCCTGTGAATCCTTCGAAGGCTTTGTGATCGATAGATGATCCTTCGACCATCTATCGGATCCTTCGGACAAGGCAACCTGTGCTGGGTATATATATACCCATGCAGTGTGTTAGAAAGATAGAGATGCACACAGAAGGATAGAGAGACACTTGAGAGCATTCTGTCCGAAACACACACACACACTTTGAGAGTTTGCAAAACACATTTGTGAACATTGAGCTTGTAACCGGAACCTTTCATTCGTATTAATACAAGTGGTGTTAATCGGTGAACCTTGTGTGTTTGTGTTTATACTTGTCTCATCCCGGTTTGCTTGCTAGCTTGGATTCCGCACTTGCTAGTGGGTTAGTATAACAAGGTTTAGGTTCGTCATCCTCCGAGAGGGACCTACATAGTCTATCGACAAACTGCGGTAGACTAGCTTCTAATGCCTTTCCGACTTCCTCGGAAATTGTAGCTTTCATCTCTTCAGTTACATGAGATGCAAAATCACCTCCGATTGCACCGGACATTTCTTTAACTGAAATGTTCATAATAGTTAATCAATAACTATTCAAATTCATTTCCATTTCGTTACATGGAAATTTATATCACACACACTTAATCATAAGTAACGTATTATTCTTTTTCGGTTTGGTCAAGTATATAACTTGTCTTACCTTTCTTAGTGTATTTCCCGGGTTCGAGCATAATAATACACTCCTCCCATACACTTTTGACATATTTTACATCATTTAAATCTATACACTTAGACTTGTTTATAAATAACTCTTACCAGATGTCTTGATCAAGCTTTGAACCGAACACACTTTGTCTTAACGAGGCTATGATTACCAACTTGTAAGACCCTTATCACCCATACAATATTTCATATAATATATAGCACATTTATAATGCCAATATTCCAAAAACATCGATAACCAATATTTACATAGTGTTCAACCCTTTAAACGAGGTTTACTAAGGTTTCAAAAACATATTGTTATAACAAAACATACTTAACTTTCAAAACATGCAAACCATATTTACAAAAGTTTGATAACACAACACCAAAGTGTTTAGTGACAAAAGTAATAGTTTTCATTTGCGGAAGCTTCTTTTAAGCATGTGTTCGGTTCTTTAGCCATGCTTGATCGTCATCCGCAAGTTCATACCCTTTACCTATAACCAAAATCATCAATTATTAGTTATAAGAAGTTATAATGTGCATTTACAAGTCCCTAAGCTGAAACAAATACACAAAAACAACTTTTGCTGGCATTTTGGTTTGTCGTGGGGTGCGACAAGGAGAGCTTTGGCTCTCGCGGGCCGCGAGCAACGTCGCGTTGCGCGATAGGCATAGGGGTTTGCCGTCGCGTGGTGCGACTCCCTACTTTCGACAGAAAGTTCAGTTCCAAGACCTGCATTTTTCCAGCTCAACTAAACTTTACGTAAAAAATCATAATTTCTTCGTTTTTTATCCGAATTGGGTCACGTTTCTTCCTACGTGATCGTAATTCGATCCTCTATAACATAGAATTAAAATCTAACATTTACATGAACAAATTTCTTGAATTTAAGCCCTCGGCTTATAAAAATTTTCATAATTATTCGACCCGTTCACAAGTATGAACAGTAAACTTAGTTTTTAACTCCCAAACTTCTATACAACTAACATATATAACATACCTAAAATGACGGTGCGTTATACATGCAATTTATGTACCCTTACTTATATGGATATGTTTAAATCCGGTATCATTTCGACGTCTTTATTCATGTAATCTTTCCAGATTACATCAAGACATCCTATTGACCTGTTTAGCTTTATTAGCGAAATTCATCGCTTCAATTCACCAAAGTTTCATTACTTTAGTTGTTTTGACCCGCTTGGTTTCCTTAAAGACATCCGTCGCTTTATCTTACCAAACAATCACCAATTGAGTCAAATTGACCCGTTTAACTATTATAGTGAAATCTATCACTTTTATTATATAATCATAACTTTAAACTCTTATTTAAATTGTTCAGTTTGTCTATACGGAATCCACCGTTTTGACACTCTCTGAGCTTCATAACGATACATTTATCATTCAATAGAATTGGAATTAAATAACTAACAATTTCTACGAAGCGTATAGCCACGTACCTTTAAAGCTTTCCTTTCAACCGATTATCCGCTCCTCCTTGATTACTAGACGATCCACCCAAATTGCCTATAAAATTCCAATTCGGACATATCGCTTAGAATTCATATTTCTATATTCAACATCCAATGCTTTCAACTAGTCAAATAAGTGATTATTTCATAATTCTCACTTAATTCAAATTCATTCAAGCATTTTATCAAACATCTTGTGTGCGTTAGTATCCTAACACTATCATGTTCATGATTAATGACTTTAACTATGTTAAAGCATAGTATTTAAAGTCATATGTCAAGAATACTATAACCACACTTAAACTTACTTCCAAACATTCTGGTAACACTAAATCATCTGTACAATTCAAGTGTTCTTCAGTCTATTCACAAAACCCATATAATCACCCATAGGATAACATTGAAATCAATAGATTATAACATGAATCTATCAAATTCTTGTCTAAGACTTGTTCTTAGGATTGTAATCAACTTAATTTAGTCATAACATCAATCAATTCTTCAATAATTTCAATTATGAGAATTCAAGAATAATCAAAACATCACCATATATCAAAATTGAGCATACCTTGTGATCTCCTAAGGTTGGTGACCATGATTTTAGCTTAGGATTGATTCCTAATTGAATTCCTTCTTTGATTTTTTTGAGAGTATAGAGTGAATTTAGGGTTTAGATGAAGAACTCTGTTTCCCTGTAGTTCAGATCGAATACAAGACACACACACAAGTGTGTGTTTTGTAGTTATCTTGTGTTTTAAAAACAAATTTCCATTTTGTCAAATTTGCTCCCTCTAGTTGTAAGGTTTATAATTAAGATGAAATTCCCTTGTTTCTTTATCATTTATCATAGATATTAAACTAAGTTAAATACCCTAGTGTTATTTTCACTATTTTTAATATTAACAATATTAATTATACATGTTTACACACATATATAGTTTAATATTTTTTTAGGGTGTTACAAGAACCCATGGGGATTCGAGTACTTAGCGGGCGTTCAACTGTTTAGAAGTCTTAGCTCAAATACTTCAGCTGTGCAATGAAGATACCATTCGGATCACACCTGGCTCTGATGTAATCGATTTATCGGGGTGTGACAGCTTCTTGTTCTTCATTACTTAATTCTTCGGTGCTTGGTTGGCTCATATCCTTGTAATACTCGCAAATTGCGCGTCCCTCGTCCTCCCAAATCATGTTATGCAAAATAACGCACGCGTACATCACATATTGAATTCTAGGTTTTTTCATAATTCTACATGGCACTTTCAAAATGTGCCATCTTGATTGCAAAACACCAAACGCTCGTTCGACATCCTTTTGTGCCGCCATTTGAGCCTCTCTAAACTTACGTTACTTTTCGTCTAACGTCGTTCCTCGGGTAAATGATTTTATGAACACAGCCCAATCCGGGTATATACCATCGTTAGATAATAACCATATTTATACTTCGCACCGTTAACAAAAAAGGATCCTTTTAGCCCCAACACCGTTAACAAAAAAAAATCAAAAAAAATGTTTTTCGTGCATAGATTAAAACTAAACGCGTATCCGATTTTTTGAATTTCCAACATTGAAAATGAAAAAACATTCGTAAATCCACATCCGAATCCAATTATATTTCAACCTAAATATAATGCTCATATACTAAATATATTTATAAAAAAAAACTAGTTTTCGGATATCGGATAATCGGATTATCCTAAATTTTTGAAATTCATATCAGGATCCGAAAATTTGGATTATCCGATTTTCGGATATTCAAAATTTCGGATATTTCGGATTCGGTTTCGGATCCGAATAATTTTGAACACCCCTAAAGCTAGCTAACATGTTTAAGTTAAAAAGCACTTGTATCTGTTGTTAGAGATAAGAGGACACTAGAAAATGGCTACATTTTTATTTATCGGATCTGTATATGTATATTTAGCGATACTAGGCACAGTTACAGGTGAAAACGATAACAATAAAATCCTAAACTAAGCTAATAATTCACAAAAAAGATAAAGACTATGTCTAACTTATGATTTGCTCCCTGTTGGAAGGATTATAGAAAGAAATTCTGGTTTTTAGAAGTCAAATATAAAAGTCTAATATAGTAATGCCAGCTGCATGCCCTTTTAACATTTTGGTTTTCTTTGTTTCCATCTTCATATTCCCCACATGAACCCTAGCTACCTTTATCTGTGATAGTTTCTCCACACGACGAACCCTGGCTTTCCATCAAGCCATCTTCTCCGCACGGTCCATCTTCAACTTTGTGAGGTAAACTTAACTTCCTGTTCACTTAGATGCAATCAAAGCTAGCTAACATGTTTAAGTTAAGAGAATATTTTGCAGAAATAGGTGGTTTTAACAAATAAAGATTGCTTCTAGGTGACCTTAGATTATCAAAGTGTTAATAGGTAAATCGTTGATTCAAACTAAGACTTTAAGAAAGTCGCTGATTGAATCTGCCATCTAAGTTCTCATAACTCGTATGAGCTTTCCCTTGATCCGAATCCTATATATATTTTTAAACCATAAATGATAGCTCGGTTTAAAAAGTCTTAATTACTCCACGTATTGATAAACAAAACACTGTGCCACATAAAGTTAATGACTCCATTTTAACTTATGGTTGAATTAATCCGAATATAAAAGTAAATATTGGTCAAAACTTACCGAAAGTGTGTTTATAAGAAATCACTTTATTTTGGTAAAAATGGAAAGATTTTGTTTCCACTAAGCTAAAAATGGGTTATTTTAACTAAGCCTGTGACTGCGTGTATGACTGGTTTGTACAACTTCCAATGCAAAATGCACTTAAAATTCAAAATATCAATGTATAGAAAGCAAACGGTAAATATCAGCTTAGGGTTGAGTTAAGTGTTCTGCACAACCAACGTTATGCATGTCTAATATAGTAATGCCAGCTGCATGCCCTTTTAACATTTTGGTTTTCTTTGTTTCCATCTTCATCTTCCCCACATGAACCCTATCTGTGATAGTTTCTCCACACCACGAACCCTAGCTTTTCATCAAGCCATCTTCTCCACTCGGCGAACCCTAGCTAGCTTTCCATCAAGCCATCTTCTCCACACGACGAACCCTAGCTAGCTTTCCATCAAGTCATCTTCTCCACACGGTCCATCTTCAACTTTGTGAGGTAAACTTAAGTTTCTGTTCTTGTTGCTGTCACTTAGATGCAATCAAAGATAGCTAGCATGTTTAAGTTAAGAGAATATTAACTTAAAATCACACCAAAAATGTCGATTTCATCATCTCTAGCAACACCCATATTCCCATTATGCAACTCTTCCTCAATTTCTCTGACACCCAAGTTTTCTACCGTCCCATTTCTCCCAAATGTCTCATCACCCTCAAGAATTCAGCTTCAGTTTCAATCTTCTCGTTGTTCTTCCACCAGATGTTTTGCTGCTACTGAAGCTTTGAACAAACCCTTGAGGTGTGTTTTTGGATAATGTTGTGTTGGGTTATGTTATTGATTGTGTTTGAATTGATACGAGGTTGTTTCGATAGATTGAAGGTGCTGAATCGACGGCTGTGATTGAAAGTTCTGATTCTGAAAAGGTAATTTTGTTACTTGTGATTCTTCGTTTGGGTTGTTGAAATTTTAGAAAATTTAGGGCGTTTGGGATTTCAAAAAGAATGTGGTACTTATTTCAAAAAGAATTTATTTTGGTAAAAATGGAAAGATTTGTGTATCTACTTAAGCTAAAAATGGGTTGTTTTAACTCAACCTGTGCCTGCATGTATGACTGGTTTGTACAACTTCCAATGCAAAATGTACTGAAAATTCAAAATATCAATGTAAACATCTATAGAAAGCCAATGGTAAATATCAGTTTAGGGTTTAGTTAAGTGTTCTGCACAACCAATGTTATGCATGTCTAATATAGTAATGCCAGTTGCATGCCTTTTAACATTTTGGTTTTGACTTTGGATTTCTTTCTTTCCATTTTCCCATCTTCCCCAAACCCTAATTACCATTTGCCAGCCCCATCTGTGATCGTAAGTTCTTTCTTTCCATCTTCTCCGGTCTCCACGAACCCTAGCTTTCCATCTTCAACTTTGTGAGGTAATAAACCCGTTATCGTTGCTCTTACTTAACTTCCTGTTCTTGTTGCTGTAACTTAGATGCAATAAAAGCTAGCTAAGGGTGTTCAAGATCGGATTATCAGGTTTTTGGATATTCGAAAATCGGATGTCCGAAAATTTCGGATAGTAAATATTAATATCAAAATTTGTATCCGAAATTTCGGATACAGATTCGGATATCCAAACGGATATTCGAATTAATAAAAAATAAAAAAAAGTTTTTTCATGCATAGATTAAAACTAAACGTGTATCTGGTTTTCGAATTCCAACATTGAAAACGAAAAACATTCATAAATCCACATCCGAATCCAATTATATTTCAACCTAAATATAATGCTCATATAATATATATATATATAAAACTAGTTTTTGGATATCGGATAATTGGATTATCCGAAAATTTTGAAATTCAAATCCGAATCCAAAAATTCGGATTATCTGGTTTTTGGATTATCCGATTTTTGGATATTCAAAATTTTGGATATTTCGGATTTGGTTTCGGATCCGGATTATTTTGAACACCCCTAAAGCTAGTTAACATGTTTAAGTTAAAAAGCACTTGTATCTGTTGTTAGAGATAAGAGGACACCAGAAAATGACTACATTTTTATTTATCGGATCTATATATTTAACGATACTAGGCACAATTACAGGTGAAAACGATAACAATAAAATCCTAAACTAAGCTAATAATTCACAAAAAAAAGATAAAGACTAGGTCTAACTTGTGATTTGCTCCCTGTTGGAAGGATTATAGAAAGAAATTCTGATTTTTAGAAGTCAAAAATAGGATTAAAAAGTCAAATTGTGCAGATTTGGAATGTGATGATCAAGCAAATGGTTATGAAGGTTTATTATGTTAGGGGTTGTTTAGTAGCCTCTTAATGACCATTCAGATGCTACCTCTTAATGGTTTAAAACATCTGAATGAATAAGAGGTAACCTAAAGTCTGAATGGTTAAGAGGTAACCTCTGAATGGTAAATCATCACATGTCACATTCTTCTACCTTCTCATTGGTAAAATTCTTAATGGTTCCATTAAGAGATAGCCTTTTAATGACCATTCAGAGGCTACCAAACAACCCCTTAGTTAGTTATAGAACGGTTATTGAACTGCTAATTGTAAGGGTATAAATACCCCAAACTAATCTCATTTGTTAGTGCGATATATATATATATATCTTCCTATATAATAAAGGAAAAGATTAACAGGACACGTGTAAGCATTACAAGCCCCCCCATTTCTTCTTCCCACGTGTCGTCTTCCCGTTTTTTTTTCTTTAACCCCAAAATACATATTTGACCGGATATCATACGTCGCTTTCTCTCTTTCCTGCAGGTCAATACCTCACACGCTGATAACCTTCTTTCCCTTTTCTTCTCCTCTTCTTCTTCCTTCCATTCTTCAACCTTCTGTATGTATTCCACTTCCAGCTAGGTTTCAAAAAAACCCAAAAGATCCGTTATGTGTCTCACTTTTTCTCTGAGGTATGTTTCACACAGTCCCATCTTTGCATAAACGCCAATTCCCTTTCAAGAAACACAGATCTCACACAAGAAACACAGATCCTACGGTTATCCCTGGTTTTTAAACATAATCTGACGGTGTAGATTAGCTTTCACACGGATCGACCTTCGAATTTGGGTTCATCTTTGCATATTAATCTTGTGATGGAGTCTATAAAGTCATACTACATCATACTCTCTCTTCTACTGGATCTGGTTTTGTTTTTCTGGTAAGTTCTTGTATTTTTTGTATTTTTTATAGATGTTTAATTTTAAATTTTATTTTCTGTAATTTGTCAAGTTAATTATTGAAGTGTATTTACAGGTTGTTGTTTAGTGAAGGAAGTTTTTCTGTTTTTTTCACGAAATCAGGTTCGTCAATTTCACCTTTCACCTAATTTTTGGTTGAATTTGAATGTTTGTTTCACTTATTAGGGCAAAATTAGCATAATAGGATTTGTTAATGAATCTGCTAGAGCAATTTGTTTATCACATATATAGGCAATGGGTAGTGATTGGTTTCGAGGAGCAGAACACCAAGTGGGATAACCACATGAATGAGAGAGAAACTTTTTGAGTGTTAGTTTTGAGTGTGGTTTTGCTGTTTCCCAAATGTGTATAGTGTTTCCCAAATGGATATGAGTTTGATTGTGTTGAATGTGTGATGTGATGGTTTGAATTGAAGAATTAAGTTCTGTGGTTTGCAAACGGTTTGATGTGTTCCTCTTTAAGTTCTTTTTTATTTCACCCATTTCAAACGGGTATGGGTATGAGATTACCAATACCCGACCCGAACCGAGAACCCGACCCATTGTCATCACTTTCCTGTGCGAGGATCATGTGGCCAAACTGTGTCCCACCCATTCTGCACATTATAAAGTCTTCAGACAAAAATTTACATAATGGAACATATAGCATATAAAACTAGCACATGATTATGTATTATTTCAAGGACTCCTCAACTTTGTTATTCTCAACTCACTATTTTATAGATTCACATTAATAATCATAGTTAAATTTTTTTTATATTAGAACGAACTCTTTATGAGTTCAATTTAACAACAGGCAATGAAAGGTGAAAGAGTATACATAGCTGAAAAAAAAACCTCTTCAAAATTAGACCTGGCAAACGGGTCGGGTTGGGTCATGGGTCAAAATGGGTCATGGGTCAAAACGGGTTAGTTACAAAAAGGGTTGTTTTGGTTCGGGTCGTAACAAGTTTTGGGTCGGGTTGGGTCGGTTTGGTTAAAAAATTGGTTTTTTTTAAAAGAGAGTTTGTACATCAAGGGGCAATTTTGTCGGGTTGAAACGGGTCCGGGTCGGTTCGGTTCTGGTTGAAACGGGTCCGGGTGTGTTTTTAAATAGATCTTTCTCATTCCACCATGATTTGTTCAAGTAAGCATCTATCTCTACACATATACATACATATACACCACTTTATTATCATTTCACTTGCTGTTTACCTTATCTATGCACTAGAGTTAGAACAAAGTGTAGGGAGTTTGAGAATTGTTACAGCATAGATTTAGAATTGAACTGGTTAAACCAAAACGTGGATACCAATTGCTGTTTTATGCTAAATTTTGTTTTAGATAGTCCCAAAATTTCAACTGTTATAGAACATAGGGAGTTAGTTTCTGATAGGGGAGTAACGTAGCCAAACCATGAGATTGTCTTGCTACAATCTTGAGTCGAGCCGAGATTAAACGAGTTGGAGCCTAAAAATAAAGGATGGAACTGAAACACGTCTCATGCTAAAATCCGTCCCGACTAGAAACTCGCCCCGTGCGAAAACTCATGTCGGCCCGAAACCCGTCCCGTGAGGAAACCCGTGCCGACCCGAAATCCGATCCGAACCAACTGCGTTCCGTTTCGATCTGAAACCCGTATTGGCCGCCCGAAACTCAATCCAAACCGAACCCGTTTCGATCCGAAACTTGTCCCGTTTCTTTAAGACACCAACCCACTTGATCCATTTCTTTGAAGTTGTCGACCCGTTTTGACCGGAAAATATATTAGATGAAATTTTAATTGACCCATTTTAACCCATTGAGGGAAAATATTTTACCCAAACCAACCCATATAATTTAAAAAACAATCCAAAGTGACCCACTTGAAAATCTTTGGGTCAAGATTGCCCCCTCTATTCAAAATTGACATTCATACATCTAGAGTTTGTTATTCCCCATAGATTATGTCTTTAACTACGTTCCTTTATAAGATTATACATGATCAAATAAATATGAAGACTCTTACATGCTATATATTAGAAAACAATTTCATTCAAGTAACATACTTGCTCATGTGAATCAAACATATCCAACTAAACGACCTTTTTTTTTGCAAAATAGTAAAATAGGACATCAATCAATCTTTGATTCCAAAAGCGTCATCCATGTTATAGATGATTGGCCCATTAGGAATGGGTCCCAAGGCCAAAGTCTCGAATGTTCAAGTCAGTATATTTGTCATGGATCTAAACATGTGTATGTATATGTCAAATAGTATCTACATAACAGATGTGTACGGGTAGATAAGGTAGAGTGAGCTTCTAAAAAGAAAAGAACCTAATTTCCTTTTTATTGAGAAGTTGTTGGATCCATTCCTAATGGGCCAATCATCTATAACAGTTAGATTTTAAGATTTAGTCACAAAAGATTTTTTAGTGAATTTAACCCTATAATTAGTATAGTTCACATTTATACTATATAATAAAATGGCTGTTGTATGCAAATTATATGTTGAGCCTTAAAAAGATCCATAACCATTTGAATATAAAAAGTCTTATGTTTAAGTTGAAAATTATATGTATACCTCTTTTTAGGGGTGAGCAAAAGGAAAAACCCGACCCTACACGACCATTACCCGACCCGACCGAGAACCGATCAAACATAAAATAAAGAATCGATTCAGTACCCTAAATATAGGGTCGGTTCCGGTCCATAGGTCCAAGTCGGGTTTCACCATGAAAAGAACCGAGAACCGACCCGACCCGACCCTATTTTATATGAAAAATTGGAACCGACCAACCCTATTTTTAGTGTGTTTTGATTAAAAGAATTCTCTTTAGTTGGTTAACCTCAATGGATTAATGGATTTTGAGTTAAATTGATTGTGTCTATACTAGCTCAATTATTTCGGTGTTCTGTTTTATATTGAAGTTCTGCATATGCTAGGGTATTTACCTTTGGAATCTGCCTCATCTTGGTATATTTATAACTTGGTAACTTTGTAAAAAGGCAGTTTCTAATTTAATGTATTAAAATATTTAACTATAAAGGTCAACAATGGTGGATCCTACCATTACCTCTCTTAATCAATTGGATGTAACCAAGACAAACGTGACTATTAAAGTCCGCATACTCAAGCTTTGGAAGCTACTATCATTTAAAGTGAAGAATGCAATTCATGCTGTAGAATTGATCCTCATGGATGAGGAGGTACTTTATAAATTTATAACACATTCATTTATATTAATTTTATATTGTAGGTTACACCATAAAACTTTATTTTTTTATAGGGTTCCAAAATTCAAGCAACTGTGGCTGGTAATTATCTCGTAAAGTATGGAAAACTACTTCAAGAAAAACGTTGTTTCTTGGTTACTAAGTTTGAAATTGGCGACAATGTGTCTCCGTACCGTCCGACTAACCATCCACATAAACTGTTTTTCAATTTCTCTACCGACATCATGAATTGTGATGACTTTGGTGGATCAATTCATGGATTCTCTTTTACTTCTTTTGATGTTCTTCGCAATCGTGCTATTCCACAAAACTCTCCTGTTGGTAAGTGCATATTCATTTGATGTTTAGTAACAAATCTATTTTACTTATATTACTCCCGTTCTATTATACTAATTATTTTTTTGTTTCTTTATAGATATAATTGGTTACGTTGATGGTTGGTTTCCTATGGTTGATCATACAAGCAGAAATGACAAACTGACCAAAAAAATGAGCTTACAACTTCGTGATTTAGAGTTACATATATTCTTTTTTTGAATTTTTTTATACATTGATCAATTACGTCAAGTTTTATAGATTTTTTTTTTGAATAGGTACCGTAATGTTTATGTCACTTTGTGGGGAGATTGTGCGGTGCAAATGTCAAAGTTTATGGAAAACAAACCGAGTGATGTTTTTGTGATACTGCAGTTTGGAAGATATACCTTTCATGAAGGTTTTTTACTTATTTAATAACCTTATCTTGCTCTTTAAGATTCTATATAATTTTGCATAACTTTTTTTTATAATTTTTTCTTAACTATCTAGGTAAGGCATATGTCTCCAGTTCTTTTCAAAACAGCACATTGTATCTGAACGAAAGCATTGATGAGTTAATTGATTTCCAAAAGAGGTAATGCACACAGTTTTGTTTTTTTTGGAAATTTATTTGTTTGATTTTATTATTTTATGTCACAACTTTTTAAGTTTTCATAATTTATTGACCAATTATATTTTTAATCATATCAAGGTTACTTGAAAGAAAATCGGATCTCGGTTCTTCAGGCCGTCCTTTGGGTTCATCTCAAGCTGGCAAAAGTATTCATGATGATTTTTTGCTTGAAACTGAGTTCAATAACATTGATGAGGTTAATAAAATCAAACAGCAAAAGAATGTGATTGTGCTTGGTACAATCATAAGTTTCCCTCCTGGTGTTGAGTGGTATTACAATTCTTGTAAGGATTGTATGAAGAAGGTTACTGTCTTGTATTTTATAAGTGATGATGATGATGGATTAGATTTAAGTGAGGACAAACAGACCATTCGATGCATAAATGATGTTTGCAATGAAAAAGGTGTTTCTGTGGTTCCCCGGTAAATTCATAACCTTATGATAACTTTAACAATTTTATACTTTAGAATGTATAAGTTAACTTCTTTTATTAATTTGTTTTAGGTTGAAACTTCAAATTAGGATACAAGATGGTACAGATATTGCATCTCTAACTTTGTTAGACCATGTAGCTCGAAAATTGCTTGGAAAGAGTGCTCAAGAGTTGGTTGATAAGTTTGTTGATGTATGCGTTTTGGTTTTACTGTTTTCCCATTTACTTTTAATTTATAAAAACTCATACCTTACCACTGTTTTTGTATCTTTTGTTTTTATATAGGGTGAAACGGATAATTTGCTCCCTGATGAAATTAGTAATTTGGTTGGCAAAAAGATGGCGTTTAAGATTGAGATTTCTCACTTTAACGTGGAGAATAACTATAAGTCATTCACTGTCAAAAGATTTTCTGATGATCCTGCAATAATTTCCCAGCTTGAATCAAAGTTAGGGATTGACCATGTAATTATCTAACCTTTTTTATACTAAGTCGTTACAGTTATACCGTATTGGACCTACATTCTTGCTTCATCAATTTTAACACTCCTTTTATTTGTTTACCAACTGTAGGTTGACCTTTCAAACTCGGTGAATATCACATCTGGTGATTTTGAAAGTACCGAAACTGTCGATCTGAAGGTATTTTTTTCTAAACAAACTATTTGATAAAGCCTATTTATTCTTTTACTTTCATATTTAAAATTACATATTACGGATTGTGATTAGCGATTTTAGCAAATAATATATTATCTTCATATCAATATTAAGGATGATACCCCGATATCACTGATTGGTTCAAGCACTGGATCATTATCTGCTGCTGCAAAAAATGCTGAAAACATAAGGGTACATTCCGAGCTGAAGCGTAATCTTGCGGAATCATATGATCATGACGAATCAGCAACAAAAGCTCCTTTAGCTTGCAATGAAGGTCTACATTTTGTATTGTTTTATCAGTCTTTTTTTATTTTGTAACTTTATATTTCTAATTCAGGTTTTCTATTTAAATTAGATTTCAACACTTATAGCAAAGAGAAGCGCAAGACGAGAAAACATACTACTTACTCGAAGGTATTATGTTTTTTTTTATTATTTTAAACACATTGCTATTTCAAAATACAAACTCTTATCTATATTAACAAATCTATTTACCTTGATATGAAGGATTCTATATCAGTCACCACTGATTATCAGACCCCAGTTTCACTGATGGATACAAGGGGTTCGTTGATGGATTCAAGTGCTGGTGGTATGGCTTTGCGTAACAAAAGGGGAGGAAAGATAAAGACACCACTTGAGCTGAAGCGTACTCTTGCGGAAGAATTTGATTGTGAAGAATCTGAAAGTAAAGATCCTTTATCTATAAATGAAGGACCTAAGTCACTTTTGATTCCCAAGAAGGAAAAATGATCATATCTATCTATTGTTAAGACTTTTATTAATCCATGTTTAGGATATCTACTATCTATCTATTGTTAAGACTTTTATTAATCCATGTTTAGGATATCTACTATCTGTTTTTGAAAACTTATTTTGTTTAAGATCAGCTGTATTTTTGGAAACTTATGTTGTTTAACTCAGTCGTATGAATGAATGTTTAATGTTTAGATTTGGTTGTTTAAATTTATCCTAGGTTTTAAATCTAAAAAGTTGAGTTTTGAACAATATTTTCTAAACTTGTCTTCATTTTATTATTGACATGTATAGATTTTTTACCGGTGTCTACAACCAAATAAATGAACACAAGTTTAGAATCTCAAAGATAATATCTCCAAAATTAAATCATTGCTATTTTAATGTAAACGTTAATTACTAATATGATTCCTCTTTCTCAAAGTTAGGATATATAATTTTTTAATTAACTACTTTTTTATTATTTTCACATATATGCATCATTATTCCAGCATAAATACAACAACATTGTCAAATATTACTACAATGTCTATTAACACTCATCGTAAGTTATTTGTTTAATGTTTTATAATATTATTTTTTCAACTAATTTCTTATATCTTATAGTTATAATATTATCTTTTTTATAGGTTTAAACACAGACACTACCAAGTCTGAGAGTCAGGACAGGAGAAAATTACGAAAACTGTATTTGGATTCAAGAAAGGCTAAAAACTGTTCTGTTGCAGATCATGTTTTTAATAACAAAGAGAATGTCATAAAAAATTCACTATCTTTTAGTAATTGTACCAATGGAAGTATCAAAAGCCCTTTCTCTGACATTAAATCAGGTAATATATTAAAATTCTTTTCCCCGTAGCACGTACAAATATATTCGTAATTTTATTTTCATTATCATAGATATGGCCGGTTTTTTTAATGATTTATAATATTATTTTTTCAAGTAATTTCCTATATCTTATAATTATAATATTATAGGTTTAAACACAGACACTACCAAGTCTGAGAGTCAGCAAAGGAGAAAGTTACGAAAATTGTATTTGGATTCAAGAAAGGCTAAAAACTGTTCTATTGCAGATCATGTTTTTAATAACAAAGAGAATGTCATCAAAAATTCACTATCTTTTAGTAATTGTACCAATGGAAGTATGAGAAGCCCTTTCTCTGACATTACATCAGGTACTATATTAAAATTCTTTCCCCACAGCACGTACAAATATATTCTTAACGTAATTTTATTTTCAATATCATAGATATGGCTGGTTACAGAAGCAGAAATAATTCCATGGACATTTGTAACAGTCAGCATAGGCAAAATTTAAGCAAGAGTATTTTTGATGAAAGAAATTTGAATGACTTATCCATTGAACAAGTTCATGAAAGTGATATTAAAAAAGACGAATTTGTCGGCATTTCAAAAGGTACATGTTACATTAATATATAGTGTACAATTAATATTAATTGTAATTTGCATCCAACTTTAAAAATCTAATTACAAGTATTTTTAAAATAATTTTCAACAGATTACGTTGATCACTTTGATCAGAATGTCACTTGCCAAATATGCCAAGCAAAATTATGGGGTGACGAAGCTCGTAGAATGAGTACAAAAAGCCAATTAAATTCAAGTTATTCAATGTGTTGTGCATATGGTAAAGTTCAACTTCCTAACATGAAGGAACCACCTCCGAGTTATCAGTGTCTTTTTAATTCTTTAGATTCAAAAAGCAAGGCATTCCTGAAGAACATCCGTCGATACAATTCCATGTTCTCATTTACGTCCATTGGTGGAAAAGTTGATTCTACCGTTAATAGAGGCAATGCTCCTTATATATTCAGATTGGGTGGTCAGAATTACCATAGAATGGGAAGTCTTCTACCAGAAGATGGATCTAAACCAAAATTCTCCCAGCTCTATATATATGACACTGACAATGAAGTTTCAAATAGACAAGCCATTTTTGGGTACGTATTCAATGTTACCATTACATTTGTTAAGAATGTGTTATATTTTGAAATAAAACCTAAATGTGTTTATTTTTTAGTGAATCTAATAAAGCTTCTTCATCAACATCTCGAGATCTTGATCTTCAAGTTATACAACATATACAAAATATGTTAGACTCGGAGAATGTTTTGGTTAAAACATATCGGATTGTAAGAGATTTTTTTAAAGAAAACTGCCAGGCTGACCTAAAGTTGCGGCTCATTGGAAGAAGGCAACAAGATGGAAGAACATACAACTTACCAACCGCTTCTGAAGTGGCAGCTTTAATTGTTGGTGACATTGGCGATTCCTTAGAAAATAGAGATATTATTGTTGAAACGAAATCTTGTGGTCTACAACGTATTAGTGAGTTACATCCCTCGTATCTTGCTCTCCAGTATCCTCTTTTGTTTCCTTATGGTGATGATTGCTAAAAAATTGACATTCCTCATAGAGGTGTTACTCCTTCGACATCAACCAAACGAACATATGTCACTATGAGAGAATTCTTTGCATACAGGATACAAGACAGGCAGGGTGTGTTTTCATTAATTCTAAATTCACGTCGCCTATTTCAACAATTCTTAGTTGATGCGTATACCATGATTGAAACTGAGAGACTAAATTACATACGTCATCAACAGAAGGTTCTAAGATGTGATACTTATGAGAACCTTTCCAATTTACGTAACCATGGTAATATAAATGTATCCACCACTGGAAAGCGTGTCATATTGCCTTCGTCATTTACTGGAGGTGCTCGGTATATGATGCAGAACTATTTGGATGCAATGTCTCTATGTAAGTGGTATGGATATCCAGATTTTTTTATTACAGTAACATGTAATCCGAAATGGCCTGAAATTAAAAGATTTCTTAAGGACAGCAATTTAAGTCCTGAAGACCGGCCTGATATCCTATCGAGATTGTTTAAAATCAAGCTCAATGCTTTGATTAAAGACTTGAAGGATAAGTCATTACTTGGCAAAGTGTCAGCAGGTATTCACTATGAAGACTAATTTTTTATGGATATTTAAAATTTAAATACAAACATTTAATATCTTATTTTCTTTCATTTTCGTAGTTGTTTATACTGTGGAGTTTCAGAAGCGTGGGTTGCCGCATGCGCATATATGTTTATTTATGCATCCCGATCACAAGTTTCCAACTGTTGAACACATTGATCCCCTCATTTCCGCTGAAATTCCCGACAAAAACGATGATCCAGAGTTGTATACTCTTGTCAGTGATTTCATGATTCATGGTCCTTGTGGTGATGACAACATCAACTGTCCATGCATGGTAGATAATAAGTGTTCGAAGGGCTTTCCAAAGAAATTTCGTGATCATACATCTATCGATAGGGATGGTTTTCCTCTCTACAGAAGAAGAGATTCAGGAACATTTGTTGAAAAATCTGGAGTTAAGTTAGATAACAGAAGTGTTGTTCCTTACAACAAAACACTTTTGAAGAGATATCAGCCCACATCAATGTTGAATGGTGCAATCAGGCTGGATCTATAAAGTATTTGTTTAAATATATCAACAAAGGTCCTGATCGGGTTACCGTTTCCATTGTTGAAAGTAACACATCAAACGAACCTGACCCGCCGGTGGATGAGATCAAAAAATACTATGATTGTCGATATTTGTCTGCATGTGAGGCATCATGGCGTATATTCGCATATGATGTTCACTATAGGTATCCTGCTGTTATTCGTCTTCCATTTCATCTTCCGAACCAACAAAATGTCGTATATGGTGAAGACGATGATATTGATCAAGTCCTCAACCGGCCGTCAATGAATTCTTCAATGTTTTCATCTTGGATGGATTGTAATCAAAGTGATGACGTGGCCCGAGAGCTTACTTACGTTGAATTCCCTACAAAGTTTGTGTGGAAAAAGGATGAACGGTGTTGGAAACGAAGGAAAACTACTGGTTTTTCAATTGGAAGAATTCACGCTGTTTCTCCTACTCTTGGCGAGGCTTATTTTTTGAGGATTCTTTTGAACAAAGTTAAAGGTCCCCGATCCTTTGATGATATCCTCACTGTAAATGGTCGTAAATTTAATACCTTTAGAGAAGCATGTTATGCTCACGGTCTATTAGATGATGATATGGAATATATAGAAGCTATCCAAGAAGCAAGTCATTCAGGCTCTGGTTTTTATCTTCGCACATTGTTTGCTACGATGTTGACGTGCCACACTCTGTCTTTGCCGGAACGTGTATGGCAAAAAACATGGGAATTATTATCAGATGGCATCCTTTATAAACAACGACTTATTTTAAAGGCTCCAGGTATAAGTACTTTATAATAATTATTATTTTTAGGTTTATTTATAATCTTTATGTTTATAATTCACATTCACATATATTTATATATATAATAATATATATACTTCTTTGAATAAAATTTAAATCACGTTAAAATGTTATATTTTATCCAATCACTTCTTTTAGATTATAACAAATATTTGTTTCTTATACATTGGACTATATTAATCTAAAAATATATCTTTAATGTGTTATTTCAGATTTATGCCTTACTGATGATCAAGTTAAAAATCTCACATTGTACGAGATTGAGAAGATTTTAATTCGTAATAATTCCAGCTTACGAAATTTTAATACAATGCCTTACCCTGATCATGAGTTGATTTCTACTTCAAATAATCGTTTGATTACTGAAGAGCTGGATTATGATAGAATTGATCTTCAAGAGGAGTTTAAGAATCTTTTAGTTTCATTAACCGATGAACAAAGATTTATTTATAATGATATCATGAACGCCGTTGAAGACAACAAAGGTGGTGTTTTTTTTGTTTACGGTTATGGAGGTACCGGTAAAACATTTCTTTGGAAAACTTTATCTGCATCTCTAAGATCGAAAGGGGAAATTGTTTTAAATGTTGCCTCAAGTGGGATTGCATCTTTGCTTCTTACAGGAGGTAGGACAGCTCACTCTCGATTTCTCATTCCGATTAATCTGACCGAAGACTCAATTTGTCCTATAATCCCTAACAGTGATGTTGCAAATCTATTAAAGAAAACATCATTGATTATATGGGACGAAGCACCAATGATACACAGACATGGTTTTGAAGCTTTGGATAGAACTTTAAAAGACATATTGAAATGTGATGGATCTCATAATTCCGAAAGTCCATTTGGAGGTAAAACAATCGTATTTGGTGGAGATTTTCGACAAACTCTTCCTGTCATTCAAGGTGGTACTAGACAAGACATTGTTAATGCTTCGTTGACTTCTTCGTACATATGGGACCATTGCAAAGTACTCACTTTAACCAAGAACATGAGATTGAGTGCAGGAAGTGGAATGCATGATGTCAAGCAAACACAAATCTTTGCTCAGTGGTTGTTGGATTTGGGTGAAGGGAAACTAGGCGGATCTAACGATGGTGATGCGATTATAGACATACCCGATGATCTTTTAATCATGGATTCCGTTGATCCAATTTCAAGTCTTATAGATTTTGTTTATCCTTCTCTTCTTCAAAATTACCAAAATTCCGGCTTTTACCAAGAAAGAGCCATTCTTGCACCGACGAATGAAGTTGTTGATGAAATTAATTCTCAGTTGTTGTTGATGTTCCCAGGAGATTCCAAGGAATACCTAAGTTCGGATAGTATTTGTGAGACAGAAAATCTACAGGATGGTTTTGATCAAAGTTTATACTCTCCTGACGTACTAAATGGTCTTAAGATCTCAGGTGTTCCAAATCACAAATTAGTACTAAAGGTCGGTGTTCCCATCATGCTCCTCCGAAATATTGATCAAAAAAATGGGTTGTGCAACGGAACTCGCTTAAAGGTAATATCACTTGGAAATCGCGTTATTGAAGCAGAAGTGATATCTGGAAGCAACATTGGTGCTCGAATTTTTGTTCCTAGAATTGGTATAATACCGTCGGATAAGAAGGTTCCTTTTAGATTCCAAAGAAGACAGTTTCCTGTTGCTTTATGCTTCGCTATGACAATTAATAAAAGTCAAGGGCAGTCATTATCCAGAGTTGGTTTGTTTTTGAAAAATCCAGTATTTTCTCATGGTCAACTTTACGTGGCTTTGTCGAGAGTCAAGAGCAGAGACGGACTCAAATTATCAATTCTTGATAATGATGGTAACCTTACTAATAGGACATCTAATGTTGTATACAAAGAAGTTTTTACTTATTTGTAATTTGTATTGGTATTTCTATATGTATTTTGTTTTGTTATCAAAAGCATAGTTTTGATATATTATTGTTTCATAGCATAACACATATTACTACAATCGATTAGTGTTTCATAGTATAACATATAAACGATTACAAGCTAAACATATGTATAATAATTAGACAAAAATGAAGTGGTACCAAAATTCTTCATATATTTTAGGCAACACCATGATAAAACTAAATCAATTCATTTTATAGATATAGATCTTTTTAACACAACTCATACCCCGTCAAACATGTGTCAGTAAGGTCTGTCAAACATGTGTCTTACTATAATTATTTTATAGATATAGATTTTTTAACACAGCCCATAACCCGTGAAACTCACGGGTATATAACCTAGTATATATATATATATAGAGTAAGGTTAACATACAAAAAGCCTTATCATACATCACGTAGGAGACAATGGTAACCGTTGGATCAAGGGTATAATCACGCATGGGACCACATAATCACGCATGGGACCACATAATCACGCATGAGACTATAATCACGCACGTTCTATGATAATAACGCACGTTATAATTTTTGTCATGTATGTTAATGTAGGTTAAGCCTTGAAGTACATTATACTTTCTCTCTCTCTCTCTCTCTATATATATATATATATATAAGGGAGGGTTATCTTGAGAACGCTAAATATTGCGAGAACCGTGAGAACGAATGAAAAAACCAATCAAAACCAATTTTTTTTTATACAAACCTCATTGTAATTAATTAAGATACAACATCAAAACAAGAATTTATAACATCAAATAATTCATTTCTCATTTCAAAATAATTCTTTTTAGATTTTTTACACATGTGTAAATTTTCTTTATTTATGAATTCACGTAAATTTAAACGTGTAAATTGAATTTCTAACATTGTATTCGAATAATAATGATAAGTGTAGAAAAAAATTTTGAATTTGAATTGTTTTTGACCAAGTTCTCATGGTTTTTTCATTTGTTCTCACGGTTCTCACAATATTTAGCGTTCTCATTTAAACTCTCCCTATATATATATATATATATATATATATATATATAATATTGTGTGCATTGTGTGTTTCGTCCCTGATCTTCAATGGAGTCCCTACACACAATGTTTTAAAATCCGGTTTTTATACCGTGTCGGACTGGCCTCAGAAATGGTTTAACTGGGTGTATCGGGCGGTTCAACTGAGTGTTCCGGGCGGTTTAACCGGTTCTACCTGACGGTTCAACTGGTACTACATTCTTGTGCATACTCATAATATCATAATAGGAATTGTTCATTCAGATTTGATTATCCAACACTCCCCTTTCTAACTTCTTCATGCTTGACACACGTGGGAGCTTCCAACGGTCACACGTTTTTGTTTCATACTTTGAATTACCCGTCAACACAGGGGCATAGCCAGAATTCTTTTCCTTGTAAATTTTCAAAGAACGGACGAACAATGGTCTATCACTAAGTTTCCGCTTCTTTTGTTCGGTCCGGTTAAGTGGTTCAGGTTGGGTCATGTAATTAAAGTAGCAAAACTCATATTGAAAAGCATATAAGTAATAAAAAATATGTCAGTCGATATTAGAATATTAGAAATTCATTAAAGTTTCCCGAGGCTTATGCGGTGGGCAGAAGCTTTAATAAGCTTTTGTTTTTAAATGTGGGCTAAATGAGTTAATGGGTTATTGTCTTTTTAATTGAAATGTGGGCTTAACAAGTTTTTAAATTTTAAATTAAATGCGGGTTAAGGTTTGTTGTCAAATTTTCTAACGGTTTGGTATCTTGTTTTTTAGTGATCTAAGTAGCAATTCAAGTCATGTATCTCGGGTAGAAAATGGCCTGAAATATTTGTCAATACCCAATTTATGTGTAATAATGTATTTAGAGATACCTGCCATATCTTCATGTGTTTAAGCAAAGGTAGACTTCCTTCTCTTCAAGAAGGATACTAGATCCTGTTCTATATTATCAAGGATCCTGGATCCTACAAGAACTTTGATGTCAGGATCCTCAGGATCCAGTATTACATTCTTGATGTCTTGTTCTCTTGCCTCCATGACATCCCTTGGAGGATGCTGTAATTGCTATGTTGCCCTTGATTTTGGAGCCGGTTTCATTGAAGAGGTATAGCAATTCTTGGCCCCTTGTTGATCGCTCTCTATCTTTACTACTCCCCAAGGGGTCAGTAGTTTTACACATTGATGGTTGGTTGAAGGTACAACTTTCATTTCATGTATCCAGGGCCCTCTCGATATAGAATGGAAGTTTGATGTCCCCTAGTGTGTTCTTCGTTTCATCGCTGAATCCGACAAGGACCGATGATCTCAGAATTATTTCTGATTCCGGGATGTTCATCTTGTTCAAGACATCAAGTTGGATGATGTTCACAGAGCTTCCACCATCTATAAGGATCCTGCGAACAAAATGATTAGCAATAAACAAAGTAATAACTAAGCCATCATGATGAGGATCCTGAGGATCCTGAATGTCAACACGATCATCCTCATCAAAGGATATAACTTTCTGTTGAGTTAGAGTGGAGGTCCTAATAGGCTTGTCTCCGTTTTCCAGCTTGGTTTCTTTGGCATGCGTCTTTGCTGTCGAGAACGAGGTTCCACAGATATTTGATCCTCCGAAAATAAAGTTAATGATTTGGGCATCTGCAGGTGGTGGAAGAGCACTTTCTGGTATTTTTCAGGATTCTGGATCCTTGATTTCTTCCTACCAATCAATTCTTTCAAGATATAGAACGAGATATAGAGAGAGAAAGTGGGTGATGAAGTGAGGAAGAAAGGGATCTGATTGATTTTGTTATATATGCTTATCTTTTTTATTTTTATATCAACAAAAAGGCAAAACAAATGGATTTTAAAAATCAATTTAAATACATATTTATACAATTACCATAATACCCTTATCTTTAACAAACATTTTAGACAGAGTTAGGGGCGGGGAGTGAAATAGAGATAAGTTAAATAGATTAAAAAGTAAAATGATTTAGTTAACTGTAGTTAGGTTAAAGTAGTAACCTGAAGTTGCGGGTTGTCACAATATATATGAGTAGTATTAGCTATTTTTATAAACATCCAGGGCTTAGAACTTTGCCTGAATTCCACTTGGGCTATGTTAAAAAGAAAAGTTTAAGTTTAGCTTTGGCATCTATCTCAGACTCTTGGTGATCAGTTTTCTTACGGCTGTCTCTCATCTAATTTTCAACCTTGTTACCCTTAACGAAATAAAAGTTATGACCACTATGTCAGGCTCAATACTGATTATCACTTCAAATGCACATTCATTGTTTAAAATATAAACCCTTCATATAAAAGGATGGATGTGCTTTTTTACCATTTTGAACAATCGTCCAGTATTGCTGGTTAAGAGATTGATGGTCACTATAATATAACTTTAGATTAGGATGCATAGCTGCTTACATTGTGAAGTTAGAGTTGGTGCTTAATTTTAGTACTTCTATGGAGTAAAGTTTTCTTTGTATCCTATGATCAATCCGTTAGCGTTACCTGATGGTTAGTTATAGTTATAGTTTTCCAGGTGACTGATGTTGCATAGAAGGACGACTACACGCACTAAGAGGAGTGGTCGTGTGGTGAAATAGTACCTGGTTGATCGTTTTTATAATAAGTAATTAATGTGGTATAATAATATTTAAAATCTTCAGAAAACCATTTTGGATCTCTTTTAGCTTTAAAACATTGATGTAACATGAGACAACTAAAGTATAATACGTCATACGTAAACATCATCATTCAATAAAGAAAGAAATCAAGAACTCGCTTCATACGGATCTTAAAGACCACATTGCCAAATAGCTCCACCAATGAATGGACAGAACTCTATATAGTAATTCCAACAACTTTTATGTTGTCTTAAAGCATCACAACACTCATGGGACGGTACTGAGGGTTCACATCTACACTTAGGCCTAACATCAGTACTATCACAAACAACTTCCAGTGGATGTCCTGAATGTCAACAACAACATGGTAATAACTAAAACACATAGAAACTTCATTATGTTGTAGGAGGAGAACAATATTGAAAAAGAGAATATGAATGATTCTTTGTAGGATGATT
Organism: Helianthus annuus; assembly: GCF_002127325.2. NCBI lineage: Eukaryota > Viridiplantae > Streptophyta > Magnoliopsida > Asterales > Asteraceae > Helianthus > Helianthus annuus. The sequence continues at coordinate 156,315,418 of NC_035444.2, forward strand.
GTCTAGTATTTATAGATGTGAAAATTGAATAACCCACTCATGTATTTCATAATGGGATTGAGTTTTCGTTTATTTCTAGTAACTAGTAATACAATTTAATGCATTCTTAATTCCACTAATATCTTACCATTTGCATATATTTCTAATTGATTTTCATATCTTTAAGTAATTGTTTGCCAAAATTATTTAATTCAATTTGTGTGAAATATTTATGAGTATATAATCATTTAGGAAAAATTACAAGTTTTGTCTTTACCTTTATACCACTTTACAGTAGGTGTCCTTTTTAACGAATGTTGACAGGCGGTGTCCTTTACTAGCTATTTTGTTGCAAGTTTAGTCCTTTACACCCAACCCAGTTAAAAAAACCCTGTTAATTGTTGGGTGTAAAGGACTAAACTTGCAACAAAATACATAGGTAAAGGACTAAACTTGCAACAAAATACCTAGTAAAGGACGACGCCTGTCAACAATTAACAGGGTTTTTTAACTGAGTTGGGTGTAAAGCACTAAACTTGCAACAAATTACCTAGTAAAGGACACCGCATGTCAACATTCGTTAAAAATGACACCGCCTGAAAAGTGATATAAAGATAAAGAACAAAACTTGTAATTTTTCCAATCATGTATTTAATATATGGGGAAAGTGAATACGGTGCTGCTAGACGCATAACCTTACGCGCCAAACCCATCAAAACTACGTAGTTTTGATTAAAATCCTTAAAAAGATAAAATAAACCTTTATGCTGAAACAAAAAGTACGACTGACGAAATCCCCAAATCCAAATCGCCTACAAGGCTTCTCTAATACGAATCGATCAAGCTTCTGATCAATTTCTACCTCCCCCAAGTCTAAATCGCCTGCAAAGACATCCCCCTTTATGTTCCACTCTCAATTAATCGACCAGGCTTCTGATCAATTTCTACCTCCCCCAAATCCAAATCGCCTGCAAATACCTCCCCCATGAATCGACTGCAACTGCAAATCCCATGGCTTCTTGTTCATATTTGGTAAAGTATTCGATTCGAGCAACTTCTTGTTGTGTTAACTTGAACATACATATGGTGTTGAATTTAGTTTGTTATGTTCCAAGTTGGATTTGTAACTATGAATTTTTTGTTGATTTGTAATTTTGATTGAATTATGTTATTTGTAATTTTGGGTGAAATAGTAATTTACTCTTGATTTTTTTTTTTTTTGTGGGAATTAGGATTAGCTAGATGTGGAAGAACTGTAGATTGAGATGGATGAATTATCTTCGACCGACGGTTAAACGCGGTAATTTTAGTAAAGAACAAGAAGATTTTATCTGCAAGTATCATAGAGAAATGGGAAACAAGTATGTGTGATCGTATTGTGCCGCAGATGGTCAGCCATTGCTGCAAAATTACCTGGAAGAAGTGATAACGAGATTAAGAACCATTGGCACACGCACCTGAAAAAACGCATACCTGAACACACGTTCTAGATGTTCTGAAAAAAGAAGAGGGTTCTGGTGAACAGATTATGCAATTTGACAGATTATGTGCTGCTTCATAAGACGCTCATGGGGTCGATAATGGAAGACATTGTGGCGACCCTCTTTGGCTGGCATTAAGAGAGAAAGAGAAGCAAGGTTGCAAAGAAAAGCGGATGCAACTATTAAAAGAGAAAGAGCCATGGCATACGCAAGCCGATGGATAAAGCAAGAAAAGCATCTTTTTTTATTGATTGTTATGGTTTCAGTTTTCTTTTTTTATTGACTGTGTTGTTTTAACAGGGGTGTGTAGTGCTATTATTGTATATGATGGATGAATTGATGTGAGTGTGTTAATAAATAGAGAATAATTTTTGTGCCTTGGTGGGTCTGAATTCAGAGCCAATAAATTGCTTATTGTATCTTTATGATGGATTGATGAGAGTGTACTAAATGCTAATGTATGAAGGGATGCACAAAACTAAAATAATAGGCAAAGATCAAAGTTGATGCATAATGTTGTTTGAAGCTTTAAACCACATAACTGCAGTCTAATAATGACAAGCTTTAATGTTGTCTATAAAAGCCAGTTACCTTAGCTTTGAAAATTTGTTTTTTGGTGACAAAATCATCATCCCAAACATAGAGACATTGACTCAAAACAAACAAAGTGATTGAAAAGTGAACCAATGAATACTACAGTGGGGTCTGTTTAATAACCATTTCATTTTGCTTACTATATTTTGGCCCATTTCATATTACTTAACTATATTTTGACGCGTTTCATTTTCATTCACTATATTTTGACCCGTTCATTAAATTCACTATATTTTGACCCGTTTCATCTTAGTTCACTATATTTTGACCCGTTTCATCTTAGTTCACTATATTTTGACCCGTTTAGTTAATTCACTCTATTTTGACCCTTTTCGTTTTAGTTCACGATATTTTGACCCGTTTCATTTAATTCACTATATTTTGACCCGTTTCATTTAATTCACTATATTTTGACCCGTTTCATTTAATTCACTATATTTTGACCCGTTTCATTTAATTCACTATATTTTGACCCGTTTAATATTAGTTCACTATATTTTGACCCGTTTCATTTAATTCACTATATTTTGACCCGTTTCATCTTAGTTCACTATATTTTGACCCGTTTCATTTAATTCACTATATTTTGACCCGTTTCATCGTAGTTCACTATACTTTGACCAGTTTCGTTTTTGTTCACTATATTTTGAACCGTTTCATTTCAGTTGAATTCACTAAATATCATAACCATTGTAATAAAGAAATTGCAAAACTATAAAAATAAGTTTACTTTCTACAATACTGAAACAAGTGCCACCATAACAAATTTGCAAACTTGCTGATTCTTCAAGCCGATTCACATTTCATCCTTCTCTTTCTAGTAACGACTCTTCTGTTGGTGCACTTGTGTCTGTACTTTGTCTGTATTCGGTCTCGATGTAAACGATGTCCTTATCAGTCTTGTAAGTTGACCAAGTCAACCGTCCTCCTGGTTTGACTCAGTCAACAGTTAGTTATTGGTTGTCATTTGTCTGGCTCGAAGGATGAGTGATCGAAGGATAATGTAGATCCTTCGATCACCTCGAAAGATATGCTTCGATAGATAGACCTCGAAAGACAATCTTTCGAGGTCCTTGCTGATCCTTCGAAAGCATTATATTCGAAAGATGATCCTTCGGACCATCTATCGAATCCTTCGACCATGACAACCTGTGCTGGGTATATATACCCATGCACTGTGTTTCGGATAAGTGAGATGCACATAGACACACACACCCGAGAGAGAGAGTTCTTGAGAGCATCTTCCGAAACACACACACTTTGAGAGTTTACAAGTTAGATTTGTAAACATTGTGCTTGTAACTGAAACCTTCATTTGCGTTAATACAAGTTGTGTTAATCGGTGAACCCTTGTGTGTTGTGTGTATACTTGCTTCATCCCGGTTTGCTTGCTAGCTTGGATTCCGCACTCGCTAGTGAGTTTGTATAACAAGGTTTAGGTTCGTCATCCTCCACGACAAGGGACCTACAAGTGGTATCAGAGCTAAGGCTCTTAACCTTGTTTAAAACCGGGTTTGTTCAAGTGTTTGGTGTGTTTGGACACTTGGTTTAACAACCGTTTTTGTTGGTTTTTCTACACTTTTAAACTGGAAAACGTGTTTTTAAACCTACCGGGAGTGTTCATAAGCGGGTTGGGTAACTTAAAACTTGTTTTTGAGTGATTTGGTGAATTCCGGCAAAATTCCGGTTAAGGTTCCGGTGACCGGTTTCTGGGTTAAATTTACTATTTTGGGTAAATTTTTGTTTAAAAAATTTGGGTTGGTAAGAAAGTACTTTCTGACACTACCTTTTGCCGAAAGTTGACCTTCACCAACCCATCACCTTTTCACCTACCCGTCACATCAGTGTCAGTGTGTCAGTGAGCATTCGAAAGATATCCTTCGACATCGAAAGATATCTTTCAACATCGAAAGACCATCCTTCGTTCAGAGACAGCTCGATAGATAAACATCTTTCGAGTAGTCCTCCTGAGTCCGAAACATATCTTTCGATCAGGGAATCTTTTCGAAAGATAGTTGTTCGAAAAATAGTTGTTCGAAAGATAGTTGTTCGAAAGATAAGGATTTATCTCGAAAGATAAGGATCTTTCAAGTGTGAATCTTTCGAGATTTTGAATCTTTCGAAGCCAGTGCTCGAAAGTCAACAGTGATCTTTCGAACACTGTTGATCATTCGAACAAGTGTGATCTTTCGAAAGTCAGCTATACGAAAGATAAGGATATATACTCGAAAGATAAGGATCTTTCAAATAGTGAATCCTTCGAGCTTGTGAATCTTTCGAAACCATTGTTCGAGATACAACAGTGATCTTTCGAGCACTGTTGATCCTTCGAACAAGATTTGATCTTTCGATTGTGGTCTGTTTGTTGTTAACAAGTTTCTGTGATTTTAGATCTTTCGGACAGGATCCTTCGGCTGTGTGATCTTTTGGGTGGCCATCATCCTTCGTGACTTTGACATAGAATTTATTTTTCTTGTCAAAGATGAATCCGAGTTGGTGGGGAACTCCGGCTCCAGACAGTGGAAAATATACAAGTTCAGGTGTTACTCCTTCATGGTGGGGTACACCGGCTCCTGATAGTGGAAAGTACACGTGTACAAGTCTATCACCATCATGGGCCGAATCTCCAGTATCTACATCTTCACAAGCAAATGCTTTACCATCAAATCAATAGGCATTAGTAACGGGTCAAACTCCGAGTGTACAAAGTATCTTATTAAGCGAAAGCGAAACAGGAAGCTTGAATCGACCCCCAAAGCTGATGCATTTGAATGAATATCCAGGATGGGCTGAGAGGTTTAAAACATATGTTCTTGGTCAAAATACGGAACTGTGGATACGTTTCACCACAGATTTCGATCAAGCCATAGAGGTTGCTGCTTCAGAGACTGCTTCATTTGCTGATCTTCCTGAAGATAAAAAGAAAACGTATGATCTGGAAAAGAAAGCATACGCCATTCTCACCCAGGCTTTGAGCAAGGATATTTATCACCAGTTTGTCAGCTTCAAGACAACTAAGAAGTTGTGGGACGGGTTGAAAACAAGAGGAGTAGGGAATGAAGCAACACGTCAGTTGCGTCATGATCTGCTCAAGAAAGAATTTGACTGCTTCGCTTGCATGGATAAGGAGTCTCTGGGAGACATGACAAGTCGTTTCTATCACCTGCTTACTGAGTTGAACAATTTTGGAGTTACAACAACTCAAGCAGAGGTGGTAAAGAAGTTTGCTGATACCTTACCTCCTCAATGGAATAGTTTCTTGGAAATCCTTAAGTATAACGGAGCGTTGACAACTACAAATATTAACGACTTCGTGCAGCTTTTGGAAAACAAGGATCAGGAGGAAACATTGAAGGCGAAGAGAGTTCCATTGCCACAAAATCCAGAAATGTATTATGGAACTTCCAGCTCTTCGTCTGCAAGAACTGGTTCACATGCTCCAATTCAAACGGCGTTTGTCACAAGCACGGATATGTATGGCAATCCGGTGCAAGTTCCTGTTAAGCCACCTCCCACCATAGACATGTATGGAAATCCAATCCAACCTCCTCCTCCTCCTGCTCAACAACAACGTGCATGTTATGGAGGAACATCATCTGCTGGTCAACAATCAAAGCCAAATACAGTACAGCTCGACACTTCAAGCTTCTCTAAAGTCAGTGTAGAAGTAGCCAAGGAACACATGGAGCTACTTAACACTATAGTGAGCGCGTACTGTGGGTTGATAGAAGGTCAGATTGGTAACATTAATCTGACACAGGAAGACTATCGGCAGATAGATAAAGAAGAGATGGACTTGATGGATATCAAGTGGGCCTTTGCTAGTGCTGTGAGAAGAGCAAAGGATTGGTTGGAAAGTACTGGCAGAACCAGCTTGGAAAGTAAGAGAGACACTAAGTATGGGTTCGATAAACAAGCAGTAAGGTGCTTCAACTGTGGTGAACGGGGTCACTTCAAGAGGGAATGTGCAAAGCCAGCACAACATGGAAACCAGAACTCCTTCAGAAACCAGGGCAACCAGCAGAACCAGAACAGAAATAGTGAACGTACGTTAGTGCCTGTCAACAATCAAGCCAACCGGGCACTTGTAGTTCAGATGGATGAAGGTTGTGACTGGTCAATCCAGTTTGGTGGTGATGCTCCTAATGGTACAGCTTGCTTTGCTCAAGTTGTGAAGGATGTAGTTAACACCAGTGGTGGAGAATCTTCCTCCAGTGGTGGTGAATCTTCTGAAGATGAAGACTCTTCTGGGTACAGCAGGAGTGTTGATGAAGATTCATCTAGGTCAGGCGATGAGAATGTGGGTGAGACATCTGGTGTCTCGGTTGATGCTGATATTGATGAACGTTTGGATGAAGCTGCAGCACTAAGTGGTGGAAGATCTGTTCTGGTGGATCAAGCTGCTTGTACTTCGTCTTCTCTCCATTCAGCCTTTATGGCTAATGTCGACAGTTCTTCAAGTCAGGTATGTGTCGATGAACCCATTGCTGTAAACTGTGATAACTATGATAGCTTGCAGGCTAAATGTGCTGAGTTAGAGGCAAACATGTCTGAGTTACAAGCCAAACATGATGCTTTACAAGCTAGTTTGTTTGACTTGCAAGACAAACATAGTTCCTTGAATGCTGAGTGGTGTGCATTGCAAAGCAAACACGAGGCTTTGCAAGAAAAATATGATGTGACATTCAGCCACAATCAGAAGTTGACTGTGGATCTTTCAAAATGCACAGAAGCCAATATGTTTTATGAAAACCATGAAAAAGAATTTAAGTCAATGATTGAGACATTAAAGAAAGATAAAACTGAATTGACTAAAATGGTTTCCAGAAAACAAACGGACATTAATTTGTACATCTCACGTCTTGAGACAATGCAAAAAGAAATGGTCTGTGTAAAAACGGAAAGTGAGGCAATCCAACTCAAGCTAGACAGTTATTTGAGCTCTAGCTATGTGTTGGATCACATCATTGACGTTCAGAAAGCGAAGAAGGATGTCACATGCATAGGATACAAAAAATGTCCACCACCAGTCAGACACAATTATGATGCCATGCCTGATGAGGAGGATAGAGTGTTCTTCGAACCATCTGTTCCTCTTGATGTGAAGGAGTTTGCAGCAGGACTCGGATACCAGAAGGAAGTATCCTCAGATTCAAATGTGTCAGCAGATACATCTGTAACTGCTGAACAGAAACAGGATCCTCCGTTTGAGGTTGAGGATGCTGATTCTTCAGATGATGAATCTGATGATGCTGCTCCAACAAAGTCTGATGCGGTAGTCAAAAATGAGGACATACCTCTTGAGAATCACATTCTATGTGATCCCCCTGTCAAACCCGCTAAGACTGTTGCAACTGAGTCCTCGTCTGAGAAGGAGTCGGAGAGTGTGACCTTGCTGTACACTTTGGTTGGTGATGATAAAATTTACTCAGACAAAGATTTTCCTATTAAGAACGTTAATCAATCCTTAATCAGTAAAGTCTTTGAAAATTCGACAAGTAAGTTTTTGGGGAAGAAAGGACCACATGTTACAGTTACACAGTGTCCTCCAATCCCAAAGGCTGAAGTTCGAAAACAATTTGGCAACAAGAAATTACCAGCAATGCCAAAACAGCAAAATCACACCAAGCCCAAAGGAAAGTCACCGGCTCAAGTCCAGAAGAAGCCGAATCAAAAGAAGAAGAAAAATGTTAACTTTGTGAAATCGACGGGAACAGACAAAATTGAGACGTTTCAAAATAAATCTAACTTAGATTTTGTCAAGAAAGCTACTGTTTTGAAAAGAAGTGAACAAAACAGCTCAAAGCCTAGTACCTCGAGTTCACAAAGTTCAACATCATCGGCTAAGAGAACACATGATTCTTCGGGGTATGTTGAACGAAGATCATGTTTTGAGTGTGGAACCATTGGGCATATAATTCGAAATTGCCCTTATCTTCATAAGCAGAAAGAAAAGGTTGATGCTCCCCGTGATCACAATGACCGTAAGCGATCTGCTTCTGTCAGACAAGATCCCCGCCTTGTAAAAGAAAGGGAAAAGAAGCAGAAACGCCAACAGGTCAAAAAGATTGAAAAAGCAATTAAAACTGATGTGGTTCAAAAACAATCTGTTGTTGTAAAACCAGAAAATTCCAAAACTTCAAACAATCAAGAAGTTAAAATTTTAAAGAAAGACACTGGTAAAACAAAACAGACATGGAAACCAAAATCGGTTACTGAATCAAGGGGACCATCACAATTCACCAACCATCAAAGACAAGAAGTTATTGTCATTGATGATAATGGAAGACCCAAGACCACAATGGCTTGGGTCCCCATCTCCAACTAATTCATTTGAGTTCATGTGCAGGGTGTTCCAGGAGGAACTGTCAGTAGTCATTGGATTGTTGATAGTGGGGCATCCAGGCACATGACAGGCGACATGAAGCTTCTCTACGACGTTAAATCTATTAGAGGAGGTTATGTTGCTTTTGCTGGAGATAAAGGTGGATATATAACGGGTGAAGGAATGATATCCAACGGGATTGTCAGCTTTGACAAGATCAACTTTGTGCAACAACTTGATCACAATCTTCTTAGTGTTTCTCAAATCTGTGACAAGCAGTTCTCAGTACACTTTGATGCTAATGGATGTTATGTGCTGAAGCCCGGCTTCAAAATTCCAAAAGAATGGATTCTCTTGTCGGCTCCAAGGATAAATGATTTGTACGTCCTTGACATGAGCCAAGCTATTACTACGTCTGCACAAGCAACTTGTTTCGTTTCCAAAGCCACAGAAAAAGACACTATCTCTTGGCACAGACGAATGGGTCACATTCACTTACGCAAAATGAATCATTTGGTTTCAAATGAATTGGTGAATGGTGTTCCCCTCAAAAATTTCCATCTTCAAGACGTCTGTGTTTCGTGCCAGAAAGGAAAGCAAACAAAAGAAGAAGCACCCTACAAAGAAGATCAACACGGTGGCAGTTCCTCTTGAACGTTTGCACATGGATTTGTTCGGTCCTGTCAAGCACAAGAGTATTCGGGGTGATCAATACTGTCTAGTGGTAACTGATGATTATTCAAGATTTTCTTGGGTGGCGTTCATGGCACACAAGAGTGAAACCTTTGGCATTATCAAAAACTTGATCATTCAGATTGAGAATTTGTATAAGTTGAAGGTTAGGCGGATACGTAGCGACAATGGTACTGAATTTAAAAATCATTCCATGGCGGAGTTCTGCACTTCAAAGGGTATTCTTCATGAGTTTAGTGCAGCTTATACTCCTCAACAGAATGGTGTCGCTGAACGTAAGAATCGCACATTGATCGAGACTGCTAGGACAATGTTGGTGGAGTCACAGTTGCCCATTCCATTCTGGACTGAAGCTGTGGCCTCTGCATGTTATACATTGAACCGAGTTCTTACAGTCAAAAGGCACAACAAGACCTGCTTTGAGCTTCTTCAAAAACGGAAACCAGATTTGTCTTATCTAGAACCGTTTGGAGCTCCATGCACAATCATCGATCCTAATGGAAAGTTTGGGGCAAAAGCAATTGATGGATACTTTCTTGGGTATGCCACCCCTAACTTACGAGTCTAGAATCTAGAGACTAAAAGGGTCGAGGAATGGTCTGAGGTCAGAGTACAAAGGCACACCTTGCCAGTCAAAAATCCGGGTCAACCTTGGATGTTTGAGTACGATGACTTCTTCAATTCGATCAATGTTGAAGCCGTTGAAGAAAATGTTGCGGCTAGGATGTTTTTCGAGAGTGACAATGCAACAGTTTCACCGGTGGTTCGTCCAATTCTTGTTAATCAAGAACCATCTTCTTCGGTGAACAATAATACTCTCAACAATGAGGATTTTCATGATGCAAACGAATTGAACGAATCTTCAGAGGATGATGAATTTCTAGATGCAGATCAGGAAGCTCCTACAACAGCAGTTCATGGTACTTCAGAGGGTACTCCTCCAGTGGATGCCCATAGAACAGCTGAGGCTACTGCATCATCCTCTTCGTCAATTCCGGGCCTTGAATTGGTTGTTGATCTTAATTTGAACAACCTGGGTATAAATGTTCCAGTTCCAGATAATCCAGGAACAAGGATTCATAATACCCATCCTCAACAAAACATCATTGGAAATGTGCAAAGTGGCGTTCAAACAAGAAACATGTTGCGAAACAACAACAATGCAGGCTTGTATGCAGCTATTCGAGAATCCGGGCAACAAAACGATTGGTCCTTCGCGTGCTATGTCTCACAAGAAGAACCAAGAACTTGGAAAGAAGCCTTGAAAGATAACGCTTGGGTTGAAGCAATGCAGGAAGAACTGCAACAATTCCAGAAGCTGGGTGTCTGGAAACTCGTAGAGAAACCTGCTGGATACAAGAAGATCGGTACCCGTTGGGTTTTCAAATGCAAAAAGGATGACCGTGGAGTTGTTATCCGAAACAAAGCACGTTTAGTCGTTCAAGGTTTTCGTCAGATTGAAGGGATCGACTACAACGAAGTGTATGCACCAGTGGCACGTCTCGAAGCAATTCGAATCTTTCTAGCCTATGCATCCTTCAAAGGATTCAAGGTTTATCAGATGGACGTGAAAAGTGCATTTTTACATGGTGTGGTTGAAGAAGAGGTATACGTCGAACAGCCTCCAGGTTTTGAAGATCCTATCCATCCCGATCGGGTTTGGTTGCTCAACAAAGCTCTCTATGGTCTTCATCAATCACCGCGAGCTTGGTATGCAACCTTATCTCACTATCCGCTGGCGAACGGTTTTCGTAGAGGTCTTATTGACTGTACTCTTTTCATCAAAGAACAAGATGGAGATCTTCTTCTGGTACAGGTATACGTTGATGATATTATTTTTGGTTCTACTAATGATGTCTTGTGTAGGGAATTCGAGCGCATCATGCAGGATAAATTCGAGATGAGTGCTATGGGGGAAATGACCTTCTTCTTGGGCCTACAAGTACAACAAACAGAGTCTGGGATATTCATCCATCAGACTAAATATGTTGGTGACATCTTGAGCCGGTTCCAGATGTCTGATGCAACGCCCATTGGTACCCCATTGCCAACGAATCACGGAATTACTCCTGACTTGAAGGGAGAAGCTGTTAGCCCCTCAAACTATCGCGCAATGATCGGATCTCTTATGTACCTCACAGCATCAAGGCCAGACATAATGTATCCAACGTGCCTGCTTGCCAGATATCAAGTTAATCCGAAGGCCTCACATCTTGCAGCTGTTAAAAGGATTTTTCGTTATTTGAAGACGTACCCTGACACCGGTCTGTGGTACCCTAGGGATAATAACTTTGAATTGGTAGCTTTCAGTGATTCTGATTTTGGCGGATGCAAAATCGACGGTAAATCCACAACAGCTGGATGTCAGTTTTTAGGAAATCGCCTAGTCACATGGCAGTGCAAGAAGCAGACGTGCGTAGCTACATCAACATGCGAAGCTGAATACATTGCTGCCTCAAGTTGTTGCTCCCAAGTTCTTTGGATCCAACAACAAATGCGGGACTACGGTTTTGAATTCCTAACTACTCCTATTTACGTTGATAATTCTGCTGCTTTAGATATCACTAGAAATCCTGTGCAGCACTCCAAGACCAAACACATCGAAATCAAATATCACTTCATACGTGATTGCTTTGAGAAAAGGCTAATTGATGTTGTTAAGGTCCACACCGATGACCAACGTGCCGACTTATTTACCAAAGCATTTGACAAATCAAGATTTGACTTTTTATTATTGGTAAACGGCATTAAGGTCAAGCAAGAGTAAAACCAACATCGGGAAATCATTTTTGTAAATACCTTTGTGTGTTTTTAAATTTATCTTAGTTTATTGATTTTAGGGGGAGTAAATCCAAAAATCTGAAAATCCAAAAACATCGAAAAATTTCAAAAACACAAAAACAATAGAAAATCAAAAATGAGTTTCCTGGCGAGCAAAAGAGAAAATGATAGTACATCAGTGGTCTATCCAAACCTCTTTAAACCTTAAATGAAAAACGATAAGCAGCTCTATATAAGATGTATCGGTAGGCTCACAATCATTTTAAAGTGTGCAGGGTGATATAAATCTTAATCGACTGAAGACCAGGTGGGAATCATTCATTGGCATATGGTCTTAGTACCGAAATTTCGTTTGATAGATTGCCGAGGTTCTGAGATATTCGGTCTTTATGCTGCTTATCATCTGGGTATCATGGTTGTATCTTTTACCAAAAAAAAATAACGGGGACGCAAGTCTAGATCTTCCATGATGCTATACATACGTGTACATATTACATACTGCATTCGACCTCAATAAGTGATAAACAATCACATGTCCAATCAAATAAGTGATAAAATATCACATTTATCCGGGTGTCAAGTTCGTCTCTCTGCTGTACGGAAGTACTGACCTGTTCACGGACTTGCACCTGTGCCCTCATGCATATGAAAATCAAGTTCCTCATAAATAAGTGATTATATCACATAGGGCTTGTTTTCAAATCAAAATAAGTGAGAATCTCACATTATATACGGTCAAACAGATGATAATCGGTATACTCACCGGTAAGATGAACTCTTGTGCATACCTTGATACGGGAATGTGTCGTGATGTGGATGAACACCGGTCGGTAAGTATAAATCATACCTTAACGTATCCCCTCGCCATGATTACATCTGATAAGTTGAGCTTAAGTGGACAACAATACCGATAATTGTTATAGGATGCTTATCTTAATGTTAACTAACTGAACAACAAGAGTGTTTTGGCAAGACCGTACACTGATATGATTCTCTTACCCTCGAAACTCGCAAAAAGAATGTCTGTATATATTTATTTACTGCTTAACTTTTATTGTTTTCTTTTAAACAGTTTCGTCGTTTGGTGCATATCAGCACGACATTAGCGGTGATGTCGTTTGATAACACTCAAAGGATTTTAAATTGTTGTCTTTTAATTTCAAAAATACCAAAAAGATTTTAGGCGTGTTTTAATATAAACTTTATAAAAGCCAAAAAAATTTTATTTCTGCTTTATTTTCGATCGTACGATGTTGGAGCTCGAGTCTTCGTTACCTGAAACCTGACTGAAAACCGAACTGACTAAATCTTCATAAACGGTCAAAAATTTGCATGTTTGAAAGTTAAAGACTAAAATTGGCAAATTTATTAAACTTTCAAACTGTCGGACGGGGTTTGATTACGACATGGTCATTCGTGTGTCATTTGGTTATACTAACTATTCCAAGCAGTTGTTCTCATTACGTGTTTAGATTTCTTGCATGTGCAGATTCTAAAGGCTAGGAGAACATGGTCGATGACACGCTTTGGAATGAAGACACGACGAGAAGGCGCTCAAAAGATGAAGGTGATCGAGTTGCCGCTGGCCATCATCAACACCACAAGGATCTCACTTCATAAAGATCAAGTTATTCACGAGCATAACTCAAGGGGGAACTTATGTTAAGGGGGAGTTTGTCAACACACTTCCTACATGATACGGGTAGTTTGTTGATACACTCTCTACTTTCAAGACGTGAAGACTTTGAAGATCCTCCGACTTTGAAGACTTGAAAGGACATCCGAGTTTTGAGAACTCGAAGACCAAAGACCGTCGAAGTTCGAGACGAGTCTACAACTATAGAAGATAAAGACAAAGCTACAGCCAAGGGGGAGTTTGTTGGTGCACTTGTGTCTGTACTTTGTCTGTATTCGGTCTCGATGTAAACGATGTCCTTATCAGTCTTGTAAGTTGACCAAGTCAACCGTCCTCCTGGTTTGACTCAGTCAACAGTTAGTTATTGGTTGTCATTTGTCTGGCTCGAAGGATGAGTGATCGAAGGATAATGTAGATCCTTCGATCACCTCGAAAGATATGCTTCGATAGATAGACCTCGAAAGACAATCTTTCGAGGTCCTTGCTGATCCTTCGAAAGCATTATATTCGAAAGATGATCCTTCGGACCATCTATCGAATCCTTCGACCATGACAACCTGTGCTGGGTATATATACCCATGCACTGTGTTTCGGATAAGTGAGATGCACATAGACACACACACCCGAGAGAGAGAGTTCTTGAGAGCATCTTCCGAAACACACACACTTTGAGAGTTTACAAGTTAGATTTGTAAACATTGTGCTTGTAACTGAAACCTTCATTTGCGTTAATACAAGTTGTGTTAATCGGTGAACCCTTGTGTGTTGTGTGTATACTTGCTTCATCCCGGTTTGCTTGCTAGCTTGGATTCCGCACTCGCTAGTGAGTTTGTATAACAAGGTTTAGGTTCGTCATCCTCCACGACAAGGGACCTACATCTTCCATCTGAAAAAATTTAATATAAGTATTATACTAACATCAATTAATTATAAATATATAGATCTTACCTTCTTTTTTGGACAACTGCTGATGTAATGACCTAGTTTCTTGCAGTGAGAACAAGCTCTCTTTTTTGGTGCTTCAAGGGATGATTTGATTCGAGTTGCACTTTTAGGTCGACCTTTAGTATTAGTATGGACTAGTGGATCCCGAATAGAAATCTGAGGTATCATGTTCACTTGAGAGCTTCCAGCCATAGAATCTTGTGAAGCAGTCTCTAATTGTTTCGACCTTGTTCGAATACTTTGCTCTTCTAAAAACTTCAAAAGGATAATGTTTAGTTTCTTTATCTCAGTCGGGGAGTCTCTTGCTTGTTCGATCGGTTTTCTAAAATTTGATTGAACATACCATAAAGTTAACCCACTTACTTCATTCTCATTATGTGTGTCTTCGAGCCCAATAGTGCAATTATCCACCTTATACCTTGCATCTAGAGTCCACCTAGGTAAAATATAATGATCAGGTAGAGTTTCAACATGTCTCTTCTTCAAGACATACAAGATATGCTTGCATAATATCCCATATGTTTCAAACTTTGCACATGAACATGTAACATCTATCTTATCTGAGACATGAAAGTTAACATTTCTCCAATATATTTTATCTATATCCAGTTGTCCAACCTTATATATGATTTCTTCAGAAGTCTTGCTTATGGTCTCATGAGTTAAATTGAAGGTAGCTTCAATCCATTCCTTTTTAAATACATCAAAGAGATTTCTTGTGTAACGTGAACTCGCTTTTGCCTCTATCAAATTAACTGAAGAAAGAACTGGCTTGGAGTTCATGGTCATGTATGTGACATCAAACACAACAACATCTCCAAACTTTATATATGTGTCTCTTGATCTCCCATCAGCCCAAAAAATATTTCTTGGAGATCCATCCTCAAATAAATCCACAACAAAATAGAGGTTTCGATCTTCTATTAGTTTATCTTGGAAATGCTTAATAAGCCCATAGAACTCCTTGCCTTTGTATTGTTTCCGTTCAACAGCTAAGATATCAGCACATTGCTTTGATGTGACATCGTTTTCACATGGACTTTTCATGGTGTTCACGACCTTCCTGATTTGACTAGGTTTCAACCCGGATTGACTAAGTTCCGACATTAGAGATTTGCAAGCTTCTGCACGGTGAAACTTCCCATGAGACCGGTGTTTCATAACTTTGGTCGGAGTAACAGTTAGTTCATGATTGTGTGAATCATTAAATTTATCTACTACCCATTTTCCATCTTTACCTTTTGAAATCCTAAGAAATGCTTCACATCCGGTCCTTAATTCCCTACGACGTTTGACATCTCCTTTTGAACTATCACGCTTTAAATCTTTAAACCCCTCTTTGTTGCATACATATTTCCTCCTATAGGGTTCATTTGTTGTCTTATCCTTAAAAGTCGAACGAATACGTATTCCAAACCCATGTACAAATGCATAGCGATTGTAGAAATCATATGCGTCACCAAGAGTATCAAATACCTGCCCGATCACATCATCATCTACTTCTTTCTCAAACTCAAAATCTTTTATATTCTCTAGTTCAACATCGGAATCGCTATGTACGACTAAATACCCATTTGCATCAATATCGTCAATCAAATTCGATTCTAAAGCTTCCTCCTCTGGTTGAACTCTTGAATCCATTAGCTTAGCTTCTGAATATTCTGCATCAACAAAAATACAAACATGTCGAAACCGATAAATAGATGAACGAACCTCGGAAAAAAGCATTCTAAAAAACATGTCGGATTATGATATTTAACGTAATTTTAGTCAAAACATGGAGATTTATTAAGCAAATCATCACCAGTACTAAATCCATTCTAAGGAACCTTTAAATAAAAAACATGGAGATTAATTAATTGAATACATGATCAATGAGCAAATACCTGATCGATAATTGAGAGCGGAACACACCAAAATTAGAGAAGCCTGATCGAATCGTGTCTTCAGATTCGTATTAGAGAAGCCAGATCGATTCGTATTAGAGAAGCCTGATCGATTTGGATTTGGGGATTTCGTCAGTCGTTCTTTTTGTTTCAGCAAGTTAGGGATTTAAGAGATTAAAGGTTTATTTTATCTTTTTAAGGATTTTAATCAAAACTACGTAGTTTTGATGGGTTTGGCGCGTAAGGTTATACGTCTAACAGCACCGTATTCACTTTCCCCTTAATATATAGGGAAAAGATCAAATAGGAAGTTAATTTTCGCTAGGAAGGATAGGAAGCAATCTCAGCCGTTCATCATCTTTTTTTAAATTTTTGCACGCGTGGGCTTTTTCGTCTTTTTAAATCATCATATCTTCGTTCTAATTTATAGATTCTGTTACTTCTTTTCTTAGTTCATCACTCTCATAACAGAATTGAAGATTCAATAACCCTAAATCGCCATCGATCGCAAATTCATCTCTTTTCAAACATTAATCTTCTTTCGTTTGTCAATTCGATAACTTCAATGTCTTCGTCAGACTCTGCTGGTATGTTTAGCTTCAATTTGAGTAATTTTTTGTTATTTTGTCCAAATTTCATTATTTTACGTTTTATAATTCGTGTTTTCGTAATTAATGTTTGATTTTTCATAAGTTTAATTGTTATTGTTGTATAATTTAACATAATTTGTTTGTTTTGCTTCTTCATCATTTATTGCGTTTTAGTGAATAGTTGCGTTTTATGTTATTACTTAAATTATATTCATACAAACTTTTAGTTTAAGATTTATGTAATAATAAAGCTATAACTGTTATTGTTGTACAATTTTTGTTTGTTCATCATTAGATGCGTTTTACTGAATGTATTGCGTTTTATGCTTTTATCCATAATAGTTGATATACAAACCTTAAATGTCTGTATTTCTAAATTATTATTAACATATTTTGAGATTTAACAGTAAACACATTACTATATATGTTGTATTGCTTTTTATGATTTTTTGTTAAGTGTTTCAGATCACATGATGTGTTTTACTGAACGTATTGCTTTTTATGCTTTTATAAACTTTAAATGTTTGTATTTTTTTAAATTTTTATTAATATATTATTCTCTAAGAGATATTGTGTTTTAAAGTTTTTTTAATTGTTTCAGATATTATTTCTAAGTGGGAGGAACGTCTATGCACAAAGAGTGGAAGAAAGTTTTTCAAACCTAAAGTCAGTGGATCTATTACACCTGCTGTTGGAATGTTTTTTAAGTCATTTGATGAGGCTTTTGCATTTTATCAGAGATATGCACTTGCTGCAGGTTTTTCTGCAAGAAAAAATACTTCTTGGAAAAATGTTGGTGGTTTAGTGACAATAAGGTATATTGTCTGTTCAAGAGAAGGATTTCATGTTAGCAAAGAAATAGATTCTGGTTCAGTTGAGAATAGTGAAAAGATTGTTAGACGTAATAGAGGTTCAAAAAGAGTTGGATGCAATGCTCATGTGAAACTAATATTAGAGAACAATATGTTTAAAATCTACTACTTTGAAGAAGAACATAATCATATCTTTGTTGAAGATGAAGATATTCATTTCTTGCCGGCTGCCAGAAGTATCGATTATGTGAAAGAAAGTTTTATATCTGGATTGTCTGCAATCAACATTGGACCTGTTAAAGCATTCAATATTATGAAAACAATGTATGGTGGTTTTGGTGAAGTTGGTGCTAGTAAAGTTGATTGTAAGAATTATAGAAGGGATTTGAATCTTTACATCGGAGAGTATGATGCTGAAATGGTAGTTAGGCGTCTTATTAGGAAGAAAGAATGTTGTCCTGGTTTCACATGTGATTATGTTATTGGTGAAGATAGAAGATTGAAAGGGCTTTTCTGGGCTGATGAGCAATCAAAAAAAATTATACAGTGTTTGGTGACATATTTGGTTTTGATGCTACTTATAAATCAAACAAGTAAGTTTTTTTTATTTATTGCGTTATATATTCTATTGCGTTATATATGATGTTCTAATTTTTTTAATGCTTTTTTAATTTTTTTTTTATTCAGGTATGATTTGGTTTTTGTACCATTTACTGGTATTGATAATCATTTTAGGAATGTCACATTTGGTGGTGCATTACTTGGTTCGGAGACTGCAGATTCTTATAGATGGCTTTTAAGGTGCTTTGTTAATGCTTTTGGAAGTGAGCCTAAAGTTATTGTTACTGATCAAGATGCTGCAATAAAGAGAGCTATTAAAGATGTACTTTCAAGAAGTAGGCATAGGCTATGTATGTGGCATATATGGGAGAAATTGAAGACAAAGGTATTTACTGCGTTTTATGATATAACAAACTGGAATTATATATTGTTTTTATTATTGCGTTTTATGTATTATACAATAAGATCCCCTAACATTTTTATCAATAGAATTACAAAACAATTGTGTTTTACCATTAATGCATTCTGTTTATCATTTTCAATATATTGGTTTTTAAATTATTGCGTTTTATGTTTAATAATTTTATAACTTTTTATTCAGGTTGGTCCTGTTTTGTCAGCAAACACTGATTTTAATACAAGAATGACTCATGTTGTTTGGAATGATACTATTATTCCAGAAGATTTTGAAACTGAGTGGCATTCAATAATGTCTACTTTTGGATTGGAAAATCATGAGTGGTTAAAAGATATGTACGATCTTCGATTTGATTGGATTCCTGCTTATTACCAAGGAGAGGATTTGGCTGGACTTATGCGTACTACGTCAAGATGTGAAAGCGAGAATTACTTCTTTGGTCAGATTTGCAATCCAAGATGTACACTTGTTGAATTTTTTACTCATTTTGAGACTGCAATGGATATTCAAAGGCATGAGCATAGGAGGAATGATCATGATACAAGGTATGTTCAGTGTAAACCCTAGAGTGACTTTGTATTGGAGAAACAAGCATCAGAAATATATACCCAAATAATTTTTAAGGATATTCAGATTGAAATTGATGCTGCCATTACAAAGTGTATGTCAAAGTCTGTTGATACTGTGGGTGATGTTCAATATTTTGAAATAAAGGATTTCAGACAGCCATGCACATCTTTTTTCAAGGTATTTTTTAAATTTATATTGTTTAAATATCTATTGCGTTTTATTTTTCATCTTTTATTGCGTTTTATCATTATATTATCATATGGTTGTATCTGTATTATATTTACTATTCATTGCGTTTTATATTACATTTCACTAATTTTATATAACTTTTTAATCTTTTTTACAGGTGCAGCAAACAAGAAGATGGTTTAAGTATAAGTTGTTCTTGCAAACGGTTTGAACAATTTGGTATATTGTGCCGCCATATATTTTACGTATTACGGTATGAAGATATAAGTGAGTTTCCTAGAAGATATGTTCATAGAAGATGGATGAGAGATGTGGTTAATAGAGAAATTGATAAAGTTTGATGAAATTGGTAGGAATAGTGCAATTGATAAAGTTTATAGAGAAATTGTTGTTGCAAATGAGTATGTGGTTAATAGGCTGGTTGGCGATTTAGATGAACTGTGTCATTACAGGGATCATATTAAAAGTTATATTGATAAAGCAGATGAGGTTATGGTTGCTGCGCCGCCTCCTAGTCGCAAAGAAAGATTTGCTGATATTGGAGGGAACTTAGAAAAATCAGATTCTATGATTCGTGTCCCGATAAAAATAAGGACCAAAGGATGCGGTGTTCAAAAAAGGATCAAGTCTAATCGTGAGATTGCAATTCAGAAATCATCAAAGATCCAGAAATCGTGCCGTGTATGTGGTGGAAAAGGACATAACAGTCGCACATGTAAAGATAAGGTTTCTTCTAATGCTATAGGTTCTAGCAATGGAATGTAATTATGTATACAAATTCTGTCAATATTAGATATCAATAAGTAAAAAAAAAATTTGTCATTGGGTTTTATGATATATGGATTTCATCTCTTTTTGTTACTACGTTTTGAGATATCCTTCATAAATATCAGTTTGTTATGATTAATTAAGTTTTATGATAACAACAATATATTTTTATTGCGTTTTATAAATAGAACAATTACTTTAACTGGTATTTTTTGATTATTGCGTTTTATTGTAACACAGATCATATTAAACAAGAAATGCAAGTGGATATCATAAAGATTGCGTTTTATACATAGAACAATATATTTTAAATTGTATTTTTTTTTATTATTGTTTTTTATTGTAACACATATCATATATCAAATTAAACAAGAAATGATGAGAACATTAATCTTCCATCAGGGATATCCAAATCACATATCAGCTTTTTTTGGTTATTCCGTTTTATAATTATCACACAGATCATACATAAAATTAAACAAGAAATGCAATTGGATATAATAAACATTGCGTTATATAGATGATGATCGTTTTTAAACAAACATGATGTTTTCAAACTACAAAATTAAAGAAAAATTACTAGCATAATCAGCTTCATGGATCAAAGTTTGTTTCTTCTTCGGATGAGAACCCTAAGCTTCCATCAGGGATTTCCTCATCACTTTCAGATTCAACCCAAAGTTTAACCTGAGAGACCACTTCGTTTTGGAGCTTCTCTGCAAATTTGCTACCAGAGTTGTTGATGATTGGTATTTCAGATAACTGCTTCAAAAACTTTAGATCCTCACTGTTAGATATGTCCTTTGGGTCATACATCTCCACTTCACCATCGTCCCAAGTGACTGAAACTTTGAATGTTTCCTTAATGAACTCCCAAAATGTAACCTGGGTATCTTCAGTTTCAGTTTGATTCGGATTACCATATCTCTTGTTTAGAATTCTGAACAGTGCGGCTGTTTGACTTGTGTAACAAGAAGGTGGTATACCTATTTCGTTCATCCTTTTCAAAACATTTTCATTGCAGTTTTGAAGAACAGAAGCAACGGAATGGTATTTTATTTTTTTTCCATCAAGGAATTGAAGAACGAAATTGCCTCTTTTAACCCACCAAACTGAGAGTTGTTGATTAGCCATTTTAGGGTTTGTTGTGTTGGGTATTTTGGTGTATTTTTTGGTGTATGATGAGAGCAATGTGAAAATAGTTTAGGGTTTATGTTCTTATATATTGGTAGAGGAATTTGAATCAACTGTTTTAATAACCCATAAAAATGATTATTTTTTATTTTTTTCTTTGAATTGATTGTTCAATCATACAGTATTTGGTATCAGGAATCCAAAAGGCTTTTAAGGCTTTTTAAGTATTTTGGTCTAATCAACTGTATAAATTTCAATCATACATACAGTATTCATATATTGTATATTATTTTATTTTTTTTATAACATTTCGTTTTAGAAGATTATAATATATTTTTTTTATGATTGTCCTTTGTTGTAACTATGTTTTAAATTTGTTTTTTGTGTTATAAAAATTGTAAAAAAAATTTCAATGCGTTATAAATTATATTGCGTTATATGTTTAGAAATAAATAATTAGAAAAAACATTCCGTTTTATATTCAAAACATATTAATAATTAAAATTGATAATGTTGAGTTATAGCATACTATTAAAATGATGTGTTTTATAAATTGTATATATATTTTATAAATTTTTTTCAAAATAATGTTTAAATAATTTTAAAGGATACATATTGGGTTTTAAAATAACAAACAAATAAGTGCATTTTAAAATATCATCAAAATATTGCGTTATATGAGAAAACATTACATTTTATAATAAATAGCATTTCTAAATCAAAGTAACTAGCAAGATCAAGAAAATAATGAGTTATACTAAAACATGCTAAATCGAAAAACATTGCGTTTTATAATAGGTAGCATTTCAAAATCAAAGTAAACCAGCAAGAGAAAGCCTGTCTTTAATCCTATCTAAACTAGTGTCATAGGATTGTTTTTTAAGTTTCACACTGAGGTCTCGAAACTTCTTTGAGTCCTGAATAACATAATCTCTTTGTTCGTTGATTTCGTGCAATAATATCTTCGCAATGAACTTTCTTCTTAAATCTTCAAGTTGTGTGGTCTGCTTGTTGACTGGTTTTTTGTTTTTACCCCTTGCAGGTTCTTCATACTCCATGTTAAACCCACAATCCCATTTTTCAACCGGTTCTCCATGATAACATTCCATATGACGCATAGTGAATATACCACAGTCAATGCCGTTATATTGTGTCCTCCATTTCATCTGCATTCTAACAGGGGTTATTCCCTTTATATCATCTGCTTTTTCATGTCCAACAGATTTAAGGTAAGCTGCCAAAGCATCCCTCTACAGAAAAAAAAAATCAAACAAAAAGATTAGGTGGTTTATATTTGTGTTATAAAAGCATAAGTAAGAATACTTACTGTATTTTCAGGCACATTCCCATATTTAGCTTCATTTGTTTCTTTTTTGGCACTGTTGTCAATGATGAATATTTGTTTCTCTTCAAGATTGAAGGAGATCACAAAGAAATGTTGTATATAGAGAATCGGGACTAGGATAATTTTAAAATCCTTTATGCTTTTTAGCTTTGCACCTTGAAGAATTTTTTCTATGTTCATTGTGAATGCTTCTATCATCTTTTCTTTATTTTCAGTTTCTTCCTTATCATTCATTAGGAAAGCCTGCGTAAAATTAAACAAATTAACATATTATTGCGTTTTATGAAGTTAATAAAACATAAAGCTGCGTTTTATGAAGGTAATAAAACATACAGCTGCGTTTTATAAAACTTCATTCAAACAAAGTAAAGATTGCTTTTTATGCTTTTTATTATAGAAATAAAACAACAATTGCGTTTTATAAAACTTCATTCAATCAAACTTCAAAATACATCATTATATGAATACAGAAAAATTGAGTTTTATATATCATACCAGCATTCGAATAGTACAGAAAAATCTTAGAGTTTTGTTGTCTTTTGATCTTCTTTTTTCTTCTTCATTCAAAATATATGACCAACAATTGATTACTTCTCCTGTGATTTCCAATCCTGGCCTCATTGTTTCAGCAGCATATCTATATAGAAATACATGATTTTTAATTTCAAAGAGAGTATCCCTGCAAAAAAAAATTAATAATTATATTATATTTTTCAAAGAGAGTATCCCTGTGTATATAAATGAATTTTTACATCATTTCTCCTTCTGCATGGAAAGCATATCCCGATATGTTGTTTTCATGTGCCGTTCTTGCTTCCTTCATTGCTACTTGTCTTAGATAATACGGTGAGCAAAATACTTCTGGTAAATTTTTCTCACGATCAGGTCGTACCATCCTTGTGATTATTTCTTCTGTTTTGCTTATATCTGTTGTTGGTTGTTCTTGATGAACTGATTTTGCAGGTGTTTTATACGGATCTTCTTGTGGGTTGAGGAATGATGTGTTTTGAATTAGATCACTGATTTGCTTTTCAGTATTATCCTGTTCTTCAATTCTATCAAACATTGTTTGGATTCCAGTAATTTGAACTTCTTTTTCGATTGATCTATTTTCAGACTCCGCTTGAATTTCGGTTTGTGCAGCGTGAGGAGTAGCATCAACTTCAACTTCATTTTCATCAACATTTGAAGACAACTGAGAAATTTTCAAATCAAAGGATGGTACCTCATTATCTTGAATTTTCATTTGATTTGATTTTTTTTCTTCTTCATCTGTCTTTTTGATCATCTCCAACATTAACGATGGAGTTTCTTCGCTAAATGATGATTGTTCAATTGAAGGTTTTTCAATGTGTGTTTGCAGAATAGATGCAGGGTCATTGCTACTGATTTTTTCTGGATTGGAGGACTGGACTACAGCTGTGTAATCCTCATTGTGTTTTGCTCATCATCATCATTGCGTTGTATAATCAATGGAGTTGAAATGATTTGATTTTCAGTGTCTTCATTTTGACTCAAATTTAGAAATCTTGATGGTGTTTCTATCATAGTTGAATCAATATCAACTTTCTTGTGCTTTTTTACTTGATGGTTTAATTTTTCAATCAATGACACCCATTCGTTTACTTTGTTATGAAGAGCCTCACTGTTTGGATATTCTTCGACAATCTCATCTACACGTGATTGGATTTTTTCAAAAATTTCTTCAAATCCTTTTATATGATCATCCAAAACATTCACAAGATATTCTTCATTTGATTTTTTATCTTCAATGTTCTTCATATTTTCATCGCCAGTTTTTGTTGAATGAATGTCAGAAAGACCTTCACTTTGATTTTGTGATGGCATGAAATTACGCAGTCGGCTTTGACTGTCTACCCACATTTTATCTTTATTTCCTATTGATGGTTTAATGAAGAATTGCCCCCATGAACCTCCACTTTATGTTGGTGTTTTCTCAGTTTCGTTGGTTTTAATTGGGCTGTTTTGAACATTTTCTTGATTTTCTTGATCAATCCAGTCTGTTGCAGCTTTAAGTAAGGTGATTGGTTGTTCTTCAGCATCGTCTTCATCATTTTCTTCAGATTCATTTTCAAAAATTTCTTCGTTTTCATTCTCGGATTCAGTTGGATAAACATAAAATTCATCCTTTTCATCTTTCTTTTTTTGTTTATTCTTTCTGACTTTTTTCTTTTTATCCATTACAAGACATCTCCCCTCATTTTGTGCAGCAATTTCCAATTCATCTTCAAATTCTTGTAATGTTGTAGAGTCAATTTTATCAAGAGAGAACTTTTCAGTGTTTTCAGCATTGTCAAATCCTTGTTTTTTGTAGGCATATAGTATCTGTATGAAACATTGCGTTTTAGAAATATAATCAATTCAAATTTTGATGTGTTTTAAAATATAAATCATTGTAAACAACTTACAAAACTAATGTTTTGTAAATTTAAATATATTGCGTTTTACAAAAAACATTGCGTTTTACAATAGCAAAGAAGTTTAACAAACAAAGAATATAAAGAAACAAAAATGAAAGATCATTGCGTTTTATAATATACATTGCTTTTTATAAAGTATAGTTTTAAACAAACAAAGAATATAAACAAGCAGCCTAAACAAGCATTAAGCAAATACGAAGCAATAGTGAAAGATCAGATTTCATACCGCTAACAATGCAATAGGTCCATTGAAGAGCTTCTCATTTCCAGGCCATTGTCTTCTTGTACGCCTTAAAACCGACAGAATATATTCACACCAATTAAAATCCTGGGTTTTTTTGTCACTTTTCATTGATGGCAAGAATCTTTGATTAACATTACTACTTTGCATTGCCTCTGCCATGATCGTAAAAAATATAACCAAGAAATTTAGTTTGAACAATCTTCCAAGCTCATTTCTTGATTTTAAATAACCAATCAAGTTGTGCGCATACATTCTCTTCAATATATCTTTGCTGAATTGACCGCGCCAGAATTTAATTATAAGATCAGTGTCTTTTGGTCTCAATTTTTCCTCAATCTCTGTTTTTCCATTTGGTATTTGAAGTACCTTTTGGATAAATTCAGCTGTGATCTTAATCTTTTCATCTCCGGTATTTATCTCATCATTTTCAGCATCAAAGTTTTTTACCAGCCAATATCCGAATTTGCGTGGAACTGAATGCAGATTGAATTTTAGTATGCTCTCAAACCCTATTTCTCTAACAGCATTCCTTTGCTCTTTTGACAATCCTTCAATATAATCTTTTAGATTATTGACTGCACATCTTATGTTGATTTTTTTTCCGTCGTAATCATAATATGGTTGTTGTTCTGGTTGTTCTTTTGTTTTCTCTTTCCTCAGTGATCTCTTTGGTTTGATTCTGCCTTTTCCTTTTTTTGATTTTTTGTCGGGTTAACTCTTGGTTGTGGATCAACAAAATCATCATCTGATACATTGAATTGTGTTAAAAACATATATTTTTTTCATGAAATTTGTTAAATGCGTTTTATGTTACCTGAATTTACTTGTTGTTCGGAAGTATGCAGAACAATAGCTCGACTAGATTTTTTATCATTGGAATCAGAAACTGTCTCTTCTGATGATTCGATCACCACTTTCCTTCTTCTCCTTTTTTGTTTTTTCTCTTATTTTTTAACTTTAAATAGAATAATGAAACAATCTCAATTAACAAATTTATGATAAAACGAATTAGTTAACACTCTAAAGATAAAAAGCAGTAATTAACAAGTTTAAGATAAAACGCAATAATTTACATCTTATTATTTAACAGGCAATAGTTAACAACACATGTATCTCAGCAAATTCAAAGATAAAACACAATGTTTTAAAATTAGATTACAATTATGATAATAATAATCTCTTTGTTTCTGCAACTTTATTAAGGTATAACGCATTAATTGACAATATATAAATCCCATTAGAAGCATTAGCATCTTAGATCATAGTTTTAACATAAAACGTAATGTAGTCTCTACACTCTAAAGATAAAAAGCAGTAATTAACAAGTTTAAGATAAAACGCAATAATTTACATCTTATTATTTAACAGGCAATAGTTAACAACACATGTATCTCAGCAAATTCAAAGATAAAACGCAATGTTTTAAAATTAGATTACAATTATGATAATAATAATAATCCCTTTGTTTCTGCAACTTTATTAAGGTATAACGCATTAATTGACAATATATAAATCCAATTAGAAGCATTAGAATCTTAGATCATAGTTTTAACATAAAACGTAATGTAGTCTATACTAACAAAAATGTTAAGATAGGGGAAGATATAACTCATTAACCATTTTTCAGAACGGATATGATATATTAGGTCTACTGTACTTCATAAAACGTAACTTGAATTCAGTTAAAGAGCAAAAGTAGATAAAATTACCATTGCTGAAATATCTTTTCGTTTTCTAGTTCTTTGTTGTTTCATTGTTGATTTTCGGCTAATATTTTCTTGTTCATCTATGTTCTCTTCTGCTGATGATGTTTTTTGCTTCTTTGATGATTTAGGGTTTTCTGAGATGGATTTCTTTTGAGTAACTCGAATGTAAACCTTCAAATTATCTCTCGACGACGCCATGAACTTCAATGGAGTATGATTTTCTGAAATTTCTGTATGTGTTTGATCGTTCAATGGAAGTGTAAAACGTAATGCACTTTTTTTCGAAGAGTTTCTGTGTATATTCAACGGCGGTTATTTTGGAATTTGACGATAATACCCCTGAAACCTCGGAGAGCGTGTTTAAATGACAGTTTTTAATTTGATTTTGATCTAGGCCGTAGATTTTGCAATTGGACGGTTATGATTGCTTCCTATCCTTCCTAGCGAAATAAACTTCCTATTTTATCTCCACCCTTAATATATAATCATTTATTTAAAGTCAAAAAATATTGTATAATTCCATAAAAATCTGTTGTTGTTGATTCTAAAGCATGATTTTAGGGTTGGTTTTGATTTTGAAAATTGAACATGATTTTAGTAACGATTTTAATTTTAAAACAGAATTTGTCTTTTTTATGATATTTATTATTTCCTTATTTGAAAGAGAAATTAGAAGAGTTATCTTGAATTATGGATAGTATTGTCAGAAAATTCAAACACTTTAACCTTGTATTTTAATTCATTCGCCTTATCAAACGTGTAGTTATACTTTTGCTGTTGAATCATGATTAAACTCTTTCGGGGCAGCACATAGAAGAAAACTTCAATAGACAACCATCAGTGAGTTAAACTCACTGGAACTTAAAATCAATTTATGCCATCACAGTGGGTTTTCTTTTTCTTGAATTTTGGCAGTTTTGATTATGGATTAGAGTAGATTATCACATAACAATATGTCAAGTAGGATGTTTACTAAATTGTTTTAATTTTTAGACTGTGTGGTCAACGAATCATCATATACTAATATACTATGATGTCAATTACACCCAATATGATTCCCACGTACAAAATGTCAAAATGTGATGTTGACTTAACTAGATGTCCTACATAATACTTTAACTGGTCATACGGTGGGTCCCTGTAGGTGCTCGACCGTAGACATATGTTGCTCTGCTGCTGTGAAGCGTTTCGTGATTATTTTTAAACGTATATAAGTTAAACTTTCAGGTTTAAAACCTTTTACACACATTTAATGTATTTGATTTGTGTCCGTGTCTTGTAAAACGCCTAAAAATGACGAGAAGGATTAGAAGAGACTCGAGATTGGATCCAAACACTTTTGTATAAACTCATTATAAGGTGTGTACAAACACAACGTAAAAGTAACATGAATAATTATTTGTGAACATTAAATCTTTAAACTTTAAATCATGAATATAATAGCCGAAGGTGCGTATATGGAAGGAAAGAAATTTATAAAACAAAAAAAAACAAAAAAAAAATCAGGGCTCATCTGTACAGAATATATCTCAGTGACAACGCGTGATATAACATAACCTAAATGTATGTACCTGATCCTCTAAAGTGCTGATACTCTTGGTAAATCAAGAAATGATTTACTGATCTTCTATCACCTTATACAAATCTGAGACAATAATCAAAAATAAAAGTTAGAAGTGTCAAATCTTAACATCAGAAGACCTTTTTTTGAAAATAGATAAAATGTCAAAATCATCCCTGAGGTTTAAGTACGTCGTTTTTGCTTGTTTCATCCAAAATGATATTTTTGTGTATTTAAGTCCTTCGGGTTTGCGTTTTTTGGTCATTTTCATACTTGAGTTTGGCAAATTATTGCGACTTTTTGGATGAAAATGGCAACTCATGCACGAAAGTCGCAAAAGTGGTCAAACCTCAGGGACAAAAATGGCATTTTACTCTTGAAAATATTTAGAGGGTCAAATATGAATAGAAAAAAGTTACTGTTTCTGATAATACAAGACTTTTAATAAGATGATTTAAGAGGTTTTATATGCTAAAATACATGTTAGGTGACTTTCGAGTTTAAACACATTTGGCTGATTTACTTTAAGATCGTTTATTTGATTTGATCGGGGTTGACCAATTCCTACATAAAACATAACCTGAATCGACCATCTAAAGGCAAATGGGTAAAAATGGAATAGATATTTAAATACCTGGCTTTACATTCTCTGTTGTATGCAATTGGCCAAAAAGCCCCCATCAAATCTATCAAAATTACGAATCTGCCCTTGTACGGCTTTCTTCTTCCGAGCACTGGATAATGTCTCAACGCCTCTCCCTTGATTTTCAAACCCGCTTCTTGGCAAACACGTGTCAATGGGTGATTGGTTACCTCCACGAAAAGGCGATCTTAAACTAGGAAATGACCCTTCTGCCCTCCGCCAATATTTTGGACTCAAAAACTCGGTACCCATACAACAAGAATCAGGTCTAGAAACTCTCCCGGTTGATACTGCGAAATCATATGATATCTCGTCCAGTGTCTTTTCTAGACCATTTACTCGCGTCTCCAAAGAATTCATTCCGCTACGTGAACTCCCGATAAATTTCTGAAAAATGAGGTAAACTACAAGTAAAAATCCTGTAAATGAACCGAACGAACACGAACAGAAGCATGTTAATGTTTGTTCATTCAACTTTAACTAAACATGAACATATAATCAAACAAATGTTTTTGTTCGTGTTCGTTCATTAAGAAAATGGGCATGTTCGTGTTCGTTTATGTTTGTTCGTTTAAAACCTATACGAACATATTTCACGAACGTAAACGAGCATAAACAAACAAACTTAAATGAACACAATTTAACAAACAGAAAACAACACAAGTAAACATAAATGATCAAACATAAACGGACATAAAGTAGCTTTTTTTATATAAATTATTGATTAATTATGATAACTTCTATTGGAAAGCTTATTTTCATTACTGGAAAACCCAATAATCAATTAGTTATTTGTATTTAGGTAGTTAAAAAGCCTCTTTTATGTTCAGATTTGTATAAATATAACTCTGTATGTATTTATAAAAATATAACCAAACATAAACGAACGAACAACACGTGTGTTCATGTTCGTTCGTGTGTTAAATAAACGAACATAAACAAACTTCCTGCCAAACAAGTTCACGAACACTTCATAACGTGCAGTTCGTTTACAGGCCAAAGTAAAATGTCTTTGTAAAAATACAATGTAAAAAACTTTAGATTACCTGTAAAAGATTCAAGAGATTCGACTGTTGATTTTCAATCTGAACAAGCTGTTTTTGAATCCGCGATAAATCTTCAACCTCTTTTTGATTTTCGTAAGCGCATTCGATTGGATTGCCCTTCATGTCTCTATCGGTTTCACATTCATCAATAAACGGAACCACACGAGAACCGAATCTTGTTTTGTTAGAAGTTACTCTTTTTTCTGTTTCTAAAATGACGCTTTTATCAATATCCAATGTATCGGATTCAGGCTTCGGTACAGGTGAGCTCACTTGTGTAGCGGTTTTTTGGTCAAAATCCGTCTTTCTAGCAATTGAAGCGCTCGGTTTCTTGTAATTACTTTTTGGAGGACTTCTACTTGGTGTTGTAGTTGGAGATGAACGTTGAATTGGCGAATGCTTGCTAATTCTTTCCTTTGGTGAAGTTTCCAATATGGTAGCAGGGACTACAAAGGAAAATAACTATCAAGGATGGAATATCGAGCTACAACTTACAAGCAATATTTTCATAACCAGACTCGTTTCAAAAACCAGAAGACAACGTAGTAAAATGCCATTTTCATCCCTAAGGTTTGATCAGCTTTGCGACTTTCGTCCAAAGGTTTGTTTTTCCACATCTGGATCCAAAAGGTTTAAAATCTAGTCATTTTCATCCGGCTCGTTAACTTCATCCATTTTTCTCTGTTAGGGGTATGTCCGTCTTTTTTGTTAACTTAAAGGGCAATTCGGTCTTTTTCAGGGGTATTTGGTCTTTTTACATAAAGTGAAAAAGATCGAATTGTCCTTTAAGTTAACCAAAAAGACAGAAATACCCCTAACTTAACAGAGAAAAATGGATGGAGTTAACGAGCCAGATGAAAATGGCAAGATTTCAAAACTTTTGGATCTAGATGCAGAAAAACAAACCTTTGGACGAAAGTCGCAAAACTGGCAAAACCTCAAGGACGAAAATGGCATTTTACTCTAATTTTACTCTACTTTATCTTTGAGTGTGGATTTGTTATGTTAACCAAATATATGAAGTATGGAATAAGCAAAATGTGAAGCATGAAGTAGTAAAGGAATCACTAAATGAGATTTTGGAAGGAAAAAAAAAGAAACGAAACCCGATTCAAGTGGAGGTGGTTCAAATAAACTCAACATGACCGGTTATGTAGCCGGTCTGGTATTCTTCTATAAAAAAAATTTAAACACAGGTAATAATATATTATAAGATAAAAATAAAAAGGCATGCTACCAATAAATTGACCAAACATCATTAAGCATGGAATATGGGAATACACCATGCTATGACTTTAATCATCAAGAAGTGTCACAGTTGACATCAAACAAGCAACATAAAAAGTCAAAAGCTTCCAAACTATAGATTAAAGAAACCAAAGGAAACAAAATGCTTCAACTTTAATTATTGTTTTTGATAATGAGAGGTGTAGTTAGCCAGCTTTCCTTCCAGTTCAAGGTATGAATAATCTAAGTTAGCTCACCTAAAATGTTTACCAGATAACCAACCAACCACCATTTAACTGTTCTGTTCCTTGACCAAACAAATTAAACATGCTACAAACTCATAACCAAATGTAAACAACGATTAATTAATGTGTTTCAACTTAAGGTCAATTGCTAAAAGTGTTATTCCAGTCAGTCACAAACAAAAGTTTACCTTTAGAAGATGAATTGCCATTCAATTGAGGTGAAACAGGAACCTCATCTGGAATCTCCTTCCACAATTCCAATGTCTGATTCATTGATTCACGAACTACTTTCACCTGTTACATAATTCAAATTTATACAACTATTAAGATAGTGAGTAATTCGTGATTACTATATGATTGTTCCAAAAGCAATGTTCTTAGAACCGAACCGGATAGCAAACCAGACGCCTTAATGGTCTACCAGTTGGTTTAGTCATACCGGTTTTAAGAACCTTATGACATCATAATTATTAATATAACGAGTAGTTTGTAATTACTATGTGATTGTGCCAAAAGCAAATGTTTTAAGAACCCGACAACAAACAAGACGCCTTAACGTTTTAGTGGTTGGTTCAGTGTTTTAAGAAGCGGATGACATCATAATTATTAAGACAGTGAGTAATTTGTGATTTCTATGTGATTGTTTCCAAAACCAATGTTTTCAGAACCGGACTGGACAACGAACTAGACACGTCTACTAGTCGGACCAGATTTAAAACCGGATGGCGTCATAATTAGCTTATACACAATACACATTTGAAACTAATACCTTATCAAATCTCTTATTTTCTAGAGAAGCAATACAAGAAGACCTGAAACCAGTCAAGTTCTCCTTCTCCGTAACTGCTAACCTTCCCAACGCCTCAACAGCTGCCTTCCTCGCCGCCCAATCTTCACAACTCAGAAACTCAACCAAACACTGAACCAATGAATTCAACAAATTCCGGTTCAAACCGGAGGCACCAGCACCAGCAATGCTTCCAATAACAGACAACAACGCCGGTTTCGCTTTAAAACTATCCGATTTTATCAATTTCAAAACCCGAGGCAACAGCTTCTGCAAATGCACCGGTTCAGGATCCGGTGCCGCCTCAATCGCCGCCGATAAACACAACGCCGATCCGATCTGCGAGTTATGATCCTGCTCCGTCAACACAGCTTCAACTAACGGCTTCGACAACGACGAAAACGACGGCGTAGTGATTTCCGACGCGATTGACGTCACGGCACCAACACACGCAGACCTAACGGCGGAATCAGGATCTCGCAACCGGCGTACGACGGCGGAGAGCATTTTAGTCACGTGAGGTGACAGAGCGTCACCGTGAGTTACCGATAGAAACCCTAGGATACGCACACATTGCCGCCGTACCGGAGATTTGTCAGACGACGACGTATTGGAGAGGTAGGTGAGGAACGGAGCAAATGAGTCGTGAGTGAGAGTGACTGCGATGGACTCCAGCTCCGTCGTGGCGACGGAGAGTGTGTCGCGATCGGAGAGTTTGTTGAGGCAGGTGATTACACGGTGTTTGAGATCTTGTTGTGGTTGTGATGGTGATTGTGGAGGTAAGGAGACGCGTTTTGAAAGAGACATTGTTGTGTTCCGGTGAGGGATGTACGGTGGATGGAGGTGGTGCCACCGGTGTGCGACGGCGGAGTGGCGGTTGTGGACGGTGGAATTGGATTGGTTGATTGTTGAATGGAGAGAACGAGAACGTGGGGAGGAATATGAGAGTGGATATATTATGTGTATTTTGATTTATGGAAAAAGTTGTTAAATAATGAAACGAATAATGTAAAGAAAATAAATTGTAAATTCGGATTTTTTTATCGGAAAATTTATATTAGTGACGAATCATTGTAGTATCAACGTGTCATCAGCGTAATCATTCAATCAAATCCATCTCCAGTAGACAATGATGTTTATACACAAATTCAGAAGAAAAACCAATAAATCTAAGAAAACCCCTGTAGGAATCAAACCCAACACCTAATGGTTCCTAAGACTTATCTCACCCCTTGTGTAAATTTTCGATTATAGCTTGATTATTTTCCAAATCTACAAATAGTTTAAGGCATGCAAAATTACTATTTTTTATAATTATAAAAATTATTACATAAGTTGACAGATCGTGTGGATTTAAACTTGGCAGGTAGTACATTTTTTTAGAATAGGGTAGCAATACAAAAAGCAAATTTATTTGGCTGGTAAGCTGTAACACGACACAATCCAACAGCAGACGCTATGGAGTAAGGGGTACGAGTACAAAGTAACATGTGTATATTATGTGAGCTAGTCATCGAGTTAGTAGATCATGTTCTTCTGGATTGCAGTGTTGCAGTGGAAGTGTGGCAACAGCTACTACTGTGGATGAACGTCTCTGCGGGTCAGTCGGATTCTACGGTTGAAGATATGTTACAACAACGGGTTGAATTTGTCGAAGAATAGGAAGAGGGTATTCCTGTAGACTACATTTTGACTATGTGAAATGTATGAAAATCGAAGAATAAAAAGGATTCGAAGGTGTAAATGTAACCAAATACAACCTTGAGGAGATCAAAGAGATGGTATTCGACTGTGTAGTCAACCGATCAAAGTTCAAAGAAATATCTTTGGTGGAATAGCATAGATTTAATATACAAGTATAACTATAGAGGCGATTTGTAGTTTTTTTTCTTTTGGTGTAATTATATAAATTGTTATCGGACCGAGAGCTTCTTGCTATGGGCTTTTATGGTATAAAAGCTTGTGTTACCTTTAAAAAAACATAAATTAACTTAATACATTAACTTATATGATAAGTGGGTCTTCCACTGCAGCGCAGTGGTTGTTCCCATCTCGATGAAGGCTTGGCCCGAGGTTTTACCCGGGTTCGAGTCTGAGGGAAGACGCAGTTTTACCTATTCCATGTGGTTTCTGCGCATCAAAGGTGTGCTACGTTTTCTAGCGGTGATCGAGTAATCGACCTTTAGACGTAGCTCCAAAAGAGTGAGTTTACAAGTGAAAAGTAGTTCCACCTTTAAAAAAAACTTATATGATAAGTGGGTAGGGATATGGTAAAAAGTGTCTAAAATGTAAGAAGTGTAAGAAGTGTTTTAAGCCATTGGATCTTTGATCTAATGGTTGAGATCAATAGGGTATTAAAGTGTAAATTGTGTTTTAATTAGAAGGACCTTATGTAAAAATTGAAGGCAATAGTGACTTTTCCAACATTTCAAATATAGTAACCGTTTCAAAACCACCCATCAAACTCCTAAAGATCAGCGAATTATATGTAACCGCCATCAATCTCCAAAAAAAATCAGCGAATTTCTTCATACTTTAAAACATTCCCAGATTTTTAAAACGTAATCGCAGATTCAAGTCATGGTGTTTTATCTGGAGACATTGTTGATGGCGTGGTGTTTTATCCGGAGACATTGTTCATGGCGTAGTGTTTTATAAATACAAAACATTCCCAGATTTTAAAACACCAAGACTAGGATTCAAGTCATGGTGTTTTATCTGGAGACCTTGTTCATAGTGTGGTGTTTTAAAACATCTATGATTCAAGTCATGGTGTTTTATCAGGAGACATTATTCATGGCGTGGTGTTTTATCTGGAGACATTGTTCATAGCGTGGTGTTTTATCTGGAGACATTGTTCATGGTGTGGTGTTTTATCTGGAGACATTATTCATGCCGTGGTGTTTTATCTGGAGACATTGTTCATGGCGTGGTGTTTTGTCTCCAGATGTTTAAAACACTATGCCATGAACAATGTCACCAGATAAAACACCACACCATGATTCAAGTCATGGTGTTTTATCTGGAATCCCCAGCAACCTTCTATATAAAACACCATGACCAACATCATAGTCAATTTATCCAGTTGTTTTAAAACACCACGCCATGAATCTGATTATAGATCTATTTATGATAAAGTATGAAGAAATTCGTTGATTTTTTAGAGATTGATGACGGTTACCATATAATTCGCTGGTTACCATATAATTCGCTGATATTTGAATTAAATGACAAAAATGTACAATTACAAAACTACCCTTTTGAATTAATTAAGAGGATGGACACTTGTCATTCCAGGAATATTTCTTACACTTCTTACAAATTAAGCACTTTGTACAGGATCCTAAAGCTATGATAAGTAATTAAAAAGTTATTACAAGTCAACCAACCATTTATTCCGCAGAAACAATTATAATTACTTCATTATATTTTATAATCACAAGAAGACGAAAATGCCAATTGGCCACGACGTCTCTCAGCTGAGGGTAGCCAAATGATAATTTCAATAAATTATTAGTAATAATCTATTGTAATTCATTGTGCATACCACTCCTTTAACCATAACATGTAAAACGATATAAAGAAAGACAGCAAGATTAAAAAACAAAAAAGTGTGTGTTTCAACACATAACCGATTTTAAGTAAAGATCTAGGGGAACCGTAATATAGATATACTAGGAAAGAGTAAAAGAGGGAGATCATATAATGTAAGATCTTAACACGCTTTAACTGAAAAGACGCAGCGGAAATACGTGCCATAAAATTTCTTTCATTACAAACGTCTTGACTTACTTGAAAGTTTGTTTTAATATGAATCTTTTACATAAATAAGGTATAAGTCATGTTTACTAAAGTACATACTCAATTATCCCCGTACAATCTACTTTGTGACCCGATCTTCGATCTCTATTCCTCGTGACAACCGCCTGCGATTCGCACAACCTGCACTCACCACATGCATTCATAACATTAGTATACAATACATAAACAAGATTCAATCTCGTACACTTCCCATTTCCTTATCTTTCTAACTTTAAGCATTTCATCTGCATATCCATGTCCTGGCGAGTCTTCAATAATGTACCTGCATTACCTTTCATTCTCAAGGCACACTATTAATAACGTATTACTCAACGTACCCAAATCACGCGTACATACATTCTTACTTGCATACATACACATCTGCATACGTACATG
The DNA here is from genome assembly GCF_002127325.2 of Helianthus annuus. Classification (NCBI taxonomy): domain Eukaryota; kingdom Viridiplantae; phylum Streptophyta; class Magnoliopsida; order Asterales; family Asteraceae; genus Helianthus; species Helianthus annuus. Next base: position 156,352,222 of record NC_035444.2, read on the forward strand.
CCTTCCTATATCTCTACAAACATGCATAAACTCATACGTACCTTCATATATACCAAACACACATCTACATACGCACATACATTACTACGTCTCTACATACGTACATATACACATACGTATCTTCACATATACATAAATGCATACCTACATACGTACATACATTACTACGTCTCTACTTACTTGCATACTCACATTTACACATTCAAGATCTTACTGAACCCTTGTATACTCATGCATACCTTTATTCTTACATACGTAGACATCCACATGCATACATACCTTCCCATATCTTTACATGCATACATATATATACACATCTACAGATGTACCTACCCATATATACACATACAAGCTCTCACATACTTCTTACATAATCATACATTAATTACATGGGACTTAGACTTAGATTTATAGCCCATAGACATCTAAGGAACCATCAAAATCATGTTTGGAAAGTTCACCATAGTCCACGGATAACAAACCGAAGCCTACGATACATAAATCAACTTAAATAACAAATTTTTAGGTTTTTGAACTTGGGGAGGGCGTCGGCGACGGCCCTAGGGTCGTCGGCGACGGCCCTTGCAATTACCCGTAGCCAAAAATCCCCGTAGACAGTCAAATAACCCGTTAGCCAAAAATTCACTTTCTGGAGCCCGCCGGCGACGCCCCCATACCCGTCAGCGACGCCCTCTAGAATTTGCAGTTTTCTGCAGTTCCGTTTCGTCATCCGTACGCACTAAAACGCGCATAACTTTTGAACCGTTTACCCGTTTAACCTCCCGTTTCTTCCTACATGCTTGTAAATTCACAATCTATCATATAAACTTGAAATCCCATATCCGGATTAAGAAAATTCTTATCTTACGCACTATCGACTTATTAGCTTTTTACAAGTTTTGACCCGTTTTTGCATTTATCAGAAATAATCTGATTATTTAACCTCGACTCCTCATGAACCTTTTAATATCAACGTTATTTATCATAAAGGATTAAATTCTTGGATGTCTTGCCTGCTCTTAGCGCATTTTCGCTCAAAAGCTTATTTTGACCCGTTATGGGTATTTACGCATTAAGTGGTTTATGACATACAAAACCATACTCCACATTTTCACACTTGACCAAAACATTATACTAATCGAATAGCTCGTTTCTAAACTACTTTTAAGATCGTTTGCCCCATATACCCATCAAGGGCGTTTTAGACAACTTTAATCCCATCATTTACGACGAAAGGCTTCAACACACATTTGACCTCAAACATCATGTTTAATTAATTAAAACATTATGTTACTTAACAAACCAAGAAGTGATTACGGAAATCACTTACTTAATACTACTTACTTGACATTATCATCAACAACACATTACAACTTAACTTCTATCAATTATCATGTAAATAAATCTCTTTTTACTGCTAAAGAGGGAGTCCGGGAGTTTACTTACCTCGTGCGTCCGAGTTCGTGCATAGCTTCCGTGTTTACCTTTGACCCGTTGCCCTTCCATGCTTGTGTCCATGTTGACATGACTCCTAACCGTACATGTCGTCACATTCATAACACAATTAGCATACATACACTCATTCATTCGGCTTTCAGATCATGCAATGTTTGACTTTCGTTAATTTATTAGCGTATAATAAGACATGTATCATCATACTTCATTACCATCATACATGACACATAAATTGGCTAGTACATAACACATAAGTTCTTACGTACAAATTTTACCTTCTAACTTCACTTAGACATTTCATCATACACTTGGTGTGCATACTACATTCTAAGCACATAGTACAAGTAGTTTAAGCATGTTCTTCCTAAATTCATCTTATGAACCATTTCATTCGAGCAAGATCACATTGTCATCAATTCTACATCATGTTTACTATCAAAACCTATCACATAACATCTTGTGCATCAACATAATCATAATATCAACATTCATATGTTCATCATAATCATTCTCATACTCATACACATGGGTTTCATTCTAAATCACCAAGATAACTAAAATCCAGCCATGATTTAACTTAAACATGATAACATTAGCAAGCATACAACTCATACCCACTCTACTCTATGGGGGTTTTCACTTCCAACATTGATTAGTCGATTTTTAAGCATACATGATGTTCTAGATGGTGATCCTAGTTCGATATCATTCTAATTCCACATAAACTCATGTATTTTCTTGAACCCTAACATATGCAAGTTCATCAAAATGTCAAATTCTTCTTACCTTAGGCTTTAATAAGTCTAGATGATCAAGAAATCACTAACATGCATGAGAAATGACCATGATTAGGGCTTCAATTGGCTGAATTTGTGTGATTCAAAGGGTTCCCCTTCTTGTCTGGCTTTGGCATCGAACACACACACACACCTGATGTGTGTGTGTTTTATTTTTTATTTCATTTTTATTAATTTAACTTTCCTTACATATCACCCTTAGCCCCTCAAGTTTAATGTGGTAATTGTTTAGTCACAAAACTTTACTACTATTATCTAACTTGTATTGGTAACTGAAGGGGTATGGTCCTAAATCAACCATCACCCGTATCAAACAAACCCCCACCAGTAATGAACCGCACCCATGAGGTCACATCCTTTGAATCCAATCGGTCTGAGGATGAGAAGCCTTACCTTGTATGTAGAAGCAGATGAACATAACGATGCGGCTGGCATCGCATCATATGGGCATTTTCGTCACGACAAAGGATTGTAACGCTCCGCGTTTTCACAACTTTCTATATGCAGAAACCGTTGTCCATATTCCTATTTTTGGAAACTTTGTATCCTTGTGTTCGACGTTTCAATATAATCGTCAAAAAAATCTTTAACTTTAAATTAATTTGTTATAAACATGATTATCTACCTATCCATTTTTATTTAATAAATTAAATTAAATATTACATTTTAAAAAGTTATTTATTTATTTATTTTTGTTTTTTTTTGTTTTAAGAACAAACCTAGTTAGTCTAGTTAAATTTTAAAGTTAGTACAAACTAACCTAGTTAGTTTAAGTATAAAAATCTTTGAAATTATAACATAAACATGGATTAATTATAAACCATAGGGACTGTTTGTGCAGATTTTGAAACTACTAAATCAGTTAAAACTAAAGGTGCCCAACCCTAGCCGCACTTATATTTTTTGTTGTCTGCTAATCTGAATTTCACCCTCATATACATGAGTTCACCTCCTTCATGTGGCCTTCGAACAAACCTAATTACCCAAACACAGAGACAATCACCTTCCTCTCAAACAAACCCAAACCCATAATCAGACCTTATCTTCTCCTCTCTCGCTACATCAGGTCGACGTCGACCTCTCCGGCACCTCAGTTCACCGATGGGCACCCATATCTCATGATGTTCTGCAACATACGCCCCCCCCACTCGATTTCCAGCGGGTAACAGGGACGGCGGTGGTTCATTCCGTCGAGCGAGACCCACCCCCTCCTCCGATAACTCACTCAAGTCACGTTCACCTTCCTATGCGCCTTCTTCAGGTAGGACGACCACCACCGTCGTGTGGTGGTGTACGGCGGCTGTACACAGACGGGAGGGAGAGAGACGCGGAGGGTGAGAGAGAGACTCGAGAAAGAAAGAGTAACGGCGGGGTGCCGTTTCCGGCGACAATCCGTCGATTAGCGGCGGAGCTGGGGCGGCGACGGTGGTGCTTCGCTCTCCGACAACTCACGGTAAAACCCCCCACCTTTTTCTTTTATTTTGGTTTCGGTTTGTGTTTCTTTTTTTTAAATCTGCTGATGAATGGAATGGTGGTGTATGGTGCAAGTCCGGGCTGTCTCGGGGTCACGGCTCAGGTTTCGGTTCGAGATTCGAGTCACGATTCAGAATCAGTTTGTTTTGATTTGGTTCCTTCCGTTCGATTCCAGTGGGCTCGGTTTACATTCGGGTTCGTTTCGGATCCTATCACGTTTCGAGTCTCAATTCAGTTTCGGGTTGCGAGATGATGGTGCGGGTGACGGCCAACCGTTTGGCTCCGGCTCTGGCACGAGTTTCGCGACGGAGTCGCTCCAGGTCAGTTGTGATTCGAGTTTTGTTTTTGCTAAGTTCCGACTCGATTTTGTTAATTCCTTCGTTATTCAGCAGGTTCGGGTTCTGTACAATCAGATTCGATTCAAGTTCAGTTTCGATTCACTTAGTTCAGCTCAAGTTCAGTTTGGGTTCGTTCGGCTCGGTCAACATTAGTCAACTGATCAAACTCAGTCGGCACACGACTCGGTATAATGGCGCGTATATTAATTAGTTTGTTTCGTGTTTATTTAGTTATTTTTTTTCCTTTTTGCGAAACCAAACTTTAAATAAATTGTATTCATAAACATACGTAGATTTATATGATTATATTGTTGCGATTATTGTTGCATTTTGGAAAATATATCGACACGTTAGTTGTCGGGATCGTCCAAAAACAGAGGAAACTCTGCCCAATTTTCGTTAAAACGATAAACATATACTTTATAGTTAAACCACAAATAAAATCGTATTGGTTTCGAATAATTTTATAACCATAGATATAAAGGTATATTTATTTTTTTTCAGCACTTCTACAATACTCTTGATAGATTTAATTCAGAATTTTTACATAAACTAGGTATAATAAATATGTACTTTATTATCAACAAGTTATACACTATATTCCAATCCAAATCCTCCGTTATAATTTCGTGTACTCATGCACCATCGTTTGCCCTATAGGGTGACTTCGGTGTTCCGTCCTCCAATCTCATCAACTCGTCATACTTGGATAATCGGAAGACTTAGCAATTTTGTGAGTATACTCGAACCCATTTTTACTTTTAAACACTTTGGGTGCAACATGTATTCTATATTAAACGCACGTGACACTTGAAACTTATTTGAAACATGCTCTATCCTTCTAAACATGAAACATGAAACTTGTGATACTTGAGACTATTTTGTGCTATGTGAACGTTTAATCCCTGTGTGTAGTTTCGCCTTAACAATAGTAGCGCTATAGGGGTAATGCACCTCCCCTATTTGTAGTCGAGGGGTATTGTTAGGAGGAGACATATTAACCTCCCGTGAAACTTTGGGTTAGGTACTTTAACGCATTGGAAACTTGGGCTATCACTTGGACTGCGTAAACTAGCATGGTTGAAACTATTTTAATATGTTCGTGTTGGATATGAGTTTTTATTCTATTATGCTATGTAAACAAACTTGTATACTCGCTCTTTGCTTTTGCATTGAAACTCTATTTTAATACATGTTGCAGGTTGACAGTCAAGATGTTGAAGAATCAAGTTAGGATGGACTAGATACCCATTTTAATAATAAACCATGTTTGTTGCAATTTGTCTTTATTTGAATCAATGTATTTGAATTTAGTCATTTATGAAATTTGATTTAATCTATATTGTCACAAATAGTGTTATGATGCTTTTGAGCGATTTGTTCGTCTCATCCCGATGTTTCCGCCATCGGTTGGGGTGTGACAGATTGGTATCAGAGCCATAACTATAGGGAATTAGGAAAAGTAGGAATGCTTTAACCTAGTCTATAGTTTTAGAGCTTTATTCTCATGTTTTGCTTGAAACTACTTGCATGCTATCTTATTTGCCTTTATTTATTCTCTTTTCATCTTTCAAACCTATATGTCACTTATGTGTTAACACTTCACATGCTATACTTGTTTTATTACGTGTTAATACTTGTTCCGTTGTTCGATTCTTTATGTGTATTCTTAACATATTTCACTATGTGTTGGTACTTGTTTTATTGTCCTATCCTTTATGTACCGTTCTTGATGTGCATTCTTATGTGTCTACACTTGTTTTCGTATTCCTTTAACATACTCCCCTTTACTAAAGCATTTTACTCGATTTTTCTTAAAAAACTCAAAAACCCTCGCATTGTACAAACGAGACGAGTTTACCAAAATAGGCGTGAAACCCACAATTTGGTAAACAACTCTCATCCCGCTTGATTTTATTTTTGTTGCACGAAATTACACCATTAAGTTAGGAGTGAAATCCACATCTTAATGGAAATTTCAAATTTCAAATTTCAAATTCAATTTCTAGTGGACCCTCGTTTACGTGTCGAAATTAAATTTTGACCCAACGAGTACCAACCACACTAAGGGTACGAACTCGTCAAGCTAGGGGTGAAACCCGCATCTAGTCGACTAGTCCCACTCCTTGATTTTACATAAATCTCGCCAAGTCTCGAATTTTCGATTGAATTGGGGCATGTAGTAACCGGAAGGGTGAATACCGTTAACCGACTTGTCGGCGAGAGTATACCACCTATTAGGCCAAAGCATGCTTTCAGATTCAAAAGACCTTTCGACCACCTTGGTTAGTCAACGTTCCGTTTTGGAACCATCCAAGTTTCTTTTATCAGATGTACGCTTTATTATCTTCGATCTTTTATGATGAAACTCTTTCTTGTCAATTTTGAACCATTTTTTTTAAGATTTCACTTTTGCGCATACATCATACGATTATACATCATTAGCATGCATAATTTCACTTAATTTTAATTACACTTTCGTAACAACGAGTGAAGACATATTATCGAGATAGGAGTGATTTCCTTACCTTGACGATTAACTTCGCTTCTTTTCTCATCTTACAACGACCTCACCAACGGATTTGGGGTGATTCCCTTACCTAGGTGATCGTTACCAATACTTTCTTTAATAGACTATATTACGTAAACACGATCATGTTTATACCTAAATCATTTATCATGTATTTCAAAATGCTTCATTTATTTAGACGTACCTTCTATTCTATAATCTATTTTCACATCGCTCGCATACACAAAAATTTTAAATGTTACCAAAAACGCATTTTCCTCGATTTCAAAAATTTCACGAAATACTACTGTCAGCCTAATCAGTTTAATAAATCCGTTGCCCACAAATTTACCAATCAACGTAAACATTGAAACACGCTCCTCTCACGCCATTAAACTAGAGATTGTTATTCTCAATTGAGAATCAAATCAACTTTTTCGCACACACCTATAAAATATTACTAATATTATTTAATCATCTACTAAAATTCCTTTTCAAAACCAATGAAACATTTTTTTTTCGTATACCAAATTCCTTTTTCTAAGGATCAACTTTTTCTCAAGAATCTATAAACTTCAAAACTTTCTAATATAAAAGTTACCTAAAACGATGCAAGCTTGTTGACCCCAAGAACTTTTCAAAACCTCGCTCGATACGCCAATTAAATTCAAAACACGTGGGCAAGGAAACTTCATAAGAACCGACACATTTTCAACTATGTAAATTCTTTTAAAACCATAGTAGCATTCCCATACTTTTACAAAGTACTATTTGCATAAATAGTGGATGATTTATACTCTCTTTACATTCATAAACTAGATTCTACATTTCATAACAACTCAACCTGTTTTGATTCAAAAAAAAAAAAAAAAAACTCCACGTTTCGCTCACAACAATGCATTATGTTACACTTATGTTCCAAATACTATTCTTATTCATACAATTATACGTCTACACTTATATTCGCATTTATGCATTTACGTTACGCTTAGCATATTCATACGATGCACGCTCATACTTATATTTGTCAAATATGCATGAACGTATACACTTATATTCATACACCTACATCTTATTCATACTTATACAAATATTCTTTTTTACACTTAAATTTATGCTCCCACATTTTAATCATGCTCATACACTTGTGTTTACTCTTATACTCATATTCATGTTTATACTTGTACAGCCTACACTTTCGTTTATAGCTGTACTCATACACGCATATTTACCCGTATACATTCAAACTCACCTTTATACTCACGCAATTTACGTGATACTTAAATTCATATTCATACACTTACGTTTTACTTATAATCATATACACATTCATACGTATGCAATTTGCGTATACGCTTATACCGCTATGTTTATACTTGTATTTATATTCAGACACATTCTCACGTCTTTTATGATCCTCGTATTTATATACTCATAACTACCACGACACGTTTCGTGTCTATACTTTGACTCATATTTACACACGTACTCCCCACAATACGTTCGTATGCTTACACTTGTACTCATATTTATACTCATACTCGCAACGACATACTTGTACTTGTACTTATACAAACACGTTTACACTCATATATATATATATATATATACTCATACATTCCATTCGTATTTAAACATTCACGTTTTACACTAAATTTTCACATTTACATCCATACTCGTGCATCTCATGTTTACACTCATATTTATACTCGTAATCACACCCGTACTCGTGCTTATACTCTCATTTATACGATTTATGTTATACTCGTACTCGCATTTATACTCTCATTTATACGATTTATGTTATATTCGTACTCGCATTTATACTCACGTTTATAAGATTTCTATTATACTCGTACTTTTGTTTGTACTCTCATTTATACGAGTTGTGTCTATACTCATGTCATTCGTTTGTGCTCAAATTGTGCTGACATTTATGCTCGTCTTAATACACGTTATGCTTATACTTTTACTCATACTCCTGGCATGCGTTTTGTGTTTATGCTCACGTGCGTGTTCAAATTTAAACTTATACTATGCTCATGCTTTTTACTCAAAATTTATACGTTCGCACCTGTACGCGAGCGAAACCCGAGGGATTCGCTTGCGTTGGTCTTATACTATTTGGAACACAAATGTGCTTATGCTACCTTTCTTTACACTCGCAATCTTATTTTCAAAATTTATGCATACCTTGATTCATACGCAACTAGTACAAGATATGCGGATCATGCGACGATCAATATAATCGCGGGTGCACACGGGATTATAGTGATTGGCTCATGAGAACCATAGAGTGTACTACTGTGTATGGTAAAACGCAGAACGTAACATGACACCGAAAACGAAACGGACATAATCTGGTCAAAACATGGTGGATACGCCGCTGGTACTTCCTATATATAAGTGTTTTCACCATGTTACCAAACTTTCGTAATACGTGCCATGAGAAATTTAGTGTTTTGTAGACCTAATTAGACCTATTACAAGCTTTATACAACTCACAAACACATTATATCTGATTATCCACGACGAGACTTCATTCTTATGCTATTCTTATACTCTCAACCGTCTATCAAATCAACCATTCACCCTTATACCTCAATTATTCTCTGATGTCTCAACTCCAAGGCCTCAATTTTAAACAATCCTCTTCTGTTTGCCAACACCCTTTCAAGTCTTCCTTCTGAATGAATTTCGGGACGAAATTTCCTAAAGGAGGGGAGACTGTAACGCTCCGCGTTTTCACAACTTTCTATATGCAGAAACCGTTGTCCATATTCCTATTTTTGGAAACTTTGTATCCTTGTGTTCGACGTTTCAATATAATCGTCAAAAAAATCTTTAACTTTAAATTAATTTGTTATAAACATGATTATCTACCTATCCATTTTTATTTAATAAATTAAATTAAATATTACATTTTAAAAAGTTATTTATTTATTTATTTATTTATTTTTTTTTGTTTTAAGAACAAACCTAGTTAGTCTAGTTAAATTTTAAAGTTAGTACAAACTAACCTAGTTAGTTAAAGTATAAAAATCTTTGAAATTATAACATAAACATGGATTAATTATAAACCATAGGGACTGTTTGTGCAGATTTTGAAACTACTAAATCAGTTAAAACTAAAGGTGCCCAACCCTAGCCGCACTTATATTTTTTGTTGTCTGCTAATCTGAATTTCACCCTCATATACATGAGTTCACCTCCTTCATGTGGCCTTCAAACAAACCTAATTACCCAAACACAGAGACAATCACCTTCCTCTCAAACAAACCCAAACCCATAATCAGACCTTATCTTCTCTTCTCTCGCTACATCAGGTCGCCGTCGACCTCTCCGGCACCTCAGTTCACCGATGGGCACCCATATCTCATGATGTTCTGCAACATACGCCCCCCCCACTCGATTTCCAGCGGGTAACAGGGACGGCGGTGGTTCATTCCGTCGAGCGAGACCCACCCCCCTCCTCCGACAACTCACTCAAGTCACGTTCACCTTCCTATGCGCCTTCTTCAGGTAGGTCGACCACCACCGTCGTGTGGTGGTGTACGGCGGCTGTACACAGACGGGAGGGAGAGAGACGTGGAGGGTGAGAGAGAGACTCGAGAAAGAAAGAGTAACGGCGGGGTGCCGTTTCCGGCGACAATCCGTCGATTAGCGGCGGAGCTGGGGCGGCGACGGTGGTGCTTCGCTCTCCGACAACTCACGGTAAAACCCCCCACCTTTTTCTTTTATTTTGGTTTCGGTTTGTGTTTCTTTTTTTTTAAATCTGCTGATGAATGGAATGGTGGTGTATGGTGCAAGTCCGGGCTGTCTCGGGTCACGGCTCAAGTTTCGGTTCGAGATTCGAGTCACGATTCAGAATCAGTTTGTTTTGATTTGGTTCCTTCCGTTCGATTCCAGTGGGCTCGGTTTACATTCGGGTTCGTTTCGGATCCTATCACGTTTCGAGTCTCAATTCAGTTTCGGGTTGCGAGATGATGGTGCGGGTGACGGCCAACCGTTTGGCTCCGGCTCTGGCACGAGTTTCGCGACGGAGTCGCTCCAGGTCAGTTGTGATTCGAGTTTTGTTTTTGCTAAGTTCCGACTCGATTTTGTTAATTCCTTCGTTATTCAGCAGGTTCGGGTTCTGTACAATCAGATTCGATTCAAGTTCCGTTTCGATTCACTTAGTTCAGCTCAAGTTCAGTTTGGGTTCGTTCGGCTCGGTCAACATTAGTCAACTGATCAAACTCAGTCGGCACACGACTCGGTATAATGGCGCGTATATTAATTAGTTTGTTTCGTGTTTATTTAGTTATTTTTTTCCTTTTTGCGAAACCAAACTTTAAATAAATTGTATTCATAAACATACGTAGATTTATATGATTATATTGTTGCGATTATTGTTGCATTTTGGAAAATATATCGACACGTTAGTTGTCGGGATCGTCCAAAAATAGAGGAAACTCTGCCCAATTTTCGTTAAAACGATAAACATATACTTTATAGTCAAACCACAAATAAAATCGTATTGGTTTCGAATAATTTTATAACCATAGATATAAAGGTATATTTATTTTTTTTCAGCACTTCTACAATACTCTTGATAGATTTAATTCAGAATTTTTACATAAACTAGGTATAATAAATATGTACTTTATTATCAACAAGTTATACACTATATTCCAATCCAAATCCTCCGTTATAATTTCGTGTACTCATGCACCATCGTTTGCCCTATAGGGTGACTTCGGTGTTCCGTCCTCCAATCTCATCAACTCGTCATACTTGGATAATCGGAAGACTTAGCAATTTTGTGAGTATACTCGAACCCATTTTTACTTTTAAACACTTTGGGTGCAACATGTATTCTATATTAAACGCACGTGACACTTGAAACTTATTTGAAACATGCTCTATCCTTCTAAACATGAAACATGAAACTTGTGATACTTGAGACTATTTTGTGCTATGTGAACGTTTAATCCCTGTGTGTAGTTCCGCCTTAACAATAGTAGCGCTATAGGGGTAATGAACCTCCCCCATTTGTAGTCGAGGGGTATTGTTAGGAGGAGACATATTAACCTCCCGTGAAACTTTGGGTTAGGTACTTTAACGCATTGGAAACTTGGGCTATCACTTGGACTGCGTAAACTAGCATGGTTGAAACTATTTTAATATGTTCGTGTTGGATATGAGTTTTTATTCTATTATGCTATGTAAACAAACTTGTATACTCGCTCTTTGCTTTTGCATTGAAACTCTATTTTAATACATGTTGCAGGTTGACAGTCAAGATGTTGAAGAATCAAGTTAGGATGGACTACATACCCATTTTAATAATAAACCATGTTTGTTGCAATTTGTCTTTATTTGAATCAATGTATTTGAATTTAGTCATTTATGAAATTTGATTTAATCTATATTGTCACAAATAGTGTTATGATGCTTTTGAGCGATTTGTTCGTCTCATCCCGATGTTTCCGCCATCGGTTGGGGTGTGACAGATTGGTATCAGAGCCATAACTATAGGGAATTAGGAAAAGTAGGAATGCTTTAACCTAGTCTATAGTTTTAGAGCTTTATTCTCATGTTTTGCTTGAAACTACTTGCATGCTATCTTATTTGCCTTTATTTATTCTCTTTTCATCTTTCAAACCTATATGTCACTTATGTGTTAACACTTCACATGCTATACTTGTTTTATTACGTGTTAATACTTGTTCCGTTGTTCGATTCTTTATGTGTATTCTTAACATATTTCACTATGTGTTGGTACTTGTTTTATTGTCCTATCCTTTATGTACCGTTCTTGATGTGCATTCTTATGTGTCTACACTTGTTTTCGTATTCCTTTAACATACTCCCCTTTACTAAAGCATTTTACTCGATTTTTCTTAAAAAACTCAAAAACCCTCGCATTGTACAAACGAGACGAGTTTACCAAAATAGGCGTGAAACCCACAATTTGGTAAACAACTCTCATCCCGCTTGATTTTATTTTTGTTGCACGAAATTACACCATTAAGTTAGGAGTGAAATCCACATCCTAATGGAAATTTCAAATTTCAAATTTCAAATTTCAAATTCAATTTCTAGTGGACCCTCGTTTACGTGTCGAAATTAAATTTTGACCCAACGAGTACCAACCACACTAAGGGTACGAACTCGTCAAGCTAGGGGTGAAACCCGCATCTAGTCGACTAGTCCCACTCCTTGATTTTACATAAATCTCGCCAAGTCTCGAATTTTCGATTGAATTGGGGCATGTAGTAACCGGAAGGGTGAATACCGTTAACCGACTTGTCGGCGAGAGTATACCACCTATTAGGCCAAAGCATGCTTTCAGATTCAAAAGACCTTTCGACCACCTTGGTTAGTCAACGTTCCGTTTTGGAACCATCCAAGTTTCTTTTATCAGATGTACGCTTTATTATCTTCGATCTTTTATGATGAAACTCTTTCTTGTCAATTTTGAACCATTTTTTTTAAGATTTCACTTTTGCGCATACATCATACGATTATACATCATTAGCGTGCATAATTTCACTTAATTTTAATTACACTTTCGTAACAACGAGTGAAGACATATCATCGAGATAGGAGTGATTTCCTTACCTTGACGATTAACTTCGCTTCTTTTCTCATCTTACAACGACCTCACCAACGGATTTGGGGTGATTCCCTTACCTAGGTGATCGTTACCAATACTTTCTTTAATAGACTATATTACGTAAACACGATCATGTTTATACCTAAATCATTTATCATGTATTTCAAAATGCTTCATTTATTTAGACGTACCTTCTATTCTATAATCTATTTTCACATCGCTCGCATACACAAAAATTTTAAATGTTACCAAAAACGCATGTTCCTCGATTTCAAAAATTTCACGAAATACTACTGTCAGCCTAATCAGTTTAATAAATCCGTTGCCCACAAATTTACCAATCAACGTAAACATTGAAACACGCTCCTCTCACGCCATTAAACTAGAGATTGTTATTCTCAATTGAGAATCAAATCAACTTTTTCGCACACACCTATAAAATATTACTAATATTATTTAATCATCTACTAAAATTCCTTTTCAAAACCAATGAAACATTTTTTTTTCGTATACCAAATTCCTTTTTCTAAGGATCAACTTTTTCTCAAGAATCTATAAACTTCAAAACTTTCTAATATAAAAGTTACCTAAAACGATGCAAGCTTGTTGACCCCAAGAACTTTTCAAAACCTCGCTCGATACGCCAATTAAATTCAAAACACGTGGGCAAGGAAACTTCATAAGAACCGACACATTTTCAACTATGTAAATTCTTTTAAAACCATAGTAGCATTCCCATACTTTTACAAAGTACTATTTGCATAAATAGTGGATGATTTCATAACAACTCAACCTGTTTTGATTCAAAAAAAAAAAAAAAAACTCCACGTTTCGCTCACAACAATGCATTATGTTACACTTATGTTCCAAATACTATTCTTATTCATACAATTATACGTCTACACTTATATTCGCATTTATGCATTTACGTTACGCTTAGCATATTCATACGATGCACGCTCATACTTATATTTGTCAAATATGCATGAACGTATACACTTATATTCATACACCTACATCTTATTCATACTTATACAAATATTCTTTTTTACACTTAAATTTATGCTCCCACATTTTAATCATGCTCATACACTTGTGTTTACTCTTATACTCATATTCATGTTTATACTTGTACAGCCTACACTTTCGTTTATAGCTGTACTCATACACGCATATTTACCCGTATACATTCAAACTCACCTTTATACTCACGCAATTTACGTGATACTTAAATTCATATTCATACACTTACGTTTTACTTATAATCATATACACATTCATACGTATGCAATTTGCGTATACGCTTATACCGCTATGTTTATACTTGTATTTATATTCAGACACATTCTCACGTCTTTTATGATCCTCGTATTTATATACTCATAACTACCACGACACGTTTCGTGTCTATACTTTGACTCATATTTACACACGTACTCCCCACAATACGTTCGTATACTTACACTTGTACTCATATTTATACTCATACTCGCAACGACATACTTGTACTTGTACTTATACAAACACGTTTACACTCATATATATATATATATATATACTCATACATTCCATTCGTATTTAAACATTCACGTTTTACACTAAATTTTCACATTTACATCCATACTCGTGCATCTCATGTTTACACTCATATTTATACTCGTAATCACACCCGTACTCGTGTTTATACTCTCATTTATACGATTTATGTTATACTCGTACTCGCATTTATACTCTCATTTATACGATTTATGTTATATTCGTACTCGCATTTATACTCACCTTTATAAGATTTCTATTATACTCGTACTTTTGTTTGTACTCTCATTTATACGAGTTGTGTCTATACTCATGTCATTCGTTTGTGCTCAAATTGTGCTGACATTTATGCTCGTCTTAATACACGTTATGCTTATACTTTTACTCATACTCCTGGCATGCGTTTTGTGTTTATGCTCACGTGCGTGTTCAAATTTAAACTTATACTATGCTCATGCTTTTTACTCAAAATTTATACGTTCGCACCTGTACGCGAGCGAAACCCGAGGGATTCGCTTGCGTTGGTCTTATACTATTTGGAACACAAATGTGCTTATGCTACCTTTCTTTACACTCGCAATCTTATTTTCAAAATTTATGCATACCTTGATTCATACGCAACTAGTACAAGATATGCGGATCATGCGACGATCAATATAATCGCGGGTGCACACGGGATTATAGTGATTGGCTCATGAGAACCATAGAGTGTGCTACTGTGTATGGTAAAACGCAGAACGTAACATGACACCGAAAACGAAACGGACATAATCTGGTCAAAACATGGTGGATACGCCGCTGGTACTTCCTATATATAAGTGTTTTCACCATGTTACCAAACTTTCGTAATACGTGCCATGAGAAATTCAGTGTTTTGTAGACCTAATTAGACCTATTACAAGCTTTATACAACTCACAACTCACAAACACATTATATCTGATTATCCACGACGAGACTTCATTCTTATGCTGTTCTTATACTCTCAACCGTCTATCAAATCAACCATTCACCCTTATACCTCAATTATTCTCTGATGTCTCAACTCCAAGGCCTCAATTTTAAACAATCCTCTTCTGTTTGCCAACACCCTTTCAAGTCTTCCTTCTGAATGAATTTCGGGACGAAATTTCCTAAAGGAGGGGAGACTGTAACGCTCCGCGTTTTCACAACTTTCTATATGCAGAAACCGTTGTCCATATTCCTATTTTTGGAAACTTTGTATCCTTGTGTTCGACGTTTCAATATAATCGTCAAAAAAATCTTTAACTTTAAATTAATTTGTTATAAACATGATTATCTACCTATCCATTTTTATTTAATAAATTAAATTAAATATTACATTTTAAAAAGTTATTTATTTATTTATTTATTTATTTTTTTTTTGTTTTAAGAACAAACCTAGTTAGTCTAGTTAAATTTTAAAGTTAGTACAAACTAACCTAGTTAGTTTAAGTATAAAAATCTTTGAAATTATAACATAAACATGGATTAATTATAAACCATAGGGACTGTTTGTGCAGATTTT
The DNA here is from genome assembly GCF_002127325.2 of Helianthus annuus. Taxonomy (NCBI): domain Eukaryota; kingdom Viridiplantae; phylum Streptophyta; class Magnoliopsida; order Asterales; family Asteraceae; genus Helianthus; species Helianthus annuus. Next base: position 156,368,457 of record NC_035444.2, read on the forward strand.
GAAACTACTAAATCAGTTAAAACTAAAGGTGCCCAACCCTAGCCGCACTTATATTTTTTGTTGTCTGCTAATCTGAATTTCACCCTCATATACATGAGTTCACCTCCTTCATGTGGCCTTCAAACAAACCTAATTACCCAAACACAGAGACAATCACCTTCCTCTCAAACAAACCCAAACCCATAATCAGACCTTATCTTCTCCTCTCTCGCTACATCAGGTCGCCGTCGACCTCTCCGGCACCTCAGTTCACCGATGGGCACCCATATCTCATGATGTTCTGCAACATACGCCCCCCCCCACTTGATTTCCAGCGGGTAACAGGGACGGCGGTGGTTCATTCCGTCGAGCGAGACCCACCCCCCTCCTCCGACAACTCACTCAAGTCACGTTCACCTTCCTATGCGCCTTCTTCAGGTAGGACGACCACCACCGTCGTGTGGTGGTGTACGGCGGCTGTACACAGACGGGAGGGAGAGAGACGCGGAGGGTGAGAGAGAGACTCGAGAAAGAAAGAGTAACGGCGGGGTGCCGTTTCCGGCGACAATCCGTCGATTAGCGGCGGAGCTGGGGCGGCGACGGTGGTGCTTCGCTCTCCGACAACTCACGGTAAAACCCCCCACCTTTTTCTTTTATTTTGGTTTCGGTTTGTGTTTCTTTTTTTTTTAAATCTGCTGATGAATGGAATGGTGGTGTATGGTGCAAGTCCGGGCTGTCTCGGGTCACGGCTCAGGTTTCGGTTCGAGATTCGAGTCACGATTCAGAATCAGTTTGTTTTGATTTGGTTCCTTCCGTTCGATTCCGGTGGGCTCGGTTTACATTCGGGTTCGTTTCGGATCCTATCACGTTTCGAGTCTCAATTCAGTTTCGGGTTGCGAGATGATGGTGCGGGTGACGGCCAACCGTTTGGCTCCGGCTCTGGCACGAGTTTCGCGACGGAGTCGCTCCAGGTCAGTTGTGATTCGAGTTTTGTTTTTGCTAAGTTCCGACTCGATTTTGTTAATTCCTTCGTTATTCAGCAGGTTCGGGTTCTGTACAATCAGATTCGATTCAAGTTCAGTTTCGATTCACTTAGTTCAGCTCAAGTTCAGTTTGGGTTCGTTCGGCTCGGTCAACATTAGTCAACTGATCAAACTCAGTCGGCACACGACTCGGTATAATGGCGCGTATATTAATTAGTTTGTTTCGTGTTTATTTAGTTATTTTTTTTCCTTTTTGCGAAACCAAACTTTAAATAAATTGTATTCATAAACATACGTAGATTTATATGATTATATTGTTGCGATTATTGTTGCATTTTGGAAAATATATCGACACGTTAGTTGTCGGGATCGTCCAAAAACAGAGGAAACTCTGCCCAATTTTCGTTAAAACGATAAACATATACTTTATAGTCAAACCACAAATAAAATCGTATTGGTTTCGAATAATTTTATAACCATAGATATAAAGGTATATTTATTTTTTTTCAGCACTTCTACAATACTCTTGATAGATTTAATTCAGAATTTTTACATAAACTAGGTATAATAAATATGTACTTTATTATCAACAAGTTATACACTATATTCCAATCCAAATCCTCCGTTATAATTTCGTGTACTCATGCACCATCGTTTGCCCTATAGGGTGACTTCGGTGTTCCGTCCTCCAATCTCATCAACTCGTCATACTTGGATAATCGGAAGACTTAGCAATTTTGTGAGTATACTCGAACCCATTTTTACTTTTAAACACTTTGGGTGCAACATGTATTCTATATTAAACGCACGTGACACTTGAAACTTATTTGAAACATGCTCTATCCTTCTAAACATGAAACATGAAACTTGTGATACTTGAGACTATTTTGTGCTATGTGAACGTTTAATCCCTGTGTGTAGTTCCGCCTTAACAATAGTAGCGCTATAGGGGTAATGCACCTCCCCCATTTGTAGTCGAGGGGTATTGTTAGGAGGAGACATATTAACCTCCCGTGAAACTTTGGGTTAGGTACTTTAACGCATTGGAAACTTGGGCTATCACTTGGACTGCGTAAACTAGCATGGTTGAAACTATTTTAATATGTTCGTGTTGGATATGAGTTTTTATTCTATTATGCTATGTAAACAAACTTGTATACTCGCTCTTTGCTTTTGCATTGAAACTCTATTTTAATACATGTTGCAGGTTGACAGTCAAGATGTTGAAGAATCAAGTTAGGATGGACTACATACCCATTTTAATAATAAACCATGTTTGTTGCAATTTGTCTTTATTTGAATCAATGTATTTGAATTTAGTCATTTATGAAATTTGATTTAATCTATATTGTCACAAATAGTGTTATGATGCTTTTGAGCGATTTGTTCGTCTCATCCCGATGTTTCCGCCATCGGTTGGGGTGTGACAGATTGGTATCAGAGCCATAACTATAGGGAATTAGGAAAAGTAGGAATGCTTTAACCTAGTCTATAGTTTTAGAGCTTTATTCTCATGTTTTGCTTGAAACTACTTGCATGCTATCTTATTTGCCTTTATTTATTCTCTTTTCATCTTTCAAACCTATATGTCACTTATGTGTTAACACTTCACATGCTATACTTGTTTTATTACGTGTTAATACTTGTTCCGTTGTTCGATTCTTTATGTGTATTCTTAACATATTTCACTATGTGTTGGTACTTGTTTTATTGTCCTATCCTTTATGTACCGTTCTTGATGTGCATTCTTATGTGTCTACACTTGTTTTCGTATTCCTTTAACATACTCCCCTTTACTAAAGCATTTTACTCGATTTTTCTTAAAAAACTCAAAAACCCTCGCATTGTACAAACGAGACGAGTTTACCAAAATAGGCGTGAAACCCACAATTTGGTAAACAACTCTCATCCCGCTTGATTTTATTTTTGTTGCACGAAATTACACCATTAAGTTAGGAGTGAAATCCACATCTTAATGGAAATTTCAAATTTCAAATTTCAAATTTCAAATTCAATTTCTAGTGGACCCTCGTTTACGTGTCGAAATTAAATTTTGACCCAACGAGTACCAACCACACTAAGGGTACGAACTCGTCAAGCTAGGGGTGAAACCCGCATCTAGTCGACTAGTCCCACTCCTTGATTTTACATAAATCTCGCCAAGTCTCGAATTTTCGATTGAATTGGGGCATGTAGCAACCGGAAGGGTGAATACCGTTAACCGACTTGTCGGCGAGAGTATACCACCTATTAGGCCAAAGCATGCTTTCAGATTCAAAAGACCTTTCGACCACCTTGGTTAGTCAACGTTCCGTTTTGGAACCATCCAAGTTTCTTTTATCAGATGTACGCTTTATTATCTTCGATCTTTTATGATGAAACTCTTTCTTGTCAATTTTGAACCATTTTTTTTAAGATTTCACTTTTGCGCATACATCATACGATTATACATCATTAGCATGCATAATTTCACTTAATTTTAATTACACTTTCGTAACAACGAGTGAAGACATATCATCGAGATAGGAGTGACTTCCTTACCTTGACGATTAACTTCGCTTCTTTTCTCATCTTACAACGACCTCACCAACGGATTTGGGGTGATTCCCTTACCTAGGTGATCGTTACCAATACTTTCTTTAATAGACTATATTACGTAAACACGATCATGTTTATACCTAAATCATTTATCATGTATTTCAAAATGCTTCATTTATTTAGACGTACCTTCTATTCTATAATCTATTTTCACATCGCTCGCATACACAAAAATTTTAAATGTTACCAAAAACGCATGTTCCTCGATTTCAAAAATTTCACGAAATACTACTGTCAGCCTAATCAGTTTAATAAATCCGTTGCCCACAAATTTACCAATCAACGTAAACATTGAAACACGCTCCTCTCACGCCATTAAACTAGAGATTGTTATTCTCAATTGAGAATCAAATCAACTTTTTCGCACACACCTATAAAATATTACTAATATTATTTAATCATCTACTAAAATTCCTTTTCAAAACCAATGAAACATTTTTTTTTCGTATACCAAATTCCTTTTTCTAAGGATCAACTTTTTCTCAAGAATCTATAAACTTCAAAACTTTCTAATATAAAAGTTACCTAAAACGATGCAAGCTTGTTGACCCCAAGAACTTTTCAAAACCTCGCTCGATACGCCAATTAAATTCAAAACACGTGGGCAAGGAAACTTCATAAGAACCGACACATTTTCAACTATGTAAATTCTTTTAAAACCATAGTAGCATTCCCATACTTTTACAAAGTACTATTTGCATAAATAGTGGATGATTTATACTCTCTTTACATTCATAAACTAGATTCTACATTTCATAACAACTCAACCTGTTTTGATTCAAAAAAAAAAAAAAAAAAAAACTCCACGTTTCGCTCACAACAATGCATTATGTTACACTTATGTTCCAAATACTATTCTTATTCATACAATTATACGTCTACACTTATATTCGCATTTATGCATTTACGTTACGCTTAGCATATTCATACGATGCACGCTCATACTTATATTTGTCAAATATGCATGAACGTATACACTTATATTCATACACCTACATCTTATTCATACTTATACAAATATTCTTTTTTACACTTAAATTTATGCTCCCACATTTTAATCATGCTCATACACTTGTGTTTACTCTTATACTCATATTCATGTTTATACTTGTACAGCCTACACTTTCGTTTATAGCTGTACTCATACACGCATATTTACCCGTATACATTCAAACTCACCTTTATACTCACGCAATTTACGTGATACTTAAATTCATATTCATACACTTACGTTTTACTTATAATCATATACACATTCATACGTATGCAATTTGCGTATACGCTTATACCGCTATGTTTATACTTGTATTTATATTCAGACACATTCTCACGTCTTTTATGATCCTCGTATTTATATACTCATAACTACCACGACACGTTTCGTGTCTATACTTTGACTCATATTTACACACGTACTCCCCACAATACGTTCGTATGCTTACACTTGTACTCATATTTATACTCATACTCGCAACGACATACTTGTACTTGTACTTATACAAACACGTTTACACTCATATATATATATATATATATATATACTCATACATTCCATTCGTATTTAAACATTCACGTTTTACACTAAATTTTCACATTTACATCCATACTCGTGCATCTCATGTTTACACTCATATTTATACTCGTAATCACACCCGTACTCGTGCTTATACTCTCATTTATACGATTTATGTTATACTCGTACTCGCATTTATACTCTCATTTATACGATTTATGTTATATTCGTACTCGCATTTATACTCACGTTTATAAGATTTCTATTATACTCGTACTTTTGTTTGTACTCTCATTTATACGAGTTGTGTCTATACTCATGTCATTCGTTTGTGCTCAAATTGTGCTGACATTTATGCTCGTCTTAATACACGTTATGCTTATACTTTTACTCATACTCCTGGCATGCGTTTTGTGTTTATGCTCACGTGCGTGTTCAAATTTAAACTTATACTATGCTCATGCTTTTTACTCAAAATTTATACGTTCGCACCTGTGCGCGAGCGAAACCCGAGGGATTCGCTTGCGTTGGTCTTATACTATTTGGAACACAAATGTGCTTATGCTACCTTTCTTTACACTCGCAATCTTATTTTCAAAATTTATGCATACCTTGATTCATACGCAACTAGTACAAGATATGCGGATCATGCGACGATCAATATAATCGCGGGTGCACACGGGATTATAGTGATTGGCTCATGAGAACCATAGAGTGTACTACTGTGTATGGTAAAACGCAGAACGTAACATGACACCGAAAACGAAACGGACATAATCTGGTCAAAACATGGTGGATACGCCGCTGGTACTTCCTATATATAAGTGTTTTCACCATGTTACCAAACTTTCGTAATACGTGCCATGAGAAATTTAGTGTTTTGTAGACCTAATTAGACCTATTACAAGCTTTATACAACTCACAAACACATTATATCTGATTATCCACGACGAGACTTCATTCTTATGCTATTCTTATACTCTCAACCGTCTATCAAATCAACCATTCACCCTTATACCTCAATTATTCTCTGATGTCTCAACTCCAAGGCCTCAATTTTAAACAATCCTCTTCTGTTTGCCAACACCCTTTCAAGTCTTCCTTCTGAATGAATTTCGGGACGAAATTTCCTAAAGGAGGGGAGACTGTAACGCTCCGCGTTTTCACAACTTTCTATATGCAGAAACCGTTGTCCATATTCCTATTTTTGGAAACTTTGTATCCTTGTGTTCGACGTTTCAATATAATCGTCAAAAAAATCTTTAACTTTAAATTAATTTGTTATAAACATGATTATCTACCTATCCATTTTTATTTAATAAATTAAATTAAATATTACATTTTAAAAAGTTATTTATTTATTTATTTATTTATTTTTTTTTGTTTTAAGAACAAACCTAGTTAGTCTAGTTAAATTTTAAAGTTAGTACAAACTAACCTAGTTAGTTTAAGTATAAAAATCTTTGAAATTATAACATAAACATGGATTAATTATAAACCATAGGGACTGTTTGTGCAGATTTTGAAACTACTAAATCAGTTAAAACTAAAGGTGCCCAACCCTAGCCGCACTTATATTTTTTGTTGTCTGCTAATCTGAATTTCACCCTCATATACATGAGTTCACCTCCTTCATGTGGCCTTCAAACAAACCTAATTACCCAAACACAGAGACAATCACCTTCCTCTCAAACAAACCCAAACCCATAATCAGACCTTATCTTCTCCTCTCTCGCTACATCAGGTCGCCGTCGACCTCTCCGGCACCTCAGTTCACCGATGGGCACCCATATCTCATGATGTTCTGCAACATACGCCCCCCCCACTCGATTTCCAGCGGGTAACAGGGACGGCGGTGGTTCATTCCGTCGAGCGAGACCCACCCCCCTCCTCCGACAACTCACTCAAGTCACGTTCACCTTCCTATGCGCCTTCTTCAGGTAGGTCGACCACCACCGTCGTGTGGTGGTGTACGGCGGCTGTACACAGACGGGAGGGAGAGAGACGCGGAGGGTGAGAGAGAGACTCGAGAAAGAAAGAGTAACGGCGGGGTGCCGTTTCCGGCGACAATCCGTCGATTAGCGGCGGAGCTGGGGCGGCGACGGTGGTGCTTCGCTCTCCGACAACTCACGGTAAAACCCCCCACCTTTTTCTTTTATTTTGGTTTCGGTTTGTGTTTCTTTTTTTTTAAATCTGCTGATGAATGGAATGGTGGTGTATGGTGCAAGTCCGGGCTGTCTCGGGTCACGGCTCAGGTTTCGGTTCGAGATTCGAGTCACGATTCAGAATCAGTTTGTTTTGATTTGGTTCCTTCCGTTCGATTCCAGTGGGCTCGGTTTACATTCGGGTTCGTTTCGGATCCTATCACGTTTCGAGTCTCAATTCAGTTTCGGGTTGCGAGATGATGGTGCGGGTGACGGCCAACCGTTTGGCTCCGGCTCTGGCACGAGTTTCGCGACGGAGTCGCTCCAGGTCAGTTGTGATTCGAGTTTTGTTTTTGCTAAGTTCCGACTCGATTTTGTTAATTCCTTCGTTATTCAGCAGGTTCGGGTTCTGTACAATCAGATTCGATTCAAGTTCAGTTTCGATTCACTTAGTTCAGCTCAAGTTCAGTTTGGGTTCGTTCGGCTCGGTCAACATTAGTCAACTGATCAAACTCAGTCGGCACACGACTCGGTATAATGGCGCGTATATTAATTAGTTTGTTTCGTGTTTATTTAGTTATTTTTTTTCCTTTTTGCGAAACCAAACTTTAAATAAATTGTATTCATAAACATACGTAGATTTATATGATTATATTGTTGCGATTATTGTTGCATTTTGGAAAATATATCGACACGTTAGTTGTCGGGATCGTCCAAAAACAGAGGAAACTCTGCCCAATTTTCGTTAAAACGATAAACATATACTTTATAGTCAAACCACAAATAAAATCGTATTGGTTTCGAATAATTTTATAACCATAGATATAAAGGTATATTTATTTTTTTCAGCACTTCTACAATACTCTTGATAGATTTAATTCAGAATTTTTACATAAACTAGGTATAATAAATATGTACTTTATTATCAACAAGTTATACACTATATTCCAATCCAAATCCTCCGTTATAATTTCGTGTACTCATGCACCATCGTTTGCCCTATAGGGTGACTTCGGTGTTCCGTCCTCCAATCTCATCAACTCGTCATACTTGGATAATCGGAAGACTTAGCAATTTTGTGAGTATACTCGAACCCATTTTTACTTTTAAACACTTTGGGTGCAACATGTATTCTATATTAAACGCACGTGACACTTGAAACTTATTTGAAACATGCTCTATCCTTCTAAACATGAAACATGAAACTTGTGATACTTGAGACTATTTTGTGCTATGTGAACGTTTAATCCCTGTGTGTAGTTCCGCCTTAACAATAGTAGCGCTATAGGGGTAATGCACCTCCCCCATTTGTAGTCGAGGGGTATTGTTAGGAGGAGACATATTAACCTCCCGTGAAACTTTGGGTTAGGTACTTTAACGCATTGGAAACTTGGGCTATCACTTGGACTGCGTAAACTAGCATGGTTGAAACTATTTTAATATGTTCGTGTTGGATATGAGTTTTTATTCTATTATGCTATGTAAACAAACTCGTATACTCGCTCTTTGCTTTTGCATTGAAACTCTATTTTAATACATGTTGCAGGTTGACAGTCAAGATGTTGAAGAATCAAGTTAGGATGGACTACATACCCATTTTAATAATAAACCATGTTTGTTGCAATTTGTCTTTATTTGAATCAATGTATTTGAATTTAGTCATTTATGAAATTTGATTTAATCTATATTGTCACAAATAGTGTTATGATGCTTTTGAGCGATTTGTTCGTCTCATCCCGATGTTTCCGCCATCGGTTGGGGTGTGACAGATTGGTATCAGAGCCATAACTATAGGGAATTAGGAAAAGTAGGAATGCTTTAACCTAGTCTATAGTTTTAGAGCTTTATTCTCATGTTTTGCTTGAAACTACTTGCATGCTATCTTATTTGCCTTTATTTATTCTCTTTTCATCTTTCAAACCTATATGTCACTTATGTGTTAACACTTCACATGCTATACTTGTTTTATTACGTGTTAATACTTGTTCCGTTGTTCGATTCTTTATGTGTATTCTTAACATATTTCACTATGTGTTGGTACTTGTTTTATTGTCCTATCCTTTATGTACCGTTCTTGATGTGCATTCTTATGTGTCTACACTTGTTTTCGTATTCCTTTAACATACTCCCCTTTACTAAAGCATTTTACTCGATTTTTCTTAAAAAACTCAAAAACCCTCGCATTGTACAAACGAGACGAGTTTACCAAAATAGGCGTGAAACCCACAATTTGGTAAACAACTCTCATCCCGCTTGATTTTATTTTTGTTGCACGAAATTACACCATTAAGTTAGGAGTGAAATCCACATCTTAATGGAAATTTCAAATTTCAAATTTCAAATTTCAAATTCAATTTCTAGTGGACCCTCGTTTACGTGTCGAAATTAAATTTTGACCCAACGAGTACCAACCACACTAAGGGTACGAACTCGTCAAGCTAGGGGTGAAACCCGCATCTAGTCGACTAGTCCCACTCCTTGATTTTACATAAATCTCGCCAAGTCTCGAATTTTCGATTGAATTGGGGCATGTAGCAACCGGAAGGGTGAATACCGTTAACCGACTTGTCGGCGAGAGTATACCACCTATTAGGCCAAAGCATGCTTTCAGATTCAAAAGACCTTTCGACCACCTTGGTTAGTCAACGTTCCGTTTTGGAACCATCCAAGTTTCTTTTATCAGATGTACGCTTTATTATCTTCGATCTTTTATGATGAAACTCTTTCTTGTCAATTTTGAACCATTTTTTTTAAGATTTCACTTTTGCGCATACATCATACGATTATACATCATTAGCATGCATAATTTCACTTAATTTTAATTACACTTTCGTAACAACGAGTGAAGACATATCATCGAGATAGGAGTGACTTCCTTACCTTGACGATTAACTTCGCTTCTTTTCTCATCTTACAACGACCTCACCAACGGATTTGGGGTGATTCCCTTACCTAGGTGATCGTTACCAATACTTTCTTTAATAGACTATATTACGTAAACACGATCATGTTTATACCTAAATCATTTATCATGTATTTCAAAATGCTTCATTTATTTAGACGTACCTTCTATTCTATAATCTATTTTCACATCGCTCGCATACACAAAAATTTTAAATGTTACCAAAAACGCATGTTCCTCGATTTCAAAAATTTCACGAAATACTACTGTCAGCCTAATCAGTTTAATAAATCCGTTGCCCACAAATTTACCAATCAACGTAAACATTGAAACACGCTCCTCTCACGCCATTAAACTAGAGATTGTTATTCTCAATTGAGAATCAAATCAACTTTTTCGCACACACCTATAAAATATTACTAATATTATTTAATCATCTACTAAAATTCCTTTTCAAAACCAATGAAACATTTTTTTTTCGTATACCAAATTCCTTTTTCTAAGGATCAACTTTTTCTCAAGAATCTATAAACTTCAAAACTTTCTAATATAAAAGTTACCTAAAACGATGCAAGCTTGTTGACCCCAAGAACTTTTCAAAACCTCGCTCGATACGCCAATTAAATTCAAAACACGTGGGCAAGGAAACTTCATAAGAACCGACACATTTTCAACTATGTAAATTCTTTTAAAACCATAGTAGCATTCCCATACTTTTACAAAGTACTATTTGCATAAATAGTGGATGATTTATACTCTCTTTACATTCATAAACTAGATTCTACATTTCATAACAACTCAACCTGTTTTGATTCAAAAAAAAAAAAAAAAAAAAAAAAAAACTCCACGTTTCGCTCACAACAATGCATTATGTTACACTTATGTTCCAAATACTATTCTTATTCATACAATTATACGTCTACACTTATATTCGCATTTATGCATTTACGTTACGCTTAGCATATTCATACGATGCACGCTCATACTTATATTTGTCAAATATGCATGAACGTATACACTTATATTCATACACCTACATCTTATTCATACTTATACAAATATTCTTTTTTACACTTAAATTTATGCTCCCACATTTTAATCATGCTCATACACTTGTGTTTACTCTTATACTCATATTCATGTTTATACTTGTACAGCCTACACTTTCGTTTATAGATGTACTCATACACGCATATTTACCCGTATACATTCAAACTCACCTTTATACTCACGCAATTTACGTGATACTTAAATTCATATTCATACACTTACGTTTTACTTATAATCATATACACATTCATACGTATGCAATTTGCGTATACGCTTATACCGCTATGTTTATACTTGTATTTATATTCAGACACATTCTCACGTCTTTTATGATCCTCGTATTTATATACTCATAACTACCACGACACGTTTCGTGTCTATACTTTGACTCATATTTACACACGTACTCCCCACAATACGTTCGTATGCTTACACTTGTACTCATATTTATACTCATACTCGCAACGACATACTTGTACTTGTACTTATACAAACACGTTTACACTCATATATATATATATATATATATATATACTCATACATTCCATTCGTATTTAAACATTCACGTTTTACACTAAATTTTCACATTTACATCCATACTCGTGCATCTCATGTTTACACTCATATTTATACTCGTAATCACACCCGTACTCGTGTTTATACTCTCATTTATACGATTTATGTTATACTCGTACTCGCATTTATACTCTCATTTATACGATTTATGTTATATTCGTACTCGCATTTATACTCACGTTTATAAGATTTCTATTATACTCGTACTTTTGTTTGTGCTCTCATTTATACGAGTTGTGTCTATACTCATGTCATTCGTTTGTGCTCAAATTGTGCTGACATTTATGCTCGTCTTAATACACGTTATGCTTATACTTTTACTCATACTCCTGGCATGCGTTTTGTGTTTATGCTCACGTGCGTGTTCAAATTTAAACTTATACTATGCTCATGCTTTTTACTCAAAATTTATACGTTCGCACCTGTACGCGAGCGAAACCCGAGGGATTCGCTTGCGTTGGTCTTATACTATTTGGAACACAAATGTGCTTATGCTACCTTTCTTTACACTCGCAATCTTATTTTCAAAATTTATGCATACCTTGATTCATACGCAACTAGTACAAGATATGCGGATCATGCGACGATCAATATAATCGCGGGTGCACACGGGATTATAGTGATTGGCTCATGAGAACCATAGAGTGTACTACTGTGTATGGTAAAACGCAGAACGTAACATGACACCGAAAACGAAACGGACATAATCTGGTCAAAACATGGTGGATACGCCGCTGGTACTTCCTATATATAAGTGTTTTCACCATGTTACCAAACTTTCGTAATACGTGCCATGAGAAATTCAGTGTTTTGTAGACCTAATTAGACCTATTACAAGCTTTATACAACTCACAAACACATTATATCTGATTATCCACGACGAGACTTCATTCTTATGCTATTCTTATACTCTCAACCGTCTATCAAATCAACCATTCACCCTTATACCTCAATTATTCTCTGATGTCTCAACTCCAAGGCCTCAATTTTAAACAATCCTCTTCTGTTTGCCAACACCCTTTCAAGTCTTCCTTCTGAATGAATTTCGGGACGAAATTTCCTAAAGGAGGGGAGACTGTAACGCTCCGCGTTTTCACAACTTTCTATATGCAGAAACCGTTGTCCATATTCCTATTTTTGGAAACTTTGTATCCTTGTGTTCGACGTTTCAATATAATCGTCAAAAAAATCTTTAACTTTAAATTAATTTGTTATAAACATGATTATCTACCTATCCATTTTTATTTAATAAATTAAATTAAATATTACATTTTAAAAAGTTATTTATTTATTTTATTTTATTTATTTTTTTTTTTTTGTTTTAAGAACAAACCTAGTTAGTCTAGTTAAATTTTAAAGTTAGTACAAACTAACCTAGTTAGTTTAAGTATAAAAATCTTTGAAATTATAACATAAACATGGATTAATTATAAACCATAGGGACTGTTTGTGCAGATTTTGAAACTACTAAATCAGTTAAAACTAAAGGTGCCCAACCCTAGCCGCACTTATATTTTTTGTTGTCTGCTAATCTGAATTTCACCCTCATATACATGAGTTCACCTCCTTCATGTGGCCTTCAAACAAACCTAATTACCCAAACACAGAGACAATCACCTTCCTCTCAAACAAACCCAAACCCATAATCAGACCTTATCTTCTCCTCTCTCGCTACATCAGGTCACCGTCGACCTCTCCGGCACCTCAGTTCACCGATGGGCACCCATATCTCATGATGTTCTGCAACATACGCCCCCCCACTCGATTTCCAGCGGGTAACAGGGACGACGGTGGTTCATTCCGTCGAGCGAGACCCACCCCCCTCCTCCGACAACTCACTCAAGTCACGTTCACCTTCCTATGCGCCTTCTTCAGGTAGGACGACCACCACCGTCGTGTGGTGGTGTACGGCGGCTGTACACAGACGGGAGGGAGAGAGACGCGGAGGGTGAGAGAGAGACTCGAGAAAGAAAGAGTAACGGCGGGGTGCCGTTTCCGGCGACAATCCGTCGATTAGCGGCGGAGCTGGGGCGGCGACGGTGGTGCTTCGCTCTCCGACAACTCACGGTAAAACCCCCCACCTTTTTCTTTTATTTTGGTTTCGGTTTGTGTTTCTTTTTTTTAAATCTGCTGATGAATGGAATGGTGGTGTATGGTGCAAGTCCGGGCTGTCTCGGGTCACGGCTCAGGTTTCGGTTCGAGATTCGAGTCACGATTCAGAATCAGTTTGTTTTGATTTGGTTCCTTCCGTTCGATTCCAGTGGGCTCGGTTTACATTCGGGTTCGTTTCGGATCCTATCACGTTTCGAGTCTCAATTCAGTTTCGGGTTGCGAGATGATGGTGCGGGTGACGGCCAACCGTTTGGCTCCGGCTCTGGCACGAGTTTCGCGACGGAGTCGCTCCAGGTCAGTTGTGATTCGAGTTTTGTTTTTGCTAAGTTCCGACTCGATTTTGTTAATTCCTTCGTTATTCAGCAGGTTCGGGTTATGTACAATCAGATTCGATTCAAGTTCAGTTTCGATTCACTTAGTTCAGCTCAAGTTCAGTTTGGGTTCGTTCGGCTCGGTCAACATTAGTCAACTGATCAAACTCAGTCGGCACACGACTCGGTATAATGGCGCGTATATTAATTAGTTTGTTTCGTGTTTATTTAGTTATTTTTTTTCCTTTTTGCGAAACCAAACTTTAAATAAATTGTATTCATAAACATACGTAGATTTATATGATTATATTGTTGCGATTATTGTTGCATTTTGGAAAATATATCGACACGTTAGTTGTCGGGATCGTCCAAAAACAGAGGAAACTCTGCCCAATTTTCGTTAAAACGATAAACATATACTTTATAGTCAAACCACAAATAAAATCGTATTGGTTTCGAATAATTTTATAACCATAGATATAAAGGTATATTTATTTTTTTCAGCACTTCTACAATACTCTTGATAGATTTAATTCAGAATTTTTACATAAACTAGGTATAATAAATATGTACTTTATTATCAACAAGTTATACACTATATTCCAATCCAAATCCTCCGTTATAATTTCGTGTACTCATGCACCATCGTTTGCCCTATAGGGTGACTTCGGTGTTCCGTCCTCCAATCTCATCAACTCGTCATACTTGGATAATCGGAAGACTTAGCAATTTTGTGAGTATACTCGAACCCATTTTTACTTTTAAACACTTTGGGTGCAACATGTATTCTATATTAAACGCACGTGACACTTGAAACTTATTTGAAACATGCTCTATCCTTCTAAACATGAAACATGAAACTTGTGATACTTGAGACTATTTTGTGCTATGTGAACGTTTAATCCCTGTGTGTAGTTCCGCCTTAACAATAGTAGCGCTATAGGGGTAATGCACCTCCCCCATTTGTAGTCGAGGGGTATTGTTAGGAGGAGACATATTAACCTCCCGTGAAACTTTGGGTTAGGTACTTTAACGCATTGGAAACTTGGGCTATCACTTGGACTGCGTAAACTAGCATGGTTGAAACTATTTTAATATGTTCGTGTTGGATATGAGTTTTTATTCTATTATGCTATGTAAACAAACTTGTATACTCGCTCTTTGCTTTTGCATTGAAACTCTATTTTAATACATGTTGCAGGTTGACAGTCAAGATGTTGAAGAATCAAGTTAGGATGGACTAGATACCCATTTTAATAATAAACCATGTTTGTTGCAATTTGTCTTTATTTGAATCAATGTATTTGAATTTAGTCATTTATGAAATTTGATTTAATCTATATTGTCACAAATAGTGTTATGATGCTTTTGAGCGATTTGTTCGTCTCATCCCGATGTTTCCGCCATCGGTTGGGGTGTGACAAGGATGTAGGCAACAGTCTCCACGGACGACGATGCGGCTGGCACCGCATCTCGCATATTTCTTGAACACAAGCAAGAGACGCGGCAACATCAGAAGTTACCGCAAGCAGCGATGCGGCTCGCACCGCATCCTGTGCGCTCAACAAGTGGGACTGACACAACAGTGCAAGTAGCACCAATGACAGTCACCTGTCAGGTCTACGTAAGCGACAGACTGACGTGGCATTATCTCCATACCCGACAAGCCTGACACACCTGCACAGGTGTAGCACGTCGTCAGTCTGTCCATCATCCTCCTCCTTCACTCCTCAGCTATAAATACCAACCCAAACCAGGTTTGAGTTATCTCTTCACAACTCTCTCACTACTACTACTATCATACTTTGCTTCCCAAGCAGACTACTGATTCTCACGCCGGAGAGTGGTAACAAGGAGCACCCCCCGCCCCATCCTCCTTGTTACGAGTCACGGTTTGTTTCCTTGTGCAGGAGATCAACCCACCGGTGATCCAGCCAGCGATCCTCGAGAGGAAGTGATTAACCCTTCTTGACGAGACCAGTGAGTTAACCCTGCCAGGTTAACCATTGTTTCATCATTGGCGCCCACCACTACTCTTAGCACTTTTTCAACTATCCTTCTCCCTCTCAAAAGATCATGACTGATCACCAAAACAACACTGGGGATAACCAAAACCCCGCAAACCCAGGGCCGGTAGGGGTTAATCCCTCAACTTCACACCCTGGACACATTGGCACGTCGACGCAAAGGGGTACATCCCTTACGTTCGGACATGACCTATCACAGTACGCATATGTGATCCCACCAGGCATGGACCCTCATGCCTGGTATGACCAGCAGGCAGCCCTGCTGACCGCAACATACAACCGCACTTGTGCGGAAGCGCAAATACAAGCTGGGCCTACCCCATCACCGCACACCCCTGCGGGTCGTATTTTACAATATGAAGGCAGGGTACCCTCACGTCCAGCCTCAAGAAGCAGACGTGAAGGCACGCAAGTTACAATACAAAGCGAGCCATTATCAAATGGGAGACAGTATCTTATACCGAAAATCATACCTAGGGCCACTCCTACGATGCGTCAACCCCCAGGATGCCACATACCTCATCCGAGAGATACACGAGGGAATGTGTGGCATACACGCAGGACCACGCATTGTAGTGGCTAAAATCATGAACGCTGGGTATTACTGACCCGGCATGCACCTGGATGCCGTCAAAGAGTTGCGCAAATGTATTGACTGTCAGCGACATGCTCCCAAGACTTTGCGCCTCAAGAACAACTTTATCCCGGTCACCACTGTATGGCTCTTTCAGAAATGGGCAATCGACGTGGTCAGACCGTTCCCAGACGCACCAGGTGCGGTCAAATTTATCATAGTAGCGGTTGATTACTTCACAAAATGGGTAGAGGCAAAACCGCTCGCCTCGACCACTGCTATGATAACAAGAAAATTCATATGGGAACACATCATCTGCCGTTTCGTTCTACCAATGTGCATCGTTACCGATAACGGCACCAACTTTGCTGCCGACGAATTTCAAAAATGGCTAAAAGAACTACATATTGAACATATATTCTCCTCCGTGGCACACCCACAAGGGAATGGCCAGGTTGAGAGTATCAACAAAAGCCTAGTCGAAGGCATCAAAGCAAGATTGGGAACAGCCAGGCGTGGCTGGGTCGATGAAATCCCAAGCATCTTATGGGCTCACCGCACAAGCCCAAAAACGAGCAATGGGGAGACACCCTTCAGCCTGGTCTATGGCTCAGAAGCGGTAATCCCCGCGGGGAAGTAGGCCTCCCTTCACCCAGAATGTTGGCTATTGAAAAAATAGACAACATTATGGAACGCAGGATTGACTTGGACCTCTTGGAAGAAAGGCGTGAAAACGCTACCATCAACGAGGCCAAGTACAAATCCAAACTGGAAAAGTACTACAACTCACGCGTCCGCGTTTGTACTTTCAACCCAGGAGACTACGTCCTACGCGACAATGAAGCATCTAACGCTGAACGCTCAGGAAAACTCGCCCCCAAGTGGGAAGGACCCTACCTCATCAAAGAGGTCTTGGGGAAAGGCGCGTATAAATTACAAACGTTAGAAGGCGAAACTATCGCACGCACATGGAATGCACAACAGCTTCGACGCTGCTATATGTAAGCCATGTTTTTACATTTTCTATGTAACCTATCGGGCCGCAGGCCATTTGCAAATAAATAAACGAGCAATTCAATGCAATATTGTTTGTTACTACTATTACAAATGCGTGTTCCACTTTGCGGTATCCACAAAAACAGATTGGCAAAATCTTCATTCGCGATACCCACACAAAGTGCTAACCACACACAAATATTGTAATAGGCCAGCAAAAGGCAGAATATTAAGCGTCTATCCGGCCGGATAGACAAGTTTTTACAAAACTTACGCAATTCCTAAACCCTAACAAGGCAAGCAATGGAATTGACGCATACTCATACGACAACGGTATGGAGTATACTCAACCCCATTCAATATGGGTAGAGTCCCGCATACACACGTTCAAACATGCAAGAAGTAAAAACACTTGTACAAATTGAGCAACAAACTTTATATTCAAAAAATTCAAGCACCCACGCGGTGCATAATAGATTTACATAAAGTTCCAACATGTACAAGAGGAAAACAAAAAAGGGGCACACAGGCCAACCTAAGTCCTATTTTGTACCACTGGTACCCGCGCCATCTTGGCCGCCACCAGCAGGATTTTCCTCTTCCGCGTCGGCATATAGCATCCGCAACCGGTCTACATAATCCGCGGCCTCTAAGCATTCGTCAAGCTTCTCCACACAAGAGAGAGACGTGTCATAAAAGGATGCAACGGCCGCATCAAGAAGCGCTTCGGTGTCCACATCACGGAACCCGGACCGTTCTTCAGTATAGCCGCCTTTAGACATGACGTTTATAAGACCGATACAATGGCTATAACCAGCTTTGAAACCAGCATCACGGGCACGCTGCTTGACCAAGTCTAAACCAGTTGCGGTTTCAGGGGCATCCATGATAGACTGAACAATCTGCAACACAAGAATAATAAGGTCATCACGTATCAAACATTTGATACAAAGGCACGAAATACTTACATGTGTAATGCCGCGACTCCGCATCCACTCGCGGTCAGCCTCAAGCTGGTTAAGCGAAGAGGCCAGAGCATCTCTGGTCTCGACAGCCTCATTAGCCCGCTTTTCAGCAACAGTCACGCGGGCCGTGAGGTCTGCAACCTTGACCTCGCGAGTCTGAAACTCAGCCTTTTAAAAGCAAGAAACAGTTTGCACGAAATTAGTAAACATTCTCAAAAGGCAGAAGGAAAGATAAAATAAGAAAGACAAATCATACCTGGAGACTCACAACAGTCTGGTTCAAGCGAGTACGGTCAGCATTCGCTTCATCAAGGGCATTGGCAAAATGAGCCCCCGCTTTCTTGGCCTCTTCAAGAGCCTTAGCGGTTCGGGCCTCATCCTCCTTAGCCCTGCCTGCAGCTGCCTCGGCCACAGCCTTCTCTTTGGCCAAAGCAGCGTTTGTCGCCCTAAGATTGGCCAACTCTTGGCGAGCACGAAACAGATTTTCATTCTGTTTAGCCCAAGATTCTTTCCAGGTCTTGTGCTCATTGGAAAGTTTTTCATTCCAACTCTTGCGTTTATCAGAAAGTAACTTAGCAAGAGTACGAACCTGTTTCAACTCAGCAGTTGCAGCCCACTCTGCGGTCTATTTCTGCTTCTCAAAAGCAGCCATATCCCTTTCAAGCTGCTCCGCACCCGCACGAGCAGCCTTCACCAACTCTTCCGCTTCGGCCCGCAAGCGAGCAGCCTCTTCCTCCCTGCGGCCTAGCACCTTGTAATCTTCCAAAATGGCATTCGCCACTATGGAACTTCCCACTAACATGGTAGAAAGTTGGTTGATGCGCAGTTCATGGGGTGCGGAACGGGCACGTTCAGCTTCAAATGGGGTGCCCAGACCACCCAGAATTTCCTTGCATGCAGAAGGATCATTAGAAATATAATCCCCCTGCATAACGCTCCAGGGGGACGATGATAGCTGGTACTCCGATCCGGGGTGTACGTGCGGTAATAGTACTCCAGCTCAAACTCTCCAGGCTGAATTGGAGGCCCTTCATAACCGCACCCCCAGATGCGGAACCAAAAACCTTCTCAGCAGTTGGAGACTTCTGCGATCCGGCTCCAGATTTTTGTTGTCCAACATCAGAAAACCTTAAGTCCAATCCATCAGCATCATTTGGATTGATCAGGTTGTTAGAGGAATCCACAGTATCAAAAATCTGGGATGCAGTTTTCTCTACCGTTTTCTCTACCTGCACGGTTGGATCAGGAACCACCTTAACAAAGGGTGCCGCAGGTTCCTTTGGTACCCCGCATCCGCAGCTGTGGTATGCGAGGGAGACAAGGGAGCATCAAAGAAAGAAAATCCTGCATCTTGTGGTTCTGCAATGCAAAGAAAGCAATAACTATCAATAAACAAGTTGTGCATACAAAACACTTGCAAAGTTATACACTTACCAGCAGGGACCGCAGGCTTCTTTTGCGTCGAAGCAGCCCTTTTAGACTGCAGTTTCCGACGTTTCAATTCACCACCACCAGCAGTTGTTTGCTCCGGTTCCCTCTTTTTACCGGAACGGTGGAACTCGCAGCGGTCCCACCCACAGCCGCACCACTATCTGGAACACCAAAACCCTTAAGGGTGTCAGATACTACCACGTAATCGGTATATCTGCGGTAACAAGAACGATAGTGTAACATTCCCAAAATTCTTAATTATAAAATATATAAAAACTTATGTTATTAAAAGGATGCATCATGGGTAAGTTAACCAATGGAAATATGAGGTATTTTGGGCAAACGTAGGAACCATTTAATAATTAAATTATAAAAATACGTTATAATTAACCTTACTCCGTTTTTAATGAAACTTAGGTTAAAATGTAGATAAAAATATTCTCGTTCAAAAGACATACTTATCATTCTATAAAACGTCATATTTTAGAAGTTATAAGCGCCAAATGAATGAAGTAGTTAAATTAATTATAATATATATATAAAAAAATAAAATTTATCTAAAACTAACAAATTGAGAATTTCATTGCTTCTCCACGTGTATTTCTAAAGATCAGATCAAATTTTGTTGACGTGCCCTCCAAGGAGAATTTCAAAGTATAAATAGGAAACGTCAGACAACCTCTCAATCTGCCTTTTCTTTCCTTTCGATCTATCCCTCTACTTCTATAACCTTCTATAGTAATTCACCATCTCTCTCTAACATGTATTCAAATTTTATTTAGTATTCCACACCATAATATTTTAAAAGCTCTGCTCCATTTTAAGTATTGTAGCTCCTAATCACTGATACCCTGTCCAAGTAACGTAGGACCTCGCATGGTTGCAAAAGTCGCTAGGTGCTCCCTAGTCGGTTGACCGGGGAGTTTAGAGTACTCGGTCTAGGCGGAGAGTACTCGGGGAGTACTCGGACATGTTAAATTTTAAAGAAATTACTTTTTGGAGGTTAAATATATGTCAAATAACATAAATTTAGTAATATTTATAACAAAATACGTGAAAATGATATTCAATCTTTAATATAATGGGCACAGAAATTATGTTTTATTACTATTTAAGTCAAACTAGGCCCGAGTTGACCTACTAGATCCAATTCTGGCCGAGGTTGACCGCGTTTGACCGACTCCGAGTAATTAGGCGGAGTCGAAGAAAGTCGCCTCGGCAGCCTACCTTGTAGCGACTACTCGGAGAGTACTCGGCCTTGGAAACCTTGTTTTACAACCATGGGACCTCGTAACGTATGTTAAGGCTCTGCCTAAATTCGTTGGGGTTCTGTCTCGTGACGTAGGGATAAAGTGGAATTGGCTTACTATACTTAATATGAGTGCAAGGTATATTTTTTTAAATAATCCAAGAATTTTACCCAAAATATAACAACCCTCCCGAATATTTCTCTGACACCCCTACACTTCCTAAAATACACCCCGTATGTGAAAACCGAGCCCGAAATACAATATAACAATAAAAATAAATGAAAAACAAGAAATAGTAAGTTGAGGCGGGCCGTGTAAGACCCACCCCAACCTTTACGCGGGCCCCGAGGGACTAAAAAGGTGGCACAGCCCGGTGCGGCCACGTGTCCCAACACCCGGCTAAGCTAGTTGTCGACTCAGCACAGCTACGCGTTGACCCAGCTTTGACGCGGGCCGCGTAAGCTTTGTGCTTATGTTACGCGGGCCGCGAGAGACCCAGGTTCAGGCACTATATAAAGGAGGCATCAGCTGTCCATTTCAATTCGTTGACAATTCATTCTCACTCTCAAAATTCTGAATTAGAGTTATTATACTCGGGTATTATACCCCTAATTAGCGAAGCTCTGCCTCGTTGTAAGTATCATAACCCCTGGATACGTATTAGATACTCTGCCCGATTGATCTAGGGTTCCGTAACGGCTGTCGTGGTTCTGCCCGACGTAGTCGTTGGAATGCCGTCTCGGGGAGGGTATTACTAATGTTAAAATGGGTTATTATACTAACGCGTGTGCATTGTTTATTTAATTAGATTATAACCAGGAAGTCACAAAGGAAAGCCCTATAATAGCAATGTGAGTAATCTCCTTTTTGTGAACAGTTTTTACAAAACCTTAAATGTTTTACAATGCAATTTAGCAGTGATTGAGTCTTTGTAATTCTTCAATTACTGTCGGTATTATGGGGTTTTGTATACATTACTTGATAATCTTCACAATTGGACGAAGAGTTAGCCAATGTGTGATATGACCATAGCCACAGATCCGGTCGAGTGGCAAGTACTGAATGAGTAATTGTGTAGATATAAACATTGTAATCGCCCTCAATACTGTTTAAATTGAATTAATATTTCTTGATTAAACTGGGATTCACTCACCAGTATTTCCTGCTGATAAAATGTTTTTAAACACGTGTTTCAGGTAACTCAGTATGAAGCCAATAAAAGCCAGCTGGAGAGCACTGAAGGCTTGGAAAAGTGGCAATAAAGTTATCTAAAATAAAATAGATGTTTTTATTAAATAAAATATGATTTATTCATATAAAAATGTATGTACTGCAAAACTTGGGTTTTATCCCATGTGTTTAATATTATGAAAATATGGTGGTTCTACTCTGATAAAATATTTCCTAACTACGATCCTGATGAAAAATTCCGCTGCCAAATTACTAAATACACGATACCACCGCCGCCCGCTCCCGGGATAGGGGACGGGGGTTGTGACAGAAGGTGGTATCAGAGCTATGCCACTGGTTCAAGCCAAAGAAGTGTTCTGCTGACACTTAAATTTTAAATTCTGTGTTAGGAAATAACTTATGTAATTATGTGTTTTATGTTATTTGACTATTTGTTAGTCCACAGTATGGGTAAGCAAAGAATTTCGGATATCTATCGTCAATTAGATAGTTCACCAAAAGATAAGGGAACATCATTTCAACCAAATCCCTTAGGATACTCAGCAGATACTAAGGAAGGAATATTTATTCGTAAGGCACAGTCTAAGAAACCATTTGCCACTAAAAAGAGAAGTAGAATTATTAGAAAAAAAAATCAATAGAAAATAAAGAAGTCACAACCAAATGAAGCAAAAATTAATAAGGAAATAAATGCACAAACTCAGGAAACAGAAAATAACATACTAGGAGAAAATAAATTAGATGAACAATGGGTAAATCTCCATATGTTAGCCACTACCGCAGTAAATATTAACTTATATTAAATAGTTGTTCGCCAAACCAGTACCAGCACCCATGCGACCTATGAGCTAGAAACTTTAACGGAACTTTGCCCACTAGATAACAACTTAGTAGAGAGAGGAGATAGAATAAACCTTATATAGAAGCATGTTGAGCATAATACTCCTATAACCTAGATAGACTAAAATAAGTTACGGATGCATAATCACTAGTATATTTTGAAATTTCAGTTGTAGCTTATAATAAATACATATATATATATATATATATATATATATATATATATATATATATATATATATATATATGAGTCGCAGTGTTTGCCGTTTCTAATCAATCTATTTTATGACTGTACCCAAATGCTTATACTAGAAATTTGTCTGTGATAATTAATACCACCTACTCAAATATAATATTATAATAGACATCAAACTAAGTTAGTTATTAACAAAGCAGTCATGTTTATGATTCTCTTTTGGAACCAATTATTTATTTTCGTTTAAAATACATATTGATATATATGGTATAAAGCTTTAAACCTTCGTGATTTTTAATATTGTTTCAAAATAATTTATATTTAGATAAATAAAACCGAAGCTATTAAATTAACCGAAAGGATTTAAAAAAAATAAAGATTGCTTTATTGGATCTAGCCAAAGCAAGTTTTGAAACCCAGGTGTACCAATTTACCACTCCATTTTACCCCTTCTGGTTTATAACTAGTTGACCATAAGATTTCATACTTTCATAATTTTGTGAAATAATTAATGTTGGGATTACTTAAAGATTTCTATTAAAATACTTAGTAATAAAATAGATGGTTAAAAGAATATGATGGGTATTCATGATTCAATAAAATCATTTAAAATTTAGAAATTTTGGTTGGTTGGACTATGTAGAAAGGACTAACTAAATGTTGAAAACATTTCTACAAATCTTTAAGGTATGTCCAAGATAGATCTTATGCCCAAAAAAATAATTAATATAAGATTATAAGATTAACCAGCCATATTAGTTATAGGTTTGTGTATCCTAAATATTCGAGTCAGCTGACTGATGTATAATAGTCAAATAATACAATATTAGTAAATGAGTGGAATTGATAAATTGGATGTTAAACTTACCTTAAGTAGTTGCGAAGTTTTTGGTTTTGGTTTTTATATTAGCACATGGTTTGTTGGCTTGCCTAAAACCATAAATTAATTATTTTTATTAAGATATTCTTTCTCAAAATAATTTATTAGTTAAAACTTAATGTTATTTTGTAATACATCTTTGCAGTATCTTTAACGTAATACTTGAGGAAAATATTCATTTTTCAAACAGGTGTTAAAGTTTGACCAAAAAAATAGAAATCCACTAGTACATATGGATATCTATCCTACACGGTTTTCGGTTGGAAAATAATATGATATCTAAAGTCTAATATAAAATTTTCAAATATTCGACTCGCACAGTAAGTCAAATACATTTTTCTGACTTATATATTACACTTATAATCTTATAACTCATAATATTTGAGTTCATCCGTATTATTAGTATAATGATGAAACATATATGAACAGTATATTTTACTATAAGATAGTACAGTAAAAGATATATTTTATATCTAAAGATTTAATAAATTATCATGGTGTAATAAATTCTAATAAGTGTAATATAATATATAGAATAGTATATGCACTTATGTTATAAGTCCGTCGCGGGTGTATTAAAATGTAAAAAAGGCTATTAGATCTTTTACTAGAATATGTATACAAATCCTATCTTCTCATAAGTATAAGTATATGATACTATACGAAAATAATATATTGTACATTTTTTATCCTTGCACGTTAAAATATTCCTAAACATTCACTTTTCTCACACTAGAATTAAAAATGGATGCCCCACATAAGAATAGTTCACTCAAATGTGTGTTTAGTACGTTTGTTCTTTATAAAACTTAATAAAAATCAGATTACAATTTTAATATTGTAATATCTTTAAATAAATTATTATTGTATGGGATATACATGCATATTTCAATACATGTATATTACTCAAATATAGTTAGAATCAATTTTAGAAACGTCAAACTCTGTATTACTTACCATAAGTATTTCTTTGAATAAATAATATAATATACAATAAATTGATAATTAAGTTTTGATACTTTATGGTGCAACCCATTAGTTAAAAATAAATTTATTCCCATAGGTCCAGAAAGTTCATATTTTGAGTAATTCATTTCTTTAAATCTTTTATTGATCCATCCGTAAAACTCCAAAATATTGTGTCGAATAAATTTAAACAGAAGTTTATTTCAATATACTACTTTTATCAAAGGATAAAATAAAGTCATGGAAATAAGCTTGATGATGGGTACCATCGGATATGTAGTATTATTTTCATAAAATGATTTAGTATTATATATAAGTGTGTAAATATTACGTAAGTTTAATATTAACTAGAAATTTGAAAATTCTATACACATATATGCATATACCTGATAGAATTTCTTAATGGTATATCCAATATAATCTCTTCTGTAAGATAAACATAAGAGAAAATGTCATTGGTAATTCATATGAAAATATGAAGTTATTATAAGAATAAACCATGAAACCTACTATGTTTTAAAATGCTATCTGTCTCAATAAAATACTCATTGTAATGGAATCTAAGATAATATATACATAAATAGAGTTAGCTGTAGGTATACTTATTACATCAAACTTAGTTATAGTGACAATGGAGACAATGATATATTTGAAACTTCATTCTCCAACCAAAAGAAAACCTCAATCATAATAATATCTATGCTTAAATGAAAGAATTTGGATAACTGATATTCACTGGTAACAACCAGGACAGTATTTAGACTTGAACCTAAGAAGAATGCCTTAGTATAAAGCTTTGAGATAAGCCAATTACTTGCGTAGATAAAGTGTGATGGTTATTGGTATTTCGTGAGGATGATGACTAGAACAGTGCCTGTATAATAAATAAGCAATAACACTTGGCCACTGTTATTTCTTGTTTATTGATACTACTCGGTTCTAGAAAATGATCCATCATGAGAATACTGATTTCCTTGTTTCTTGATGTAAACTATAATAAACGATGTACTTTCAAAATCCTAATTTGAGAGAAGTCTATTTATGGGAAATACCATGATAATTACCTCTCCGGTAAAACTGGGCATGGTGCGGTAGACTCTCCAGCTTGTCCGGGTGAGATGGGGTTACCTCTCCAGCAAGACCGGGTGAGATGAGGTTACCTCTCCGGCAAGACCGGGTAAGATGAGGTATGTGTTATAATAATGGAATTCCCTAGATAGTACCATGACCTGATGTCTGACATATGAATTTATTAAATACATTGACCTTATAAATGGTATGTATACTACCAATCTATGAAATATATGATTATATAGACGTGTATGTCTATGAGGAAATCCAAAGACCATATTGATTGACAATTAGGGATAAAGCACAAACATGTGTGTCAATGATAATTCTAGATTTAATTATCAGGAATCTCTCTCATATACATCTATAATTCCAATA
Source organism: Helianthus annuus (assembly GCF_002127325.2). Taxonomy (NCBI): domain Eukaryota; kingdom Viridiplantae; phylum Streptophyta; class Magnoliopsida; order Asterales; family Asteraceae; genus Helianthus; species Helianthus annuus. Next base: position 156,395,390 of record NC_035444.2, read on the forward strand.
TCAAACATTATTTCGTTTGATCATCCGTCTCGTAACTCGTGTGAAAGATAAACGACTGGAACCCTATAAGTCAGAACGCCATCTAAAGTATAAGAATTTCCTTTGCAATTATTAACACATTAGGAAACCTGTAACTAAAAGCTGTATTAAAAATACAAAACATATTTAAGCCAAGAATAAGAATCTCTTAGAGAATAGTTATGGTCAAAGTAAAGAAAAATTCAAAATAAAGACCAGAATATACCTAGAAACTAAACTAACTAAATAGTCATCAATATTTCAGGGAATCTCGAAGACGAGATTTAAAACAAGGTGGGGAGGATGTAACATTCCCAAAATTCTTAATTATAAAATATATAAAAACTTATGTTATTAAAAGGATGCATCATGGGTAAGTTGACCAATGGAAATATGAGGTATTTTGGGCAAAATGTAGGAACCATTTAATAATTAAATTATAAAAATACGTTATAATTAACCTTACTCCGTTTTTAATGAAACTTAGGTTAAAATGTAGATAAAAATATTCTTGTTCGAAAGACATATTTATCATTCTATAAAACGTCATATTTTAGAAGTTATAAGCGCCAAATGAATGAAGTAGTTAAATTAATTATAATATATATATAAAAAAATAAAATTCATTTAAAACTAACAAATTGAGAATTTCATTGCTTCTCCACGTGTATTTCTAAAGATCAGATCAAATTTTGTTGACGTGCACTCCAAGGAGAATTTCAATGTATAAATAGGAAACGTCAGACAACTTTTCAATCTGCCTTTTCTTTCCTTTCGATCTATCCCTCTACTTCTATAACCTTCTATAGTAATTCACCATCTCTCTCTAACATGTATTCAAATTTTATTTAGTATTCCACACCATAATATTTTAAAAGCCCTGCTCCATTTTAAGTATTGTAGCTCCTAATCACTGATACCCTGTCCAAGTAACGTAGGACCTCGTAACGTATGTTAAGGCTCTGTCTAAATTCGTTGGGGTTCTGTCTCGTGACGTAAGGATAAAGTGGAATTGGCTTACTATACTTAATATAAGTGCATGATATATTTTATTAAATAATCCAGGAATTTTACGCAAAATATAACAACCCTCCCGAATATTTTTCTGACACCCCTACACTTCCTAAAATACACCTCGTATGTGAAAACCGAGCCCGAAATACAATATAACAATAAAAATAAATGAAAAACAAGAAATAGTAAGTTGAGGCGGGCCGTGTAAGACCCACCCCAACCTTTACGCGGTCCGCGAGGGACTAAAAAGGTGGCACAGCCCGGTGCGGCCACGTGTCCCAACACCCGGCTAAGCTAGTTGTCGACTCAGCACAGCTACGCGTTGACCCAGCTTTGACGCGGGCCGCGTAAGCTTTGTGCTTATGTTACGCGGGCCGCGAGAGACCCAGGTTCAGGCACTATATAAAGGAGGCATCGGCTGTCCATTTCAATTCGTTGACAATTCATTCTCACTCTCAAAATTCTGAATTAGAGTTATTATACTCGGGTATTATACCCCTAATTAGCGAAGCTCTGCCTCGTTGTAAGTATCATAACCCCTGGATACGTATTAGATACTCTTCCCGATTGATCTAGGGTTCCGTAACGGCTGTCGTGGTTCTGCCCGACGTAGTCGTTGGAATGCCGTCTCGGGGAGGGTATTACTAATGTTAAAATGGGTTATTATACTAACGCGTGTGCATTGTTTATTTAATTAGATTATAACCAGGAAGTCACAAAGGAAAGCCCTATAATAGCAATGTGAGTAATCTCCTTTTTGTGAACAGTTTTTACAAAACCTTAAATGTTTTACAATGCAATTTAGCAGTGATTGAGTCTTTGTAATTCTTCAATTACTGCCGGTATTATGGGGTTTTGTATACATTACTTGATAATCTTCACAATTGGACGAAGAGTTAGCCAATGTGTGATATGACCATAGCCACAGATCCGGTCGAGTGGCAAGTACTGAATGAGTAATTGTGTAGATATAAACATTGTAATCGCCCTCAATACTGTTTAAATTGAATTAATATTTCTTGATTAAACTGGGATTCACTCACCAGTATTTCCTGCTGATAAAATGTTTTTAAACACGTGTTTCAGGTAACTCAGTATGAAGCCAATAAAAGCCAGCTGGAGAGCACTGAAGGCTTGGAAAAGTGGCAATAAAGTTACCTAAAATAAAATAGATGTTTTTATTAAATAAAATATGATTTATTCATATAAAAATGTATGTACTGCAAAACTTGGGTTTTATCCCATGTGTTTAATATTATGAAAATATGGTGGTTCTACTCTGATAAAATATTTCCTAACTACGATCCTGATGAAAAATTCCGCTGCCAAATTACTAAATACACGATACCACCGCCGCCCGCTCCCGGGATAGGGGACGGGGGTTGTGACAGAAGGTGGTATCAGAGCTATGCCACTGGTTCAAGCCAAAGAAGTGTTCTGCTGAAACTTAAATTTTAAATTCTGTGTTAGGAAATAACTTATGTAATTATGTGTTTTATGTTATTTGACTATTTGTCTATTTGTTAGTCCACAGTATGGGTAAGCAAAGAATTTCGGATATCTATCGTCAATTAGATAGTTCACCAAAAGATAAGGGAACATCATTTCAACCAAATCCCTTAGGATACTTAGCAGATACTAAGGAAGGAATATTTATTCGTAAGGCACAGTCTAAGAAACCATTTGCCACTAAAAAGAGAAGTAGAATTATTAGAAAAAAAAGTCAAGAGAAAATAAAGAAAATAAAGAAACCATTTCATCACATCACGTGTGGGAACGCGTAAGTTGCCAACAATCTCTAAATTAAAACCTTCCCGTACATCACACGGAATCAGCTCAACTTTGCCCTCAAAATCGGGCTCAAACATCCTCCACAGACCAACCGCATCCTCTGATACAACACATACACATTACTAAAAGGATAATGAAGCAAGGAAGACAATAAAGAGTAACAGGCTTACCACCACTCTTTTCCCGCAGAAAGGGTCTTGCCTTCCTAACCGGCCTAGTAAGGATCATCCGCAACACCCACAACTGGTTGTTGTCTAACTTCTTGAGTTCAATAGGCCGCAGCCTAGAGAACCATTCCACAGTCTTCGCGGTGGCAACAGGAATATCCTCATCGGTAATACCCACATTTACGTCACGAAAAGTCATATGGGCGTAGACCGCACAGGCTTTGACGTAAAAAAACTTCGTCTTCCACTTTGAGACACCCTTGGGAGGCGTCATCAACTTCAAACTCCCATGTCGTTGATTAAAGGAAAAAAATCCGGTGTTCATCGTTAACTGGTAAAACCGTCAGAAATTCTCAACGGTAATGTCCAAACCATGGACACGAGAGGTGTACTCAAAGTTCCTAATCCGGAACATCCTAAATGGACTTAGTTGGGAAATATGGAGATGATAGTATTCTCACACCTCAGCAACGAACACCGTCACCGGCAATCGAAGGTTGCCTTCAGTGAAAAAATCAGCCCACAGGGTGATATAGCCGGCCGGAGCATCGGCACCAATATCACCCTCTTGTGGGTAGGTGGCATCCCAATCCGACGCCATATGTACGGTGGTTATTAGGGTCTTAAAACCACCCTTCGTCCACTTCAGCACCGGTAACCCACCACCAGGGGCACCTGTAGGTCCCTTTTCTCGGAGGATCGAGAACAAACCTAAACCTTGTTATACTAACCCACTAGCAAGTGCGGAATCCAAGCTAGTAGGCAAACCGAGATGAAGCAAGTATAGAAACAAACACACAAGAGTTCACCGATTAACACCACTGTATTAATACGTATGAAGGTTCCGGTTACAAGCACAATGTTTACAAATCTAACTTGCAAACTCTCACTATGTGTGTGTGTGTTTCGGACAGAATGCTCTCAGCTCTATCTTTCTGTCTCTGTGGGAGTGTCTAACTTAAATACAACACACTGCATGGGTATATATACCCATACACAGCAGGTCTTGGTCGAAGGATCCGATAGATGGTCCGAAGGATCATCTATCGATGACAACATGTTCGAAAGATCAGCAATGACCTCGAAGGATGATCCTTCGAGGTCCAACAATTCGAAGCATATCTTTCGATTACCTCGAAGGATCGACAGTATCCTTCGAGGCTATCCTTCGATTCAGACTAGCATATTACAAACAGACTGACCAAGTCAAACTAGGAGGATAGTTGACTTGGTCAACTTACAGACTAACTTTGGACATCGTTTATATACAGACCGAATACAGACAAAGTACAGACACAAGTGCACCAACAAACTCCCCCTTGGCTGTAGCTTTGTCTTTATCTTCTATAGTTGTAGACTCGTCTCGAACTTTGACAGTCTTTGGTCTTCGAGTTACCAAACTCTGATGTCCTTACAAGTCTTCAATGTCGGAGGATCTTCAAAGTCTTCACATCTTGAAAGCAGAGAGTGTATCAACAAACTACCCGTATCATGTAGGAAGTGTGTTGACAAACTCCCCCTTAACATAAGCTCCCCCTTGAGTTATGCTCGTGAAATACTTTAACTTTATGAAGTGAGATCCTTGTGGTGTTGATGATGGACAGCGGCTACTCGATCATCTTCATCTTTTGAGCGCCTTCTCGTCGTGTCTTCATTCCAAAGCTTGTCATCGACCATGTTCTCCTAGCCTTTAGAATCTGCACATGCAAGAAATCTAAACGCGTAATGAGAACAACTGCTTGGAACATAGTATAAACAAATGACACACGAATGACCATGTCATAATCAAACACCGTCCGACAGTTTGAAAGTTTAATAAATTTGTCAATTTTAGACTTAACTTTCAAAACATGCAAATTTTGACCGTTTATGAAGTTTTAGTCAGTCCGGTTTTCGTTCAGGTTTCAGGTAACGAAGACTTGAGCTCCAACATCGTACGATCGAAAATAAAGAAGAAAGAAAATCTTTTTGGCTTTTATAAAGTTTATATTAAAACACACCTAAAATCTTTTTGGTATTTTTGAAAGTAAAAGACAACAATTTAAAATCCTTTGAGTGTTATCAAACGACATCACCGCTAATGTCGTGCTGATATGCACCAAACGACGAAACTTTTTAAAAGAAAAACAATAAAAGTTAAGCAGTAAATAAATAAATATATACAAACATTCTTTTTGCGAGTTTCGAGGGTAAGAGAATCATATCAGTGTACGGTCATGCCAAAACACTCTTGTTGTTCAGTTAGTTAGTTAACATTAAGATAAGCATCCTATAACAATTATCGGTATTGTTGTCCACTTAAGCTCAACTTATCAGATGTAATCATGTCGAGGGGATACGTTAAGGTATGATTTATACTTACCGACCGGTGTTCATCCACATCACGACACATTCCCGTATCAAGGTATGCACGAGAGTTCATCTTACCGGTGAGTATACCGATTATCATCTGTTTGACCGTATAAAATGTGAGATACTCACTTATTTTGATTTGAAAACAAGCCCTATGTGATATAATCACTTATTGATGAGGAACTTGATTTTCGTATGCATGAGGGCACAGGTGCAAGTCCGTGAACAGGTCAGTACTTCCGTACAGCAGAGAGACGAACTTGACACCCGGATAAATGTGATATTTTATCACTTATTTGATTTGGACATGTGATTGTTTATCACTTATTGAGGTCGAATGCAGTATGCAATATGTACACGTATGTATAGTATCATGGAGGATCTAGACTTGCGTCCCCGTTATTTTTCGGTAAAAGATACAACCATGATACCCAGATGATAAGCAGCATAAAGACCGAATATCTCAGAACCTCGGCAATCTATCAAACGAAATTTCGGTACTAAGACCATATGCCAATGAATGGTTCCCACCTGATCTTCAGTCGATTAAGATTTATATCACCCTGCACACTTTAAAATGATTGTGAGCCTACCGATACATCTTATATAGAGCTGCTTATCGTTTTGCATTTAAGGTTTAAAGAGGTTTGGATAGACCACTGATGTACTATCATTTTCTCTTTTGCTCTCCAGGAAACTCATTTTTGTTTTTCTATTGTTTTTGTGTTTTTGAAATTTTTCGATGTTTTTGGATTTTCAGATTTTTGAATTTACTCCCCCTAAAATCAATAAACTAAGACAAATTTAAAAGACAAAGGTATTTACAAAAATGATTTTCCGATGTTGGTTTACTCTTGCTTGACCTTAATGCCGTTTACCAATAATAAGAAGTCAAATCTAGATTTGTCAAAAGCTTTGGTAAATAAGTCGGCACGTTGGTCATCGGTGTGGACCTTAACAACATCGATTAGCCTTTTCTCAAAGCAATCACGTATGAAGTGATATTTGATTTCGATGTGTTTGGTCTTTGAATGCTGCACAGGATTTCTAGTGATATCTAAAGCAGCAGAATTATCAACGTATATAGGAGTAGTTAGGAATTCAAAACCGTAGTCCCGCAATTGTTGTTGAATCCAAAGAACTTGGGAGCAACAACTTGAGGCAGCAATGTATTCAGCTTCGCATGTTGATGTAGCGACACACGTCTGCTTCTTGCACTGCCATGTGACTAGGCGATTTCCTAAGAACTGACATCCAGCCGTTGTGGATTTACCGTCGATTTTGCATCCGCCAAAATCAGAATCACTGAATGCGACCAAGTCAAAGTTATTATCCCTAGGATACCACAGACCGGTGTCTGGGTAAGCCTTCAAATAACGAAAAATCCTTTTGACAGCTGCAAGATGTGAGGCCTTCGGATTAACTTGATATCTGGCAAGTAGGCACGTTGGGTACATTATATCTGGCCTTGATGCTGTGAGGTACATAAGGGATCCGATCATCGCGCGATAGTATGAAGGGCTAACAGGTTCACCCTTCAAGTCAGGAGTTATTCCGTGATTAGTTGGCAGTGGGGTACCAATGGGCGTTGCATCGGACATCTGGAACCGGCTCAAGATGTCTCCAACATATTTAGTCTGATGGATGAATATCCCAGACTCCGTTTGTTGCACTTGTAGGCCCAAAAAGAAATTCATTTCCCCCATAGCACTCATCTCGAACTTATCCTGCATGATGCGCTCGAAATTCCTACACAAAACATCATTAGTAGAACCAAAAATAATATCATCAACATATACCTGAACCAGAAGAAGATCTCCATCTTGTTCTTTGATGAAGAGAGTACAATCGATAAGACCTCTTCGAAAACCGTTCTCCAGCAGATATGTAGATAAGGTTGCATACCAAGCTCGTGGCGCTTGATGAAGACCATAGAGAGCTTTGTTGAGCAACCAAACCCGATCGGGATGGACAGGATCTTCAAAACCTGGAGGCTGTTCGACATATACCTCTTCTTCAACCACACCATGTAGAAATGCACTTTTGACGTCCATCTGGTAAACCTTGAATCCTTTGAATGAGGCATAAGCCAGAAAGATCCGAATAGCTTCCAGACGTGCAACTGGTGCATAGACTTCGTTGTAGTCGATCCCCTCTATCTGACGAAAACCTTGAACGACTAAACGAGCTTTGTTCCGAATAACCACTCCACGGTCGTCTTTCTTGCATTTGAAGACCCATCGAGTGCCAATCTTCTTATAGTTCTCAGGTTTTTCAACAAGCTTCCAAACACCCAGCTTGTGAAATTGTTGTAATTCTTCCTGCATGGCTTCAACCCAAGCACTGTCTTTCAATGCTTCTTTCCACGACTTTGGTTCTTCTTGTGACACGTAACACGCGAAGGACCAGTCATTTTGTTGACCAGATTCTCTTATAGCTGAATACAAACCAGCATTTCGGTTGTTTCTCAGCTGATTACGCGTCTGCACACCGCGATGGACATCTCCTATGATATTCTGCTGGGGATGGGTATCGTGAATCCTCATTTCAGGATTATCTGGCACACGCGCATTGATACCCAAATTGGTAAGATTAAGATCAACAACCAACTCCACACCAGGAATGTGGGTAGAGGTGGATGCATTCCCTTCAGCAGTATCTATATTCTGCGTATGAGGTGTATCACCAGAGGCACCTTGAACAGGAGCAGCTGGAGCTGAAGATCCTTCAGCTGCATCATGATATTCATCATCTTCAGAAGAGTCATTATAATCAGCAGCATCTTCATAAACCTCATTTTGAACCATATTGTTGACTGACGAAGAAGCTTGAGGGTCAACAACAATAGGTCTAACCAATGGCAAGACAGCAGCGTTGTCACTTTCCAACAACATCCGAGCCGCTGCTGATTCTTCGTCAAAGGTTGGCAGATTAAAGGAGTCAAATAGCCCATCATAATCGAACATCCACGGATCACCCGGAGCCTTAACAGGACTCGTGTACCTTTGAACCCTAACTTCGCTCCATAGCTCAATCTTCTTGGTAGCTAGATTCCAAACACGAAAATTCGGAGTAGCATATCCAAGGAAGAAACCCTCGATAGCTCGTGCACCAAACTTTCCATCCGGTTCAATCATAGTACAAGGAGCACCAAACGGTTCAAGGTAAGAAAGATCCGGTTTCCTTTTCTGAAGGAGTTCGAAGCAAGTCTTGCCATGTCTCTTTACTGTAAGAACTATGTTTAGCGTGTAGCATGCAGCCGATACAGCCTCCCCCCAGAATTGAATAGGGAGTTCCGACTCTACTAGCATTGTTCTTGCAGTTTCGATAATCGTCCGATTCTTCCTCTCAGCGACACCATTTTGTTGTGGAGTATAACGAGAACTGTACTCATGAAGAATGCCTTTAGAAGTACAAAACTCATCCATAACTTGATTCTTGAATTCGGTTCCATTGTCGCTTCGGATCCTTTTTACTTTCAACGTATAGAGATTCTCCAACATTGTAAGAAGATCCTTGAGGATGCCAGGAGTTTCACTCTTGTGTGCCATGAACGATACCCAAGAAAATCTAGAGTAGTCATCAGTAACTACTAAACAATAAGCATCACCAAACGTTGTCTTGTGCTTCATAGGTCCAAAAAGGTCCATATGAAGACGTTCGAGAGGCATGCTGACAGTGTTGATTTTCTTCAAAGGGTGAGACTTCTTTGTTTGCTTCCCCTTTTGGCACGAGACACAGATATCTTGTAGATGAAAACTTCTCACAGGCACACCATTCACAAGATTATTTTTCACCAAATGGTTCATTTTTCTCAAGTGAATGTGTCCCATTCTTCTGTGCCAAGATATAGACTCCTTTTCCGTGGCTTTTGAGACAAAACAAGTGACTTGTGCAGATGTTGTAATCGCCTGGCTCATATCGAGAATATAAAGATCATTAACTCTCGGAGCCGATAAGAGAATCCATTCTTGTGGAATTTTGAAACCAGGTTTCAGCACATAGCAGCCAGCGTCATCAAAAATCACTGAGAACTTTTTATCGCAGATTTGCGACACACTCAGAAGATTGTGATCAATTTGCTTCACATAATTGATCTTATCAAAGCACACGATACCATTGGAGATACTTCCTTCTCCAGTGATGTACCCACCTTTATCACCCGCAAAAGCAACATACCCTCCTCTAATATTTCTCACGTCGTATAGGAGCCGTAAGTCGCCAGTCATGTGCCTGGATGCTCCACTATCAACAATCCAATGACTATTAATAGTTCCTCCTAGAACATCCTGCACATGTCAAGTAAACACATCAGTTGAGAATGGGGACCCAAGCCTTAGTGGTCTTGGGTCGTCCCTTGGCATCACGAAACGTAAGCTCGATCTCTTGATGGTTTTCAAGAACAACTGCTCCCCCTGAATTGTCACCCGACTTATGTAACCAAGTTTGTCTGTGCCTACCAGTTTTTGAAGATTCTGGTTTTACAGGTTGTGACACACTTGGTTCCTTTTGCACTGCTTTAACTTCAGATTTTAAAGCTTTTTCAACAGTTTTCATGTTCTTACGTCGTTGTTTAGTTTCTTGTTCTTTTACAGTTCGTTTATCATGTTTAGGTGAAACTGATCGACGTTGAGGGTGAACTGTTTCAGGTGGAGTTTTCTCAACAAATTTCTTCTTTGGAGCATTTGGGCAGTTTCTGATGATGTGCCCAATTTCTCCACATTTGAAACAAGTTCTCCTTTCAACAGACTTAGGAGAACTTGATCGACTACCAGATGTTGAGCCTGTAGAACCTGAGGTACTTGCTCTTTCATCACACCCGTTTGTGTGTTGGGTGTAATTGTTATCACTGTTACGTTTCAAAATCTTGACTTGTTGTACAAAATCAGTGTTTGATTTGTTTTCAAAAGTCTCAATTTTATCTGTACCTTTTGATGCTACAAACTTGACATCTTTTCCTTTCTTCATGTAACGAGCTCCTTTTGACTCAACCTTAGCCTTTGGCTTTGGAGCTCGTTGTTGTTGTTTACCCTTAGAAGCAGTATGTTGTTGAGTGGTTGGAGATTTTTGATTGCCAAACTGTTTTCTAATCTCAGCCTTAGGAATTGGATCACATTGTGTTACCACAATTCCCGGAAGTGTTTTTCCCAAAAATTTGTTTGTATTGTCTTCAAAGACTTTGTCAATCAAAGATTTATTTACATTTTTAATTGGAAAAACATGATCTGAGTAGATTTTATTATCTCCAACCAAGGTGTACAACACATTACTGCTTTTAACAGTAGACTCACCAGTCTTATCAACCTTGACAGGATCAATCACTTGCTTCTTAACAGATGGAATCTCAGGAGTATCAGGATCACAAAGAATGTGATTCTCTCGTGGAATATCTACTCCTTTCATCTTGCTAAGTGATTTATCCTGATCACTTACAGCCACTTCTGATTCATCATCCGATGTCTCATAGTCCTCGATAATTGGAGGACTTTGCTTCATGGATGATGAAGTTTCTTGTTCCTTAGCGGCTGTGTTTGAAGAATTGTCCGGTTTGAACCCAAGGCCAGTAGTAAACTCCTCAACATCAAGAGGCACACTGGGTTCATACCGAGGCATTTCTTCCTCGTCAGGCATCTTGGTATAGTTGTTCATCAAGGGGGGCGGACATTTGTTATACCCTATGCCTTTCTGATTTCCCTTTAGTTGTTGAACATCGATGATGTGATCAAGCACAAATTGGGAGTTAGAATAACTATCCAATTTCTGTTTGATCGCATCATGTTCGCATTGGGCAATGGCTAATTGCTTTTTAGTTTCTTCCACAATGTTAATATATTCATTTATACTCACTTGCTTGTGGTAAACTACTTTGTTAACCTCGGACACATTTTTCTTTAAAGTTTCTATTACAGATTTAAATTCTTTTTCATTCCGAGTTAAAGCCATGTTTGCCTCTTTGCATTTCGACAGTTCAATAACCAAATTCTGGTTATGACTATGAAGCTTTTCTGATTCAAGCTTCATCTCTGCACATGATTTACAAATACTAGGAGCAGGAGGTTCAGAAGTTACCTGACTAGTAGAGGCTGAACCATTTGCCATAAAGGCAGTTTGAAAAGAAAAAGCTCCATCTTCAGAAAATAGCTTTTCCATTTCCGTTGATGTAGCAGCAGCCTTCCTAATCAGAATTGATTTCTGACATTTAAGCTCATCAGCTTCATTCAGAAGATCCTGAATATCTTCACCTTCTTCCTCCTCATCAGGCTCTGAGTGATTATCCCCAGAAACAGAGCCTTCTTCATCCGAACTTCCAGAATAACCAGAACTGTCATCACTTCCAGAAGATTCTTCTTTATGAACATGCTCGATGACCTTAGCATACAAAGCAGTTCCACTTCCCTGATCACCTTCACCAAACTGCACTGACCAGTCACAGCCTTCATCAGCTTGAACAGCCAAAGCCCGATTGTGATTGGTAGTTCCAGGCTGTCCCTGATTGTTATTCATTGCCACCATCCTCCGTTCACGGTTTTCTTGTTGGGCATTCACATTCGTCTGGTTTCTGAATGGGTTGTGATTGCCGTGTTTTGTTGGTCGAGTGCACTCACGTTTAAAGTGCCCTTTCTCGCCACAATTAAAGCACGTGACGGCATTAATATCAAACCCATACTTCGTGTTTTTCTTTCCTTCCAACGAAGTTCTTCCAGTTCGTGCCATGAAATCTTTTGCCCTTCTAACCGCACTAGCAAAAGCCCATTTAATATCCATCAACTCCATTTCTTCCTTGTCGATCTGATCATAATCTTCATTGGTCATGTTGATGTTTCCAAGCTGACCTGCTACCAAACCACAGTATGCACTGACCATGGTGTTGATAATCTCCATATGTTCCTTAGCAACTTCAATGCTAAGGTGTGAAAGATTTGAGTTGTCGAGTCGGATTGTGTGATGATTTTGGGGTTGAGGTTGAGGATTGCTTGTATAGTGAGCTTGCTGTTGTTGTTGTTGAGGTTGTGGTTGTGGCTGTGTTGGAACAGGAATGTAAGACCTCGGATCAAATTGAGGTTGTGGTGGAGCAGCTGTTGATTGAGGAAATGGAAAGGAACTTGTGTTGGAGACAAATGCAGTCTGCAGTTTAGGTTGCTGGGCTGCAGCTGCTCTAGCTAGGGCATCGAAACCCGGAAGATACATTTCTGTATTTTGAGGGGCGGGAGCTCTCCTGGCTTTCCTGATTTCTTCATCATTTTTGTGTTCCAGTTTCTGAATGAACTCGTAGATATTAACCCTGTCTAGAGTTCCAGTATGCTTCAACAGTTCAATGAAAGAACTCCACTTTGGAGGTAAGGCGTCAGCAAATCTACTCACCATGTCTGGTTGAGTAGCGACAACTCCATAAGCACACATTTCACTAATCAAATGATAGAAACGTGTGATCATATCATTCAGAGTCTCGTTTTCCAAAAACTGAAAGGATTCAAACTCTTTCTTCAACAAATCATGCCGAGATTTTCGAGCAGCTGCATTGCCTTCTCCTCTAGCAACTAAGACATCCCACAATGTTTTCGTAGACTTGCAGTATGAGAACTGATGGTAGATGTCTTTGTTGAGTGCTTGAGTAAGTGTGGCAAAGGCCTTTTTCTCCAATTCATAAGCCTTCTTGTCTTTTTCAAGCATATTGGCATAACCCTCAGAAGTGGACGCAGCTTTCTCCAGATCTTCATTGAATGCATTTATGAAACACGTCCAAAGATCGGTGCTTTGTCCTTGGACATACGTGTGAAAACGGTTTTTCCATGATGGAAACTCATTCATATGATTTAGCTTTGGTGGATGATTGTTACTGCCCGTTTCGCTTTCACTGATCAAAAGGTTTTGAATGCTTTGACTTTGATTGGATACCAAAGCCCATTGACTTGGACTAATTGATTGTTGTTGTTTAGGTATGGTACTCGTCATATATTCAGCCATCGACATCTGTTTTAGATCTGGTTGTGGATCCGTACTCCAATCCCAAGGACTTGTACAGCTCATTTTGATCCTACACACCACAAACTGTTAAGTGCAAAAACAGATATGAATCGAAAGATGCAACCTGTTCGAAAGATCAATACTTGTTCGAATGATCAACAAGGTTCGAAAGATCCTTGTTGAGTTTCGAACAAAGACTTCGAAGGATTGACTTCGAAAGATTGACTATACGAAGGATCCTTATCTTTCGAAAGATGATTTCGAAAGATTCTCCTTATCTATCGAAGATTGAAAGATCCTTATCTTTCGAACAAAGGTCTCGAAAGATGACACTTGTTCGAAGAATCAACAGTGTTCGAAGGATCACTGTTGATGGCTCGAACAATAACCTCGAAAGATAACCTTGAAAGATTCACCCAACACGAAGGATCCTTATCTTTCGTAATGAACAGTAACTCGAAGGATGTATCTATCGAAAAGATTCCTTGACTCGAAGGATAACACACTGACTTCGAAAGATGTTCGAAGGATGGTTATCTTTCGAATCTCCTTGATCGAAGGATGATCATTCGAGCTCGAAAGTTATCTTTCGACGGTCTGACACAAGTACAAAAGTACTGATGGGTTGGTGAGAAAAGTGACAGGTTGGTGTACCAACTTTCGGCAGAAAGGTATGTGCAGACACGACTTTTCACCAACTTTTTTGACTTTCAAAAAGTTTTCCCAAAATGGCAACCTTATCAACAAGATCTGGTCACCGGAAACACACCGGAGATATGGCCGGAAAAATCAAAGTCACTTAAAAACAAGTTTTCAAGTTACCCAACCCAACCTTGAACACTCCCGAAGGTTTAGAATGCGTTTTTATGCAGAAAACTACCAAAAACGGGTGCTAAACCAAGTGTCCAAACACACCAAAGAACTTGAACAACCCGGTTTTAAACAAGGTAAAGAGCCAAGCTCTGATACCACTTGTAGGTCCCTTTTCTCGGAGGATCGAGAACAAACCTAAACCTTGTTATACTAACCCACTAGCAAGTGCGGAATCCAAGCTAGTAGGCAAACCGAGATGAAGCAAGTATAGAAACAAACACACAAGAGTTCACCGATTAACACCACTGTATTAATACGTATGAAGGTTCCGGTTACAAGCACAATGTTTACAAATCTAACTTGCAAACTCTCACTATGTGTGTGTGTGTTTCGGACAGAATGCTCTCAGCTCTATCTTTCTGTCTCTGTGGGAGTGTCTAACTTAAATACAACACACTGCATGGGTATATATACCCATACACAGCAGGTCTTGGTCGAAGGATCCGATAGATGGTCCGAAGGATCATCTATCGATGACAACATGTTCGAAAGATCAGCAATGACCTCGAAGGATGATCCTTCGAGGTCCAACAATTCGAAGCATATCTTTCGATTACCTCGAAGGATCGACAGTATCCTTCGAGGCTATCCTTCGATTCAGACTAGCATATTACAAACAGATTGACCAAGTCAAACTAGGAGGATAGTTGACTTGGTCAACTTACAGACTAACTTTGGACATCGTTTATATACAGACCGAATACAGACAAAGTACAGACACAAGTGCACCAACAGCACCACCGTCATCGTCTTCGTCTTCATCAGCCGCCACTACCGGCTGTTCAGGGTTTTCACCCTCCACATTGTGTGGATTTGATGGTTCAGCCATCAGAAATGTAGAAGAAAATGAGTACTAAAAACTCAAACCACCTCACCGGAATTTCAGAAAATCTTATCAGAGAAGACAGAGGAAACTTTTTTCTCTCACCGGAACTTTTGAAATTTTGAACAAGTGAGGGGAAACCACGAACGGTTTCCCCTTATATACTCATCGCAATTAATGCAGCATGAAAACGGAATCATCACGTCCAAAAAGAGCAAATTATGCGGCACCACGTGTCAAACGACCTTTTCGCTGACGGTTACCACGCGCGCGTGGCCGCCCACGCGCCTGACATAGGAGACGTTTACACTCCTGCTACAGTGCATTTAATGGCCTCGCGCAGTGCAAATGTCCTTTCATTTCAGCACATGCCAGAAAGATCTCACCAACTTCCACCAACTCACACGTGTGATCAGCCACGTATGCAACAAAAAAGCGACTACATTATCCAATTATAAGCGGCATGCAGTTTCTCTGGTATACCGCACCATAACCCATACCGCATGTCGTTTTTTTACATACCCCTAAAAATAGGCAAAAGATATATATCTCTACACTATAAAGGGGTATAATACCTATCCGCACATACCCACGAGCACACGTGGAATATGCGGAGATGACACACACGAGCCCGTACAGGTGTGTCAGATGCTCAGAACCAGCGTTGTTCTTTGGACTGAACCGCATCTCAGGAACAGGTAAACCGCATTGCCTTCATTCTCTTCAACCTTCAAATCCCTCCTGTCCGGTTCACAACCACAGAGGGTGCAAAAACAGCTTTTCCATAGAGAAGAAGGAAGGGAATGTACGCGACCGCACATCAGCAACCCTGACTCCTGAACCTTCAAGAGCCACATCCAAGCAAAGCACTCTTTTAAAGCGAGTCTTTTGTTACAAAACCGCAGACACTCATGAGTCGCTGCGGACACACCTTTACCTCCGCAAATGGTTGCTACGGAAGAGCCACGGCTAAGTCATCACACAGATGAATGAGGCTACTTCAAGGAAAACTATTGGAGCGTGAAGGCAAGTGGCTCCAGAACGAGTACAGACAAGATCTCCGATCATCTAAACAGATCTCGTCGAACAACAAGCGACGAACAGCGGTAACAAGTCTGCTTATGACTTTGTTTACCCGCCTATGGGCCGCATAGAATAAACAATGGTGGGCATACCCTTGCTTACAACCATGTTTATTTACCCATAGTACAGATTCAAATTGTTCGACCAAACATGGCCAACAATGACGCAACGAGGTAACCGCAAAGAACGTGCGGTTACTTGAGAGCTGAAATGATGAACACAAACACCCAACAAAAAAGGGATCATCATTACATGTCCAATTGCTGAACATAGAGCTTGAGCAAAGGACTTGCAGCATAGCTATCTTCGATCACGATCTCAGAGATTGGTTCGAAGCCTCCTCTCTTCTCCATTCACCACCTCAAAGGTTGGTTCGAAGTTTGTGGATATCTTCAACCACCATCTCAGAGGTTGGTTCAAAGTTTGTGCACACCCCTAGCAAGGTCTCAAGGTTGGTTCGACCCACCAACAGGTGGCACCCAACCCAAGGCTGAGAATTTCGCATCAGGCGAAACATTCTCACCGGTACGGAAGAGGTATCACATGACTCTACCAGATCTCCAGCTTGATTTACGAAAAGCGAACGCCATTTACATGGCCTAGAATTTTCTCCAGGCTACAAACTACCTTCCAAACACAATAGTCCAGTGCTCCTCCCACATGCAACTTGCACGAGGCAGCAACACTAGACTGGGGGGACTTGAAGGGGTATGGTCCTAAATCGACCATCACCCGTATCAAACAAACCCCCACCAGTAATGAACCGCACCCATGCGGTCACATCCTTTGAATCCAATCGGTCTGAGGATGAGAAGCCTTACCTTGTATGTAGAAGCAGATGAACATAACGATGCGGCTGGCACCGCATCATATGGGCATTTTCGTCACGACAAGGGATGCAGGCAACAGTCTCCACGGACGACGATGCGGCTGGCACCGCATCTCGCGTATTTCTTGAACGCAAGCAAGAGACGCGACAACATCAGAAGTTACCGCAAGCAGCGATGCGGCTCGCACCGCATCCTGTGCGCTCAACAAGTGGGACTGACACAACAGTGCAAGTAGCACCAATGACAGTCACCTGTCAGGTATACGTAAGCGACAGACTGACGTGGCATTATCTCCATATCCGACAAGCCTGACACACCTGCAAAGGTGCAGCACGTCGTCAGTCTGTCCATCATCCTCCTCCTTCACTCCTCGGCTATAAATACCAACCCCAAACCAGGTTTGAGGTATCTCTTCACAACTCTCTCACTACTATTACTATCATACTTTGCTTCCCAAGCAGACTACTGATTCTCACGCCGGAGAGTGGTAACAAGGAGCACCCCCCACCCATCCTCCTTGTTACGAGTCACGGTTTGTTTCCTTGTGCAGGAGATCAACCCACCGGTGATCCAGCCAGCGATCCTCGAGAGGAAGGGATTAACCCTTCTTGACGAGACCAGTGAGTTAACCCTGCCCGGTTAACCATTGTTTCATCAGTAACCAAGTTAAATAACATATTTGTCGCATTTTATTTCATATTCCATGAAATTATATTAGTGAGTTAAACGTTCGAGTTTTGGGGTGTTACATATAACCGTGAAAGGGGTGATCTCGTAGTTCTTGGTCTGTGAAGATGCGTTGTTAGGTGCTCCATTTGTGTTTAAGTAAAGATCTAGAGGAACCGTAATATAGATATACTAGGAAAGAGTAAAAAAGGGAGATCATATAATCGTCTTGTGTATCACAAATAAAACAATAGTCATATGTTTTTATATGAATCTCGCAATTCTCTACTTAAAGTTGATATTATAATGAACATAATTCAATTGCTTAAATAGAATAAATATATATATTCGTAACAATTTTAAAATCAAATTAAATATCCTAATAGAGAAATGTAGTAAATATAATTTAGAATACAAAAATTATTTCATTGTCTTTATTTATTAAGTTACAAAATTACAAAAAAAAATGTGGTTATAAATTTTGATCGTGTACAAATTTCTGTTTTAAATAAAAATTTTCATATTAATTCAAATAACTTCAAGGTGCCTCATGTCGTGTTGTTAGGGTGAATGGGGCGGTTGTGGGTGAAGGGCGGTGAACCCCTTCATCGCACAAGGAACACCGCCTCTGCTTGCCTTCACCGTGCGACAACATCAAAAATCGGGGAAGACTCACCGCGTTGAATGAGGACCGTTGGAGCATGACCGTTTGACTTCAACGGCTATATAGCCGTTAATATTAAAAAAAGATTTTTTTTATATATATTTAAACTATATAAACCCAACCTCTTTTAAACTATACACACCAACTCATTTCTTCATTTCTCCAAAACTAAATCTCTATCCCTATTTTATTTAAAAATGATGGAAGAAATACCATTGTTTTTTCCCATCCAATAGTAGTGATTCATCTGATAGTAGCATTTAAGTATTTTTAATAAATGTAATGTTTTTTTATTTTATTTTTATTTTAATATAATGCTTTTTAAATTTATTGTACTTTTATTTTGGTTAAAATATGGTTCATTTAATAATTAAGTAGTTTAAAAAAAGAAAAAAAAATTAGTTTACCCTATTGCATGACTGGTGACCACTCCTTATGTTTTTTGGGAAGAGGGGAATTGACATGGCAAAGTGGCGGATCTAGCAGATCCGTAAAGGGGTAACGTTTCAATAAAAAGGGGTAACGACATCGAAAAAACGTATGTCCAAAGTTTCCACTACCGTAGGAATGTCACCAGAGCGTTAATGGGCAACGAAGGTTGCCACTTTTATCAATCTAAGTCTGCCCTTGATATGACACCTCATGATCATGATTGGGTAAGACGGTAAGTGAAAAATTTAGCTTATCTCATGAGGGGTAGACTCCTTTCACCTTTAGATGTTAGAAAGTTGGAAGCATGTTATTGTCTGAGGAGTTGAGAATTCAATTTAATTCAAATAATATATCCTTTTCTCCTTTTCATTTAAGATCTTAAAGTTGATTTTAATGATTAAAAATCAAAATACACCCTTTCAGAAAAAAAAATTAGACCATAATAGTAATATATAAGACATCCCAGAATATGAATACTTACATAAAATAAAGATTTCAATTGCATAAAATATAGTAACATTAGGCCGGAGGGTGTGGAGGGTGTCACCCTGCCACCTTACCAACAATAGCGACGGTGGGGTGCCACCGTTCATACCCACCGATTTAAGAGGGGGCACCATGGTGGTTTCGCCAACATGGTAACGAAGAAGATTTGGCAGGATCGAGGGGTGATTGGTTGCAGGTGGGGCGCTATAGTTTGAAGGGGGGCTTTATCCCACACCCAGCAAGTTAAAGGAAGGCGTGATAAAGCCCCCTGACTGACATGGATCTAACGTGACGTGATAAAGCCCCTAGCCTTACCTATTTTTATACAATAGTACGGGATCCAAAATTTTAGGGAGCAATAACATAGATGATAACGTGTAACATGACAAATGTGATGCATGTGACCTTGAGTGTGCTCTAAGGTGAACCTGATTGGTCCATTTTATCCCCAAATTAAATTAAATATGTGTCTATTATTGCTTTATAGGGGATTGCTGTCGATTTGTAAATTTAGAATAATTAATGTTTAAAAGATAATTATTCCATATATTAATAAGCAACTTATATGTGTTATCATGACTTGTAACTTGTGCTTAGGGAGTGTTTTAAAAAAAATATTAACTTTTCACTTCTAACCCAAACATTTCATATTTTACATTTTAACCCCTTTTCATTTTTTACTTTTAACCCAAAGTTTTTCATATTTTATAATTTAACACAACACTTTATTATCTACAACTTTCGTATCCCATACTTTTTATCTTTCGCAATTTTTTTGTTTTACGTTTCGTTCTAAATTTTGCTAACATGTGGTAGCGTGCATGTGAGATTCAACGTTTTTGCTCTATTTTTTCATATTTGACAGACCCATCGCAACGCGTCCATTTTTCCCCTTTTGAAAAGTTCGCCGCAACGGGCGGGTCGTAGATTGAGTAAGTTATTATTTTCTACGTTTTAAGTTTCTGGTTAATTTCTTCGTATTAAGACACTGTAACGGGTGTGAGTGGTTCAACGATTTTAGTCTGCTTTTCGTTCAGTGTAATTTTTACCATTTTATCTATTTTATTTTTACGATGTTGAGAGTCGATGTGATTGTGGCATTGGTGCTACTTGGCACGGTTTTACGAACGTTTTTAACCTATTAATTTTTTTAATAATTTTTTGTTTCGGTTTGCCCCTATACTTCCTTTACTTAAAAACTATTTTTACGTGCATATTTTATGTACGGGTATGCGTAAATATGATTTCTTCTACATTCCGACGTAAACTTTTTTTATAGACGAGCCAGGTCATATATAATACATTTTCGTTTAAACAAACCATTTTCACGTGCATATTTCTATATACGTTTTCATATAAATTCAAGTTCTATGTTTCGACGTAAACTTTTTTTGGAAATGATTCAGGTCAAATATAATATGTTTTCGTGTTTATTTTATGTACGCTTCGTAAAGTTTGTTTCGAACCGAGTGGAGTCAAATTATGGTTTCTTTTTCTCGCATTTTTTTGAAAGCTCTAATTAATCCCTTTCGATTACATGTGCATACTTTCCTTCATACCCGTTACGTTTTCTTTGTATAAGTTGGGTCACATATAATACGTTATGATTGTTCGATATGAATTCCATTTACTTTACGTTTGATCCGATCACAATGCTTATACAGGTTACACTGATTTCAACTGGATACGTCGAAATGTGTTTTTTCATATGGTTTACGATGCATCATATAACGTTTGGACTAATCCATTCAATGTTTACGATGTACCCGCGCCGCAACGCGGGCGGGTGTTAACCCTAGTTTAATATAATTTAGTTGATCTTATTGCCGACAAAGCAAATGAATTCAAGAAAGATTTGTGAGTTGTTTACCTGTTTTATAACTATCAACTAATATGAATATACATATGTAATAAACAATATTAAAAAATATCGATATAACTAATTTATAAAGTAAAAGAAAAATGAAGCAACACTTAGAATATATATTGTAAGAGATTTTAAAAGGGCTTTGAGATATAAAAAGGGTGATGTCACATGCCACCATCTAAGATTGTATGGAGTGGAGTGTGGTTTTCGGCATGTAGGCCTCAGCTATGTGTCTATGCCCGCACACTAGACTGTGTTTGGCGTGGTGGTTTGGGCGTTGGATTCTTCACCGACGTGGTGAAATAGATGGTGATGAGGTGTGTTGTTTTGATTGAGTGGTGGGTTTTTATTTGATTTTCTTTTTTTTAATATAAAATCAATATAAAAAGTGTATGTCACATGTCACACAACGTCATCCTTTCACGCCCCGTCTCTCTCCGCCCTTTTTTGCAACACACAACTTTTCTGACAGGTGCTGACGTACATGGCGCTTTACGCCTCTTTTTATGTCCTCCTATTCCGTATAGTCTAACATTGGTAGAAGAGGCTCTAAAGAGGGTGTTGTGAGGCTTCATTAGAAATGTGGTATTGGTTGAGGTGACTATGTATGATTGGTTTTATATTTAAAAATATATAAAAGGCGCCCAGGTCCTCGAGCCTAGCCACGCCTTGTGCGCATAATTCTGGTTTTGAGAAGGTTGCATTTTATGTGGCATTTTGTTTGCGGTGACAATTGGTATTTGTTGAATTTGATAGTAAAATGAAAATTATATAGTGTGTTGTCGTTATCCCTCGTCACCATAAGGTCAAATTCTTGTAGTGCCGCGTTATGACATAGCTACTCAATTTTATGTTTTTACCGTAGGTCAAATGCATCGAAAGCGGTCATTAATTTAAATATAAATACATTGCTACGTTATTACAAACAACTTTAAAATATGATAAATTTGACTGGTATAAAATTTGATGTAATTGATAGTGAGAGATGATAAATATAGGTTAAAACTCATGTGACACTTCTTGGATTATTAGGCAACCTTTTTTGGCCACATTAAAGGTTGTGATGTTGTTTTCCATTTAATAATTCGCTACATATATGATAATAACATTTGTTTAATTTATATTCTCAAATCATAAAAGATAACATGGGTGTACATTGTACGTACATACATATACATGTGCACACACACAAGTCATGAGTTTAAACGCTCTTATGATTAGCTATTTGAAAGTGTCTTGATTTGATTGTGGATCTATGTTTTTATATTAATAACTAGGTTAAACCCCGTGTATTACACGGGTTGCATAAATCTATATAATAAATAATAAAAAAGGTATATCTTTAAAAAAACTCGTATGTTGCATGTGTTGAATAAAATATAATAGCATATGTTAAGATAAATAGTCATCAAGATTTATCTTTTAAAAATGAACATTGATGTACTATTTACTTATGCGTAAAAAACGCTTACAATTTGATAGAAGCATATGCCCGACCTAAAATAATTATTTAATTCTAGTGAAAAAAAAATAATACAATTATTAAGTATATATCAAACGGGAACCTTTAATTCCTAATTTACCATAATTTCAATCGTTTAAAAAAATTATTATTATTTACTATGATTACAATAAAAACAAACGTTTATGTCCTTATCTAATTTTTTGTTTAAAATTATTATTATTATTACTATTATTATTTTTATTTAATATGATCATAATAAAAACAAATGTTTATCTTTATCTAAATATTTAATCTTATCTAATATTTAGTTTAAAATTATTATTATTTAATATAAGAGAGAAATAGGAAAATAAGGTGAGAAAACATTAGAGAGTGTCACGTGTCCAAAAAAGATTTTCGTTTATTATTATAGGAAGATTATCTTTTGGCATTCTACGTATATATATAGTTTGATAAAAATGTAAGAAATAAAAAAAAATATATTTTAAATTCAATATGACCTCAAAACGTATGAATTATTTATTTGTTATAATCCAATAATCGATGACATTTGTTTGCTTACTATTTTTTTAACAGCGACTTTCTATTTGTTTTGGTCACCACATTCTTCAAATTGGCGAGCCACGTTATCTCACTTCAGTCATAGTCATACTATATTGTCTTAACTGAGCCCACTATGGCTTCAGAGTTTAGTTTGGATGTTCTCCCGGGAAACCATATCGTCGACTGCAACTTGACAATCGTTGTGCCATCTCAAAAGTAACTTGTTTTATTACATGAATGTACAAAAGGATCTATCTACAAGGTCACTATGGTGGTGATGGTGTAGTGAGAGACGAAGAAGAAAGGGTGGGGTTTGGGATTGGTGGGTTTTGTATAGTTTATTTTTATCTTTAGGGTTGTTAAATGAGTTGTTTATGTGGGTTGTTGGCGCGTCAAACCCAACACAAACCCTAAAATGTTACACGTACCCGAAAATTGTGTCCGAACATATAAGAACCCAAACACAACAATTGTATTTGTTAGTTGACAATAACGCAGTTTAACACATTTTTTAATTGTTTATTTTTTTGTAAATTAATACTTTAAAATTAAAAATTGATGTATATTTTTCTGAAAATTTTAAAGCAATTGTGTTTAAACTATGCCAACTCACCTTTATACTTTGGCATAAGAAGTACCCAAATAATGTAATTTATAACATGAATACAGACACATACACACATATATGGGTTTAACGAGTCAACCCGTCAGGTTGATACGAATACACCCCATTTTACTAAACATGTTTGTGGGTTTAACCTGAAATGATAGAACTCGTGCTAGAAACTCACAACCCCGTATATAATTATACTTTCATATAAGTTTTGCGTATTTTTAGCGTTAGCTAGTCAAAATTACCAAAAGTGTTGCCACTTAGTGAACTATACGTGTATTTGATATATATAAAAAATCAAACCAAAATCGCAATATAACTTTGCAAAGGGGCCATATATGTAATTAACTCTGAAATTAATAGTTATCGTAGCTTGTTGCTCGTTTACCTATCATTCTATGTAATGATTCTATCGTTAATATAATGACATCAAAAGGAGAATAGATGAAACTTATTGCAAGACTCAAGGACCTAATAAAAATCTAAAAGAAATCAGTAGGCATAATGGAAATGCCAATATACACCATCATGTGATGGGCAAGTACATGGGCTAAACGACTTAAATGTTACATCGCTAAGAAAATTAAGGCTACTTGGTGTGGAGAAGGCAAGTTCTTAGAGGATGTCCCTCCAAGTCAGCGCCATGTCAACATCCAAGGAGGATGCACCTCTAAGGATTGACCAAGGGAAATGGAGGATCGGCCTATATATATATATATGTGTGTGTGTGTGTTGTATGTATATATGTGTGTGAGAAGGGGAGGCTCGACAACGTCCTGGGGAAGACGTTTACGACGCCGCCCCCCTGGAAATGGTGTTGAGGGTCGGCGCCGGTCCAAGACTGGCCTGGACGCCCCCTCGTACCGAGTAGCCTAATATTAGCAAAAACATATATCACATGAACGAATTCTGTTATGAAAAAACTCTAAATACGATTTTTATATTTTTAAACATATCACAAATACAAATGATGTAACTTCTAAAAAGTTCATATGTTTTGTTATAAATAACATGATATAATAATTTTAAACTCTTAAGTTAAAGTAAAATATCAACCAAATAAAAAATCGTAAAAACAATTGTATTTTAAACATATATTTTCTAACACGATTATTTTATGTCATCAATAATAGTTGTACATTATTGATGTATTCAGAATTCCAACTAACCAAGAAACCTCTCTTTCGCGTTCGGTAGATATATTAGAATATTTCAATGATTGGTGTATGAATGTAGCAGAAAATATATACAACCACATTTTTTAAATTTGGCACAGGCAGCTTTTCATAGACGACTAATAAAAAATAAGTAGTTTAATGAGAAAATAATACTAGTTTATTATTCCCTATATATACGATCGAACAGCTAATGTTATATTTGTTCCACTAGATTATTAGACCCGTGTACTACACGGGTTTAAGGATATAAATTTGTAAATTATTTAATTTTATATTCTCTTCGTAAATTTATATAAGTGAATTCTTTACCGTAGATGATGCAACAGTTGGTCATGTGTAAAAACTAATTCTCTTATAAACAAACCAACTTTACATAAAAATTGTCCTATACTTTTATTTATCGTCATGGCAAAACATTGGGCGAGAGGAATCTATCTCTTTTCAATATAAATGAAATATTTCTATTTGGAGGTATTAAACGAAATTTAGGGATAAATGTTCAAGTGTTATTATTACTTCCGGAGGATAATATGAGTGCCTCAATAACCTAGTCACCTAGTGATAGGACCTGTAGTCGAGTTCATTACATAAACTATTCTTTCAATGAATATTTCTTAATAACGTCACTGGAACATTGACCTTTATTAATTATCAATGGTATGGCAAGCCTAAAAATATAACTCCATTTAGGATATCCAGTGAGTATAGACTTGTATCAAAATTAGTATGAAGATATTATATCCTTAAACGCGTTTGTTACATAGGTTTAATAACATTAAAAGTGTTTTCAAAGCATGGAAGTAAACCGATTTTCAAATATCAGATTAACCTATTATTTACCTTTTTTATTATTATAATATAAAATAATAATTTATTGTAAAGAAATCTTTTTTTAAAGAATAAGAAGGTGTTATCACATTGACATTATATGAAATTGTTTATTATAAGTAGAATTGTTACTAATAACTAACTATATATTTTAGATAAGTCAAAATTAAATAATTAATATCTAAATAAACAATAAAATATTAATTAGTATTAAGTTGTTAAGGAATTTTTTTATTGTTTTGTATTAATTAATTAAATAATTAATAATAATAATAATAATAAATGTGAATTGAAGGAGAAAATGACATATGGCTTTAAGTAGGCTTTTGTTTAGTATGAGAATGCCATGTGGCATTATCTATACCTTTTTATTAGTATTAGATTTAAATGAATATAATACTTTGATTCGTGATAAACTGATAAACATTTAGAAAATGTCAGAACATTTATTTATAGATTTCCAATTATTTTTTGTTGGGAAAAGTCTTCTAAAAATAAGAAGTCATAATAAGAGTATTAAACAGACTCTGATTGATGTCATTCAAGCAGTATTGGAACCGTCTTATCGAACTCTACGATATGAGATTTTAGGTTTTTGTTTTTAGATGTTTATTTGTATATTTTAGACTTTTTGTTTACATCATTATGTCTTTTTATTTATCATTGTCTTTTTTCTTTGACATTGTGTTATATTTTTCAGCATTGTGTTATAGTTTGCTCAACGTTGTGTTATATTTTACGATCTATTGTGTCTTTGTAAAATTTTTATTTTTAGAAGTTTTTGTTTACCCTTAAATAGTGATAAATAATGAATAAACAAAATAGTCATTGCTTAAAACATACATAGAGCTAGCAACTTATCTACGATATGATATGTTAAAATGACATGACTTGACACAAAATTGAATAAGTTATTGTTAGGGGTAAATCAGGGCTGCCCGGGGAGAACTGTAATCTTCTAACATCTCTGCTGCATCTTTCCTCTATAATCAAGATAACGAATTCATGGAAACCACACAAAAAATAAATAAATAAATAAATAAATAAATAAAATCAAAAGGATAATAGAAGTAATAAATTTGGTCTTCAAAAATACATGTGCCATGAGGATTTTCCCCCATTGGGGAACACCATCACATGCATATATCTTGTTTAGTGCAAGTTCAATGTATCTATGGCTTACATAGTATTTAGAGTTGTGCATGGATTTGAAGTCACTTCCAAGTTAGATCGATTTAAGTTAGGGTACTAGGGGTGGAATGAGGTAGTGGTTTGCAGGTACGGTTGCAGTTGTAGGTACGGGTTTACTACTCAACAAGTACACCCAGTGGTGGAGCTTGAACAAAAATTCAATGGGGCCGGACTTTTAAAATCCAAATCAGTTGACAGTAGAGGCCGGATTCTTAAGAATCCAATATTTTATACTATAAAAACAAAGTTTTCCAAAATTTTCAGTAAAATTAACAGTACGAGCGAAAAATTGGTGAGGGTTGGGCACCCCTTGGGCCACAAGTAAGCTCGGCCACTGAGTACACCGCGATCATGGGGTACCCAAAACGGATTAGAAAGATTCAAATCTTTTTTTTTTTTTTTTTTTGTCTTTTTTTTGTTATAATTAGAACCAAGACTAAATGAAATATACAATTTCTACTCAACTTACCATATAACATCCGACCTCCATTTCAACTTATATTGTTTGTTTTGCGCAAGAATGGAATTTTCCACGAGGTCATCTACCATCCATCCTTAATTTAATTTCACTAAATTACGCTTAATTGTTAAGTTCTCCCATCATCTATAAACAATACTCCGAAAGCGCAATGATAGCAGTGATAGTAGTTGACTCAACACATCTCATATGAACCATAAAAATGTAAGATTTGTTTAAGATGTCACGTACCTTCTTTAGAAATCATTGTTTTTATGAGGTATACCATTTGTAAAAGCATGCCCCTCATATCATTTCATTATTGTCTAATTTGCCGCAAATGAGCTCACATTTTTAGTGGAAATTTTGTAGGTCACAAGGAATTAATCTCACATGATCATAATTAAGTACTTAACTATGGACTTCTCTTCTTATCTACATGCAATGTGTCGAACAACGTGTTGGTGATATTTTAGATCAAACATATGAGCAAATATTTATCTTTTTACAAGACAACATAATGAAATATTTGCCTAAAGTGTCATTTATCAAGTTTATGGTTTTGATTTTGAGTTTCACACATTAAATGAAAAAGGAAAACTGGTATTAAAAATAAGAAAAAGGAAAACATAGATAAAGTTGACAATATGAATATCTATTAAAATAACAAACATTCTCATTATTCATTTGGTACGTTGAGGTCCCAAACGAATTGGGGGGGGGGGGGGGGGGGGGGGAGGGGGAGGTGGCGGCTTTTTGTTTTGATCCTTTTGGACCTTGCATACATGATTTAGTTTTAACTACAAATATTATTTTTGTTACTTTAAACACTGTCTAAGGATACAATTGTTCAAATTCCATAACTGACATTTCCATGAAAACTACTCAACTTTCTATATTATTTCACCGTCATGATTTTTTTTTCATAATCGTTAATCTAAACGGCTCATGACATTATACTCTAGTGATATTTTGGGGGTGAGATAAGACTTAAAAACCATGAGATCCTGGGTTCGATTCCTACATGAGTTTTCTAGATTTATTGGGTTTCCTTCTGAGTTGGTGTATATGCATTATTGCCTGGTGGAGATGGATATGATCGGATGGTTCCGCTGGTGACACGATAATACTCCGATGGTCCGTCAATTATCCAAATTTGTGGTTCAAAATAAAAAATAGTTAACCTGAATGATGACAATTGGTAAATTTGGTTATTTGCTCAATGATTTTTTATTTATATTACATTCTACTTAAAAACGATGATTTTTTTTATTTATAACTAGCAATAAGATCCGCGCGCGTTGCGGCGCGGGTACATATCAAACATCGAATGAACGTTATGTGATGCATTAACCATATGAAAACGCGTGTTTCGACGTATCTGGTTGAAGTCAATGTAACCAGTATAAGCAATGTGACTGGATCAAAACATAAAGTAAATCGAATTTATACTGTACAATCATAACATATCATATGTGACTCGACTCATACATAGAAAACGTGATGGGTATAACAGAAAAGGTGCCACGTTTAGTCATAAGGGATTAATTGGAGCTTTTGAAAAAATGGAAAAAAAAAGAAACCACAATTTGACTCCACTCGATTCGAAACAAAATTTATGAAACATTCATAAAATAAACACGAAAAGATATTATATTTGACCTAACTCTTTTTGCAAAAAAGTTTTTGTCGAAACGTACACCAACTCAAATTTATAGCGAAATGTACATAAAAATATGCACGTAAATATGATTTTTTAAAGAAAGACGTATTATATTTAACATGACTCGTTTTCTAGAAAAAGTTTATGTCGAAACGTAGAGTAAATCAGATTCATATCGACACGTACATATAAATATGTACGTAAAGTTTTTAAGTAAATGAGGTACAAGGGTAAACTCGAAACAAATTATTAATAAAAAACTTAATAGGTTAAAAACATTCATAAAACCGTATCATGTAGCACTAATGTCACACCACTGCCAACGATCACCAACATCGTAAAAGCTCGTAAAAATAAAATAAATAAAAAAGAAAAAATATAACACCGAACGAAAAGCATACGTAAAACCGTTGAGCCACGCACACCCGTTGTAGCGTGTTAATGTGAAGAAATTAGACCGAAACGTAAAACATAGAAAATAATAACCAAGTCGATCTAGGACCCACACTTTGCGATGAACCGGTTAAATGGAGAAAAATATACGCGTTGCGACGGCCTGTCAAATGGGAAAATAAGACAAAAAAACATTGAACCACACACGCACGTTGCGAAAGATTAAACGTACGAGGAACCAAAGTTGAAAATAAAAAAAATGTTGTGATTAAATTGTTAAAGATGAAAAACTTTATGTTAAAAGTAGAAAAATAAAAGGGTTAAAATTGAAAATTAACTTTTTTTTTTTTTTTTTGAAATACTCTCTTAACTTATATTATGAAATTGGAAGTTACCTTTTACTTAAAAAAAACAATCACTAAATAGTAAAAAGTTAAGAGGGGGGGGGGGGGGGGGGGGAGGTGGCGGCTTTTTGTTTTGATCCTTTTGGACCTTGCATACATGATTTAGTTTTAACTACAAATATTATTTTTGTTACTTTAAACACTGTCTAAGGATACAATTGTTCAAATTCCATAACTGACATTTCCATGAAAACTACTCAACTTTCTATATTATTTCACCGTCATGATTTTTTTTTCATAATCGTTAATCTAAACGGCTCATGACATTATACTCTAGTGATATTTTGGGGGTGAGATAAGACTTAAAAACCATGAGATCCTGGGTTCGATTCCTACATGAGTTTTCTAGATTTATTGGGTTTCCTTCTGAGTTGGTGTATATGCATTATTGCCTGGTGGAGATGGATATGATCGGATGGTTCCGCTGGTGACACGATAATACTCCGATGGTCCGTCAATTATCCAAATTTGTGGTTCAAAATAAAAAATAGTTAACCTGAATGATGACAATTGGTAAATTTGGTTATTGCTCAATGATTTTTTATTTATATTACATTCTACTTAAAAACGATGATTTTTTTTATTTATAACTAGCAATAAGATCCGCGCGCGTTGCGGCGCGGGTACATATCAAACATCGAATGAACGTTATGTGATGCATTAACCATATGAAAACGCGTGTTTCGACGTATCTGGTTGAAGTCAATGTAACCAGTATAAGCAATGTGACTGGATCAAAACATAAAGTAAATCGAATTTATACTGTACAATCATAACATATCATATGTGACTCGACTCATACATAGAAAACGTGATGGGTATAACAGAAAAGGTGCCACGTTTAGTCATAAGGGATTAATTGGAGCTTTTGAAAAAATGGAAAAAAAAAAGAAACCACAATTTGACTCCACTCGATTCGAAACAAAATTTATGAAACATTCATAAAATAAACACGAAAAGATATTATATTTGACCTAACTCTTTTTGCAAAAAAGTTTTTGTCGAAACGTACACCAACTCAAATTTATAGCGAAATGTACATAAAAATATGCACGTAAATATGATTTTTTAAAGAAAGACGTATTATATTTAACATGACTCGTTTTCTAGAAAAAGTTTATGTCGAAACGTAGAGTAAATCAGATTCATATCGACACGTACATATAAATATGTACGTAAAGTTTTTAAGTAAATGAGGTACAAGGGTAAACTCGAAACAAATTATTAATAAAAAACTTAATAGGTTAAAAACATTCATAAAACCGTATCATGTAGCACTAATGTCACACCACTGCCAACGATCACCAACATCGTAAAAGCTCGTAAAAATAAAATAAATAAAAAAGAAAAAATATAACACCGAACGAAAAGCATACGTAAAACCGTTGAGCCACGCACACCCGTTGTAGCGTGTTAATGTGAAGAAATTAGACCGAAACGTAAAACATAGAAAATAATAACCAAGTCGATCTAGGACCCACACTTTGCGATGAACCGGTTAAATGGAGAAAAATATACGCGTTGCGACGGCCTGTCAAATGGGAAAATAAGACAAAAAAACATTGAACCACACACGCACGTTGCGAAAGATTAAACGTACGAGGAACCAAAGTTGAAAATAAAAAAAATGTTGTGATTAAATTGTTAAAGATGAAAAACTTTATGTTAAAAGTAGAAAAATAAAAGGGTTAAAATTGAAAATTAACTTTTTTTTTTTTTTTTTTGAAATACTCTCTTAACTTATATTATGAAATTGGAAGTTACCTTTTACTTAAAAAAAACAATCACTAAATAGTAAAAAGTTTCGTATGTATTTCATTTTAGTCATTAACTTTTAACTTTCATAAAAAAATCATAACAATAGGACAATATATAAACTGCCGATAACCTCTCAAAGATAATGTACGAATTAAGCTATTGCATTTTATATAAAAAAAATCATCATATACATTACAAAAAGATCTATTGCACTAATCAATTACATGCTAAAATCTAAACTTCTGATATTCTCATGGGCTAGGCCTCTAGGGGAGTCGTGGGCTTTCGAAGGCAGGCTCATACATCAGGTTTTGACTTTCAAGGACAAGCCCTCAAACTTTAATTTAAGGATTTAAACGAGACGAGTTGAGTCGAGCCCGGGTTCATTTATAACTTTATTCAAAATCTCTAACTCGGCTCGTGAGTAGTTTTTTAAGTTTGAGCTTGACTCAGTCGGCGCAATTATCAAATATTATTCATATATTGTTAATTGTTTTACTTATATATTTGTATAATTATTTACATACGTATTATAATTATAATTTTTATATACGATATAAACATAACTATTTATTTTTCTCCGTACTTTTATATATAATAATTGTTATTAAATAACTAGTATATTAATAAAAGTTAAAAATTATATAAATATACAACTCGGTTAGACTCATGAACCGGCTGGAGCTCAATATATGAAACCTTGGCACCGAGCTTGTTTATTAAATGAGTCGTTTAAGCTCCAATGAACAAGATGAGAGATAAAAATTCTTGAGGCCAATATTTTTTTGCTTGATTTCTTTTTTTTTTTTAAAGGTAACTATTATTCACAAAGGCACACCCTCAAAAACAAGGGCAACCAACAAACACAACAAAACCGATTACATTAAAGAGAAAGAAATCCAATTTTCCCATGTAACGTCTCTATTTTTGGATCTATTTCTATACCACAAAAACATAGCGACTTAATGTCTTGAACAATGCTAGTGGCCGAACAGTGCTTGTTAGAGAATCTTCTATTGTTTCTAGCAATCCATAAGCACCACCACCACCCAACAATAATGATACCTTTAAGGATGATCTTAGCTTTGACACCCAAACCAGAGAATTCATGAACTTCAAGCAAATCATTCAGCGAAAAGGCGAAAATAGGGCTGATGTTACACCATCTACTTATAAGATACCATACCTCCGAGGCCACCACGCACGAACGAAAGAGGTGATCCGCAGACTCGAGCCCATCATTGCACATAATGCATCTTTCGTCCCCATTAAAACAGTTTCGCTTGGAAAGAGCATCCAAAGTAGCAATCCAACCCAATTGAGCACGCCAAACCAGGATGTTCACCTTCTTCGATTCGACCATTTCAGCACAAAGTTATTACTGAAATCAGTATCACTCCTGAGTAATCTTTTTACCGCGCTCACCGAGAAAAAATTATCTTTACCACCGATCCACTCCCACCTATCTTCGATCCCTGGAAGCTTCACAGAATCCAGAAGCTCAACAAAATCATTCCATTCTCTCCGTTCATCCGTCGAGTCCAGACTACGGAACCACCCCCACCTCCCCGAAAAAGCTGGCAGAGAACTATCGAACCGAGAAGCAACAAGACAACATTTTTGCTTGATTTCTTGAATGTAAAAATATGATTACATATAGATGGAAAGCAACTCAAACTACGGAAATGATTATGCTTTCGTATTGAACCAGTCTTCAATCTTGTAGATGTGCGGGTGGGCCGGTTATGGGTATGAGTTGTCCGGCCCGTATTACGCCCCATCTTTTTTCTACCGTGATACTTGCGCTTCTTCTATTAGCTAATAAATGGGAAAATCAGACTGAACATTGCTTAGAGAAGTTAGGGTTAAGATCAACCAAATGACAACAATAGGTTGCAGTTGTTTCACAAGGGCACTAGACACCACTATATGTTTAAAATACATATATTGTTTTCATATAACATGACCTCTTTTGTAACCACTATTGGTCCTGGAAACTTTCTGAACACTTAACCAAGAATGTGAGGGAGTTTAGTTATATTATAATTTATTATAAGGAAGAGTTGTTAGTGTTTTTGAGTGGAGGAAAGAGACTCTTCATCTGTAAATATATATCTAGAGAGAGAAAACCTTATAAATTTTTTAGTATTTTGTGAGTTGAGAAGAGAGAAAAAGTAATGATAAAGGTATAAAAAAATATTATTTAATTGAAAATAAGAGAGTGAAAAAGTAGTTGTTTTTAGTGTAATATATGAATATAGATAAAAAAAAAAATTCATTGTGAATGCTCTTACATTGATCATCTTTCAAAACATGATCACCTTCCACACAAGCTTTTATCCTTGAGAATAAAACTTTGATCTAAAACCTTCATTTTTCAACCATATAAGCAATTGTTGAAGCTAGACATGTTTGTGAAGAACCATATAAAGCTAGATTTTATTCTGCTATCCATGTTTGGCATCATCATCGCTCTCTTTACGGCTTGAAACTTGAAACAGGCCTCTTCGCCCCTTTGGTTTCGCTAGACCCAAAACAAATACATCTTCAAATATTTATGCTCGTAGAGATGTGTTACTCTATATGCTTGTCTATGTTGGAGATATTATCATCACCACTCACCAGAAACAATCCTACAATGGTTCTAGAGCTGTTCAAAAACCCGCGACTCATAGCTCACTCGAAAAAAAAAACTAGCTAAAAAACTCGATTTGAAACAACCTGAGTCGTGCCGGCTCATTTTGTAACCAAGCCAAGCTCGGCTCGACTCGTTTACACCCTAAATGGTTCCACAGATCATCATTGTTCTCTCCTCTCTAGTTTGCATTAAAGGGTCATCATTGGTGTCTTTACAGTCACAAAACAAAACAAAACAAGAACCAAATTGTATTCATCTTTTTCAGAAATCAACTACAAATACTGAAATCAAGACTAACCACAGAAATCAAGAAAACCTCTTTAAGCAGTTAATCATCATCAACAAAACTCAACAATGGCTATACATTTCTCGATCTCAGGCAGCTTCCCTGATCTAAAAACCGCGAATTTCGACATCTTCGAATAACAAAACCTAATCCCATTCTGATCCAACAACTCTTCCAACATCACTTTCTCTGATCAACAAAAATCGAACTTATAATCTATGATAATATGATCACATGTATGCTTTCACCAGGGGCGAAGGTTAGAAAAGGGGGGGGGGAGAACTTTTCGCTCAGTAGTGTTATGTATGTAGCTTTCGTATAGAAATTTTTGGGTATATACGTTTTCGACCCTCCGGTTGTATAGAAATTTTTGGGTATATACGTTTTTGAATAAGCCAATTGTGTACTCCATTAGACGATTGCACATTTGCTTTTCCAAAGTTCAATCAAAGTCGCCGATTGTCCCCATATGGCTAATAACTGACTTGGGATTATTATCAGCCAATTTCAGAAAGATGGGATTATTATTTTCCAATTTGCCAAAATAATAATAATAATAATAATAATAATAATAATAATAATTAAAAAAAATAATAAATAAAGAAATAAGAGATGATGAGATTATCATACTTAAAAAGATGGAACATTGCTTAGTGAAGTTCTTAGTTTAAAAAGCACGAAGCGCACAAAAGCGACGGGGTCTAAAACCGAGGCGCAAAAGCGGTGAGCTTTTCGCACGCAAGGTGCAAAGTGATTTTATAATTTATTATATATATCTCATAGGTTTTTAGCATCCCCTACCTATGATTTAGCTATAATTAAGCTTTATATATATATCTGAAAATGAAAAAAAAAAAAAACATAAATGTACAACATAAAAAGCCTGTTGTACAACACTCAGCCGCACAAAAACAAGCCATGTACAACAGGCACGCGCCTCACCTGCGCCTCATGTCAAATTTTGACCCTAAAAAGCGCGCCTCACCTGCGCCTTTTGTACACTGTGCGCCTTATGTCACATAAGGCGCAAAGGTTTGCGCCTTAGGTCGCCTCGCGCCTAAGACACGCTTTTTTAAACCAAGGAGAAGTTAACCTAAAGTTCAACCAAATGGCAAACAATAAGTTGTAGTTGTTTCACAAGGGCACTAGACACCCCTATAACGTTTAACAAGGTATATTTTTTCATATAAATTTGCCTCTTTCCTAACCACCGGTAGTCCTGAAAACTTTCCAAATAGGCAAACACTTAACCATGACATCTATAGGCTTAGGGAATAGCGATATCGATAGACTATACATGGGTCGTCCTTCGAAACATGATCACCTTCCACACAAGCCTTTATCTTTGAGAATAAAACTTTGATCTAAAACCTTTATTTTTCAGTCATATAAGCATTAAGACATGTTGTTAAGGAACCATATAAAGCTGGACTTTATTCCTTAATAAGGTAATAACAATAGTGACTGCAACAAATGTTCGGTTTCTATGAAAATTATAACCGTTAAAGACTTAAAGCCATATTGATCCATAATCTGTGTGGTCATGTAACCCACACAAGATGGATTCATGATCCGTTGATCCGTTCCTTGTGTATTCCTTGTCCTAGGTCGTTTATACGGGACAAATGCATCTACATTTATTTATGCTTGTAGAGGTGCGTTGCTCATATATGTTCGTCTATGTTGACAATATTATCATCACCGGCAACAACGCTACAAACATTCCATAGATCATCATTGTTCTCTCATCATAGAATATCGGGTTCTTACTAAAGGATCATCATCGACGTCTTCATATGTTTCGAGTTCACAAGTTACAAGTACATCGAACCTAGAGATATTAGGGCTAGTCCATTATCATCTACATTGTTCAAGTTCGCACTAAAAAATTACAAAATAAGAACCAACTAGTATTCATCTTATTGATACCAAGGTTTAAAAGAACGGAAACGAGTTTCGAGGCGTTCTCCCTTCGCCTCATGAGGCGTAAGCCTCGAGGCGAAAGGAGGCGTAAGGCCGATGCGGTATTAATAAATAAATATAAAAATTATATATATATTATAAAAATAATAATACTAACTAATTTCATCATCAGATTCATCAAAATCATCAAAAACACACTTAAAAAAGACATGAAATGTTTGAAACTGACACAAAAAGTCAAAAACATCAAAAACAACTATCAAAATCCCCTGAGACGCACGTGAGGCGCAACTTTCTTAGCGCCTCAGCCCCTCTGAGGTGCATATACATTAAAAACACCATGAGGCGCGCCTCAGACTCGTTTTTTGGCCGTTTCGCCTGGAGGCGCGCGCCTCAAACGTTTTTTAAAACCATGATTGATACTTTAACTACAACTATTGAAATCAAGACCAGCCACTAGAAATCAAGAAATCCTCTATCAAAACAAATATTAAAACAAAACTTATGAGCAAGAAATCTAACCCAATCATATAATAAGTTAATAACCATGGCTATACGTTTATTCAATTCAATTCAAAGAACAAGAACATGAACAACAAACATTACCCGAACTCAGGCAACTTCCCCGATCTAAAAACCGCGAATTTCGACATCTTCGAATAACAAAACCGAATCCCATTCCGCTCCAACAACTCTTCAAGCATTACTTTCACTTCCTCCGGCCTATCACTCTCACACTCAACCTCATAACAAACCCCAAACTCATATTCCGATTCATCCAGTTCCACCTTCAACCCATTCCAAATATAAACAGCTCTTACATTCCTAAACCCCCCTAAACACACAAGCTCATCCAACCCCACCCCAAACTCCCCCACCACCCTCTCCAACACCCCCGATCCCTGCACCGCCGAGAACCGCCGGGGCTCGGCGGCGCAGGCGCGGGCGAGGGTGGGGTCAAGGGGGTGTTCGATTTCTTCAATGCGGCTGATGCCGTTGGAGAGTTTGGGTTTTGATTTGAGTGAGAGGATTGATTGGGTGTCGAGGTCGTAGAAGCGGAGGCGGAGGGCGGCGAGGTGGGTGGTGGCGAGAGTGAGTTGTGGGGTGTCGAAGAAGAGGTTTTGTTGGAGGTGGGTTTTGGTGTGGTAGAGTGAGAGGATGTCGGAGAGTTTCTGGTGGGCGGCGGAGTCCGGTAGCCGGAGCTTTATTTCAATTTCCATTGGGAATTTGTGGCTGATTTGTGATGATGATGAGAAAGATAACCTTAGTAGATTTTTAATCCAAGGGGACATCATTACATATTCTCAAAGTATCACACCTTCTTTTCTACAAGTGTTAGTTCGAATAATTTGCTTAACAAGATATTAATTATATCCTAACTAGGATTACGACCCGCCGCAATGCGGCGGGGATTCTTTAGTTATATACTAAATCGGTCTAGGACCCGCACATTATGTTAACCCTGTCAAACGGGGAAAAATAGACGATGTAAAACGTTCTCCCACACACGCATGTTGTTAAACGTGTCAAACGGGGAAAAATAGACGATGTAAAAACGTTCACCCACACACGCACGTTGCGTCGTGTTACTCGCAAAATTTAGAACGAAACGTAAAAACGTTAAGCCAAAGACGCACGCTGTGATGTGTTATGTCACAAAATTTAGAACCAAGCATAAAGCGCAAAATTTGCGGAAAATGAAAACTATAAAGGAACAAAATTGAAAGTAAAAAAAGTTATGAAGATAGATTGCAAAAGATAAAAAGTTTTGGGTTAAAAGTAATTTATGAAATACTTTTGGGTGAAAAGTAAAAAAAATCATTTTTTTTTTGGAAAACCCCTAAAGCCAACGTTACGACAACCATATGCATAACCATTTTTTCTTTGGAAAACCCACAAAGCACACCCCGCGTTGCAGCGGGGCGTAAAACGGTGTCAAATAGTACTAATGTCACACAACCGTCATCGACCACCAACACTGACTTGACCTTGGATATGCGTGTTGCGATGAACCTGTCAAACATGGAAAAATAGAGGCAAAAACGTTGAACCACACATGCACGTTGCGTCGTATTAACTCGAAAAATTTAGAACTATACGTAAAACGGAAATTTGCGAAAGATGAAAAGTATAAGTGACAAAAGTTGTGAAGTTAAATTGCAAATAATGAAAAGTTTTGAGTTAAAGTTAAAAAAACAAATTATGCAGGGTTAAAATTGTAAAAGATACAAACCTTTGGGTTAAAACTAAAAAGTCAAGTTTTTTTTTTTGAATAATGTGCAAAGCATAATGTACAAGTCCTTATGCATAGAAAACTTGGTAATTTATATAGGTTTTAATGATATTTTGAGGGTGAGAGAAAGCTTTGGGACATCAGTCCTACTATGGGGTATGGAGCGAGGTTGTGGCGTGGGTTGGGTACAAACGTCCAAGTCACCACCCTGGGTGGGCTTGGGTTTCAGCGTGGCCCCTTGGGCGTGGGTTTCAGCCCGGGCGTTGGGCGGGGCTATCAAGATGACATGGTGGGATCTCATTGGCCAAGACAAGTAGCCATTTGGGCTAGTCGTTGGCCAACGGCTATGTGTTTAAAAAAATTATGTTGGAGACGAGAGAAGATAAATAACAAATATTTCAAGCATTTTAGGAATTTTTTTATGTAATTTAAAAAAAAACATTATTAAAAAATATAAATTTGTTTATAAAAAATATAAATATGGAGCTTTGGGCTGGCCATGCCCCAAACCTCCGCCCCACCATACCGTCTTCAATGTGGGTCAGCCCTGCGAAGCCCACCCAAGCCACGTGTCGGGCACGCCCCAAAGCCCCGCCCTACCATACCCCACGGTTTAAGTTTGATTCCCACAAAAGGGTTTTCCTAGATTTATTGAGAGATGGTTTAGCTTGTGGCATGATAATACTTCAATAGTCTGTATAGGCATTATAGCCTAATGAAGATGATATGATCAAGTGATTCCACTGTGGCACGATGAATATGATACTCCAATAAATGTTAGTGATCCAATTTTGTCGTTCAAAAAAATTTAATATCATGGATAACTACCCTCTTGAATCATTAGTTAAATTGTTAATTATCTTTTATTTTATTATTTTTAATATCACATAGATTATAGAAGTTGCACGGATTGTGATAAGTGAATGTTCTGCGAATAGTTCGTGAACCTTCGGCAAAAAGTTTGCTTATGTTTGTTTGTTTGTTTTATAAATGAATGAACACGAACAATAAATTTTGTTTGTTAAGTTAAACGAGCGAACATGAACAGAGGTTGGTTGGTTGGTTCGTTATGTTCGTGAACGTTCGGTAATGTGTTTCTATATGTTTGCTCATATATGTTTCTTTGCGTTGGTGAACGTGAAGATTCGATAATGTGTTCATTTGTATTTGTTCAATTAAAGGTTCTTTATATCTTGTATTCTTGTTTTATGGTTTTTAGTTTTTAAAATTTTGAAACTCTAGTTATGCTACATGTCTCCCTCAGCATTTCTTATTTGACCATTTGAGTTTCAGTTTGTATCAAAATCTTTCCAAACTTCTTAATTTTGTGTTAATCATGTTTCTAATAATTATGTCAACTGTGTTCGGATAATATTGTTAGGTGCTTATTTATTTTTTGGTAGATTCTTCGTAATCTTTGCGATGAAAAAATACAAATTTTATTCTAAAATGACTATATGTTATTGTGCTTCTCTTTTAAATCGACCAAGACTATAAACCTTCATAATTTTTTAACGCATAGATCTTTCTAATGTTGTTTTAACATTAGCCCAACATCATTTGCATAAGCCCAACTTGTTAATTTGGATTTAACATCCGACTTCTCTTCTATTTCCAAGATTACACAACTAGCTATTCAAATAGTACTCTCCAATAAGGTTTAACCTATATGTTCCAACTTGGGTATTATTAGTGGTCAATTTATAATACCACACGCACACACACCTTGATTCAAATAGACATTTTACTCATTTGTGCAAGGTAAACGTATGAACTAAAACAATAGTTAATCAAACATCCCAAGAATTCTTTATTTGCACGCTAATATATATCAACGAGTGATCTCTTAGTACATAGATTCCCACAATCAAAACTGCATGATTACCTTCACACGGGGGGTACCTTCCACCGGAAAGGACATTGTTCTAAAGATCTTGCTGCTATCGAAGGTTTTCAGAGTGAATGCATATTGCAACTACCAACCATTGGCAGTTTTGGGCCATCAGGCCCAAAATTCCTTGTGAGTGCCTTCAATTTGGCTCAATAACAGATTGACACGTGGATTGGTGGTGCAACCTGTATCGTGGTCCAATACCATAAACAAACCGATGTCGACCTATCCACCTTTATGCAACCTCCCTGTCTTGAAGCACTTCATCCATCAAAATGTTTTCTATAGCCTCAACGGTTTTAACAAATACTAGGGGATTATGGATTAAAACGAGGTTTTTGTTTTCTAGCCCATTCTTCATCTTGAATAGTATCGTTAACATCTAGCCGAAAGCGTAAGCCATGCATGTATTACTCTTCCCATGATTCAAAACTCGTGGGTATAAAGGCAGTATATAACCTCTGTAACCCTTTCTCAACATGTTAAGCATTATGAGATTATCGAAAAGAATCTTGAAATTGTCGATGAATGTGGTTAAGGTTCGACGGAAATGATACTCGGTTACGAATCTTGATTTCCAAGAATTTTGAAACTATTGAATTGGGGATGAATGAGGTGTGGCGATGGTGGCTCAATTATGGTGATGCGACAGTAACAACGGTGGTGACCGAACGTGAATGTGGTATGAAATTATGAAACTTGAGAGAATATTTGAAACTGATTTTGAATAATAACGATGAGATATACAATTTCAACGACTTACTTGCCAAGCAAATATGGGATCAGAGGATTTAGAAGCTTGCCCAGTAGTAGTTACCCTAGTCGACCTCCAAACAGGATGAGAGGCCTTCTTAACACCCGAAATTCAATTGTTGGCTAAACAGGAACGCTGACAAAGTCACCAGCAGAAGGCACATGTTTAATACAACGGGAAATAGGAGGACGATCCCACGGAACCTCCTTTAACACCATATCAACTTCTAGGGGTGAGCAAATTAACCGCCATAACAAATAACTGACATAACCGAACCGCTAATAACGGATAACCAATATAACCAATGGTTATGGTTATGAAACTTTGTATAACCGCTCAATCGGTTATAGTTATGGTTATGGTTATAAAGCTTTGGTTAACTGATATAACCGAAACCGAACTTGTAATGTTAAGTTTATATAATTGATTTATATTTTACATAATCATATAGAGAGTTTTCACTAAGATAAAAGTATGTTAGTAACAAAATGATATTGATGTAGATGTCCTTTATTTTGATAAAGAAGTAAGGTGGTATGACCATAATTTTTTTGTTTGAGAATTACCTTATTAAAAAGAACCCTAAATCGTTATTTTAACCAAAAAGTTAAGTCTTTGCTATCTTATAAAAAAGGCTCAAGCTAAGTTCAAATCGTGCACAACCCTATTTATTTCAAACCTTGCTTGGTTACTTAACCGAAATTAACCAAAACCGAACCATAACCGACTTCATAACCGATTACTATAACCAAAGTTTGGTTATGGTTACCAAACTCTATAACCGAAACTAGCGGTTATGATTATGGTTAATGGTAAAAACCAAACCAAATCGACACATGCACACCCTTATTAGCTTCAGTCAAGTCAACAAGCATGATAAAATCCAAGCCACTCATCTCTGCAAAATAGAAACATACAAAAAAACACATTAGAAACAAGAAGCTTGATAACAAGAAAAATACACTACAAAAGGGGACATACTCTTCCCATCAACAACAAAAGAAGGCACATACGACTGATCAGTCCACTTAGCATTAATCCTTAACAACACGAGGAACGCTTCAGGATAAGCCCTAAGCTTGGAACGGGTCA
Organism: Helianthus annuus; assembly: GCF_002127325.2. Lineage (NCBI taxonomy): Eukaryota > Viridiplantae > Streptophyta > Magnoliopsida > Asterales > Asteraceae > Helianthus > Helianthus annuus. The sequence goes on from NC_035444.2 coordinate 156,437,731, forward strand.
ATCCCATGCTCAAACAAAACATAGCAACATCGGAATGAGATAGCTATGAAAACTGTATTGCAATATCGTTTTTTGCACTAGTAGCCATGACAAACGAGAATCGAGAGAGACTTACCAATTTATAAGAAGCAAAAGATACCGCCGGAAAAATAAAAACCACGAAAAACAAAGGGTTTTTGTATAGAAAATTGAGGGAAGATGAAGAAACTAAGGTAGTTATACGGTTACTAAAGGATCTTTAATTCGAATTTTGACAGCTGGAATGATACTTTTCTTGCTGCAAACGTTTCATCAGTTATGTCGAAGCCGCCCAATGCATGTTGCATGTGCAAATAAGGACAATAAAGGTACAAGGGGTACAATAATAAAAGACAAAGAACTTTTTACACAACAATTTCCACACCTATACAACTTTGAGCTAGTGTAATGTATGGAAATTTAAAAACTCTAAAGTAATAAATTTTCAAATTTTTATATCAAACCCTATACAGTTTATAATCGATTAAATGATTAGAGACAAATTAATGAGCATTTCTTCTAACAAATGTTCGTTATTAGTTTTCACATGTTAAAAAAATAGTAATTAATGGAGATAATTATAGTTATAACAAAAATAGATTTAATTGGTTGGATTGGTTTTTGGATTTGATATTTGTAAGAGAGTGACACGCCAGTAGGGCCGTTTATTTTTATCCAAAATCAGACCCGATTTCAAAGCCACCTGAACTAGTGAATACCCGAAAAATCCAAACCCGACCAACCCAAACTATAAATAATTCGGTTAACTGGTCACTTTTTTGGGCAAAAACCCGAACAACCTGACTCGAAAAACCCGAAACACGAAACATGAAACCCAAAAAAAACTGAACATCTATTGTTTTTTTCTTGTAAAAGTGTTTTGGTTTGGAGTCTTTAATTTATGGAATATTAAGTTTTGAGACTTTTAAATATTATAATAGTATATTGTCAACTAATGTTTGAAATTTGATAATATTTTTAAGAGAAAATTGCATTTTTCGTCCTTTACGTTTCAACGAAACTACAGGCGGTGTCCTTTAAGTTTAAAAGGTACATTGACTGTCCTTTACGTTTGCACATGATTACAATTGGTGTCCTTTAAGTTTAAAAACTACCGGCTCATCATGTTTTTATGAAGCTCGAGCTCAAGCTTGACTCGTCATGTTTTTATAAAGTTCGAGCCTACTTATTTGAGCTTGAGCTCGGCTCGCGAGTAAAACCTAAAGCTCGAGCTATTTTGAGAACAACCTAAAACAAGCTATTTTGAGAACAACCTAAAGCTCGCTTTAATGTCAAACGAGCCAATGCTTGGCCCGAGCTCGGCTCGCCAGTGTTATCATCATTATTACTATATTATATATAAAAAAATAAAATTTTGTTTGGGCTCGTTTAGGCTCCCAAGCTTAAACGAGCTTTGTATTTCAGGCTCGAGCTCGAGCTCAATAATTAAACGAGCTCTATTTTAGGGTCGGGCTCGTTCGAGCTTTTAACCGAGCCGATAACGAGTAACTCTCGAGCCTCTGGGCTTGTTTACACCCCCTAGCTTTATCCATAGAATAAAATGAGTAAATTGCCATTTTAGTCCCTGAGTTTTGTCCAAATTGTCATTTTAGTCCAAATAGATTTTTTTTTCTCCTCTGGGTCCCTTACTTTTTTTTTCTTGCCATTTTGATCAAATTGCCTAACTTAGTTTAAAACCAGGTTATAATCAGGGGTATTTTTGGCATTAAATTATTATGAGGTTTATAAATTATGTTGTAAACTATCCCTGATCATCACTACACAACAGTTATGCCAAAATTACTCCTGGTTATAACCATATTTTTAGATTGAGTTAGGCAATGTGATGAAACTCGCAAGAAAATGGAAAAGTTAAGGACCCAAAGGAGAAGAAAACTATTATAACTAAAATGACAATTTAGACTAAACCTCTGGGACTAAAATTACAATTTACTCAAATAAAATAAATCAAAACATTATAAAACAACCATATATCCGAATATCCGCCATTATATGTCTATCCTTCTTTTAAGGTTGGTGGTACTAAAAATGTTGATCAACCAAAATCACAGAAAAAGATATTGCTACGACGTCTTACACCCAAATCAATCCTTACTAAGTTACTAATATGAAAACCATATACGGTGATTAACAGTTTAGAAACTTGAGACCTTTCTCAAGTATCTAGCGCAAAAAGTGTAACATAGTACGATTATGGACGAACTTTACCTCGATTTTTCTCTGGTTCGTTTTTGTGTGTCGCAACAGAAGATACAAGAGGATTTTTTTTGAAGGTGAAAAGCGGCTACTGGCTAGTTTCGTAAAGGATATAGGTAAGATTTCAGTTATCAAGCCCGAGCTCGAGCCGGAAATACTAGGGTTGTAAACGAATCGAACGAACACGAACAAGGAAATGTGTTCACGAACGGTTCATGAACACTTACCGAACGAGATTTTATATTCGTGTTCGTTCATTAAGGAAATGAGCGTGTTCGCGAACGGTTCACGAACAGAAACAAACACAAATAAATTTGGCGAACGCGACGAAGGATAAAGATAGATGGCCTAGAGAGTAGCACTTGAACTTGAATCCCTTATTGTGGAACGGAGGTCGATCGTATTCGTGGATGTAAATAATGAGAATTGAAAGGGAAATAATGCATAAACAAGGTGAAAGTGAGTTTCCTAGTTTAATTGTTAGGGAAATAAAATAAATAAAAGTTTAATAATATAAAAAGTACAAATAAGATATAAGAAAGTACAAAGGTCTTCAATAAAAACACAAACATACGAACATAAACGAACGCAAATTAACGAATGTTCACGAACACGTTCACGAGCACCTTACCGAACGTTCACGAACACAATCGAACGAACGAGACCTCTGTTCATGTTCGTTCATCTAACTAATCGAACGAAATTTTTTGTTCATGTTCGTTCGTTTACTAAACGAACGAACATAAACGAACTTCCCGTCGAACGGTTCACGAACTGTTCGCTGAACGTTCGGTTCGTTTACAACCCTAGGAAATACAAAGCTCATTTAGACTCACGAGTCTTAACGAGCCCAAACAACATTTTAGATTTTTTATACATAATATAATGATAATGATGATTATTTATAACCCATTTAAACCCAATTCTGAAAATCCAAAGTGGGTTTCAACTTATGCTCATAAATGACTTCAAGTCAAGCATTGGCTTGTTCAAGCGATATTGAAGCGAGCTCGAGCCGAACTTTTAGCTCGTTTGAGGTTGTTCTCAAAATAAGTCGAACCGAGCTTGAGCTTTGGGTTTTAATCGCAAGCCGAGCTCGAGCTCAAATAAGTAGACTCGAACCGAGCCGAGCTCGAGCCTAGTCGGGCTCGGGCTCGCCCAACTCGTTTACACCCCTACTTGCCGAAAATTGTAGAGTAAGTGAGGGGGAGGACTCAATCATGGAGCTATGAATGGGATGAGCTGATGGATGCGCAAAGGAACAAGAACGAAGATCAAACTTAGACAGGGGCGTAGCTTAGTGTGAAGTGGGGGGAGTGTAAAATTTCATATTTTTCGTCCGAAAATTTTAAAATTATATAGGGTCGTCCCCCAATTATTTTGCCTAAATATTTATAAATATATAATTCGGGTCCTATAACTTTCTGCCTTCTCGAAACTTTTGGTCAAGCTCCGCCACTAAACTTAGACAAGAGCAAAGATCAAACATAGGCAAAATAAAGCCACATACAACAATTTCGCTTTGATGTAAAAGCAAATTTATTTCGAGCAAAACATGTCCTCAGATACAACGTACGTTTGAAAGGAAACAAACTACACCAAACATAAGTAGTGATATTTGAAAACGTCAAGTAAACTAACATCATTTTGTGAAGTCTTAACAACATTCTTCTAATTAGCTCAAAACAACATAAAGTGGTCCCTACAACAGGCTCTCAATCTATTCATCGATTCAAGCCCAACACATTATCCATCGTGGTCTAAAGTTCGAGTACTAATGTCTAAATCTTTGTATCGTGTCGTTTTGTTGCATATTTAGGCTGGACGGTATGGGGACCGTCCAGCGTCGTCCTTCATCCGTCGCCGTCCCCCTCTCCATGCCGCCCCCCTCCGTCCCGTCTTCATCGTCGAGATGTCGCCGTTTGCGACGGACCAAATATGGTGGGCCCCCTTTGTTTGTGTTTGTACTAAAGGCATAGTTACTTGTACATAGTGGGATGGGTAGGATCATCCTCCATACCCTCTAGTTTTGTGGGATTGACCATCCTTTGGAGGACTATGACGTGACGCCTACGTGGCGGATCATCCTCCCTTAGAGGACCATCACCATACCCCTAGCCTTAGGGTAGAAGAGAGAATGCACGACAAATTGGTTGTATATAGTTCTTTATATAGTTTTCCCCTTGAAGTTTCACGAATGGGTTTGAGGGGGTGTTTGGACATGTGTTTTGAAATAGATTATCTAAATGTTATTACGTAGCGTTCGTTTCATGGAATGGAATAGAATTAGGAAGTTTTTTTTTTTTTTTTTTAAAATTGATCTTGGTTGGGGGAGGGAGGAATTTGAAATCCTTCACTCTAATGAAATTTGTGACTATTTCAACATTCCTTAGAAATCCTTCACTCTAATAAAGGAATGAAATGGAATGTTGAAATAGTCACAAATTTCATTGATTAAAGAAATTCATTGGATTTCAATTGTAGGAACTAGGTTCACTTTTTATTAAAATATATTACAAAATATATAATAACGAGACTATCATTATTTGTGGGAAACTATTCTAGTACAATACCGGTTACATAAACTAAGTAAATAAAAGTAATATACAATTTAATTGTACCAATCTTGATCCAAGTCGATGTCTTTAGAAGAACTGCAACCGCACCTTCTTGTACGAAGTACTCCGCTGCAAGACAAGCAAAATATGGTTGACGCTTTTGGTTGAGGCACGTGTTCGACACGCTTCCCTTAAAACAGATTCCGCGCCTCCTCTCAGACGGTCTGTCTCCCAAGGTACAACAACCGGAACAGTATGTGTACTGCCGGAGATGGCACCCACGCCCGAGATCACACCGGGTATCATGGTGTTTAGAATTGTTGATGGAAATATGAAGTTGTGAATAATTTAGAGAATGCTCTTCTCTAAAATCTCATAAGATGTAGAGACTGCTCTTGAGTATCTTTTCCTTATCCTCAAATGAATAAACAATATTGATTTTATAAAGAGATACATCAAGACTCATTCAACCCCTTAATGTTTGTCATAAACAAGGTCATTAATCTTGTAATTAACAAGATAATTAATCTTGTAATAACAAGAGTTTAAACTCTAAATTAATGGATATTAAGTGGTAGTAAAAACAAAACTGCCATTCAACTTATGGCACCAGTGGAAACCGTCTAACATTAACTCTCTAGTAAGTAGACTGGTTTGAACGGTCTAGTGCGCATGCAGGCGCGCCTTAGTTGAGCCTACACTACGCTTCCGCGGAGACACACCTTTTTGCACCACGCGCTAATTGGATGCCACTACGCATACCAGGACGCCACCTGGTTATGTGCCATCCATATTCGTGCGCCACTTGCAGTCTTCGCCATAGCCAATGACGTGCGCCATGCGCCATGCCAAGGCATCCACCTACGCCACCCAAGGGTGTGCTATAAGCGGACCCGCCATGTATCTGACCACGCGCTCATGGGCAAAAATACAAAGGTGGCGTGCGAAGTTCAAAACACACCACATTGGGCTTATAGCCCACATCACGCGCGCATATGTGCAGGTGCGGTGCACCCTTTGGTCCCCACTAGTGTTTGCCTTCAAGGAATGCTCCTCCTTATATACCACTTTAAGTTTTGTCATTCCACCTATGTGGGACAAGGTGACAAATCTTAATCCATTTTTCTCATCTTTGTTTGTTCCAAACATACAACTTCAAGCTTCGATATCTCATTCATCTTAGCTCTATTTGGACATAGTTTGAACACAAACCCATAAATAATTATTTATACAACACATATATAAATATTATTGATGTCCAAAATATTTAGTGAAAAACTCATTTTCACTAAATTTCCAACAATCCCCCACATGAATGGAGATCGATGAAAACACCCAAAGTTCCCCGATAAAACCTCGACAGTCGAGTATTGCAGGATAGGTAGGTTTTGCCTTTGAACCTTCCTTTGTGAAACATACTTAGTCTACTAGGGTTTTGTAGACGTGATGTCCTTGAACAACCCCCCATTTGTGTAAACGACAATATACATTCACACAATACTTTCCCTAGGCCGGGCCATCCCCTCACTATCGTGTCCTATAATGGTCATGGAACACTTTCCTGGTTCTGCGGGAGTTCTAGGAATTATGCCCTAATTCCATTCGAAGCGACCACACTTCTCTCCAACATAGGTGATTTCCCTTTAAATCATTAAAAGCATTATGGTTTTCTATATGATTTACACAAATCATAAAACCACATATTATGCTTAACCTCACAACAATGTCACTGAATATTACAGGAATGGACTAGGACGTATTTAAACACCCTTTTATAGTTTTAGGGGGATATATGAAACATATAAACTAGCTCATGTGTAAATATATATATTAGCTACGCCCCCATAGTGACTACCCTTCGGTTCATGATTAAGTTGGCCTATTGAACCTAGATCTTGGGATCTCCAGTCAACTAGGTTAGGTTTCCCTCATGTCTCTTTTTCCATGGCTTTAGTCCCATTCCACAACCTGATCTCTTATCAACCCACTGGTTGTTGGATCCAAAATTATCTTTGGCTTCGCTAAGTCACCAACGATAATTTAAATTGCGATCAGTTGTTCTAACGTGTTCTTGACTCACTAGTCACTTTTGCCTTTTAGTCAATTCATAAGACTTATAACTCGTGATCTCAACCTGGATCCAGTTATGTACCTTGTCTTAGAATGACAAGAAACTCAATTCATGGTTGGACACGTTTTCACCATGCCTTTGGTGTGTCATGACTGACATCTTACTAGATTTTGAATCTAACCAATTGGCATTCGAGTCCAATCTACTCGACTGACTCCATATAACCATTGTGTACTCCACTTGGTCATGCATTTGCAATATATGCAAGTCACCCCCACATTTAAGTGTAACTGGATAGCATCCAAATGGGGTGATGAAAGGTTCTCCCTTTCATTTCGAGTTTGAGAAAACTTCTCAACTACTATTTCCACATTCAAATGCAAGTCACCCCCACATTTAAGTGTAATTGGATAACATCCAAATGGGGTGATGAAAGGTTCTCCCTTTCATTTCGAGTTTGAGAAAACTTCTCAACTACCGTTTCTTCATACCCTAAAGGGTTTGTTTCTTAAATGGTTCCTCCCCCCCCCCCCCATTGCTTGCATTTTAATGAAGTTATATTTATAGTTTTGTTTATCACAAAATTCGTTCTTGTGTCATCACATATTTTGAATGTTTAAAGTTAATTTAATCTTCGTCGAGCATATAAATTAACAAGTATTAGTCTAGCATGCTTTAGACCACAATACTCTAGCATGTGAACAGAAGATGCATCATTCTGAATCTTCACAGCCTTAAGAGATAACGCACTATCTCTTTCGAACATTCGTTTCTTAGTTTAGACACAATAATGAAATTTATTTCACCATTCCAAAACCATCGGTTTTTAGGAAGGCCTGAAAACCATAGTTAACTCCATCCATTAGGATCATAACTCGTTTGCCTTTTTATCTCCAAGGCTTCACCATTGACTTCCTAAAGACTTAAGCATAAGTCTTAATCCAAGTCACTTTGATGAAAAATCTTTGAATAAAATCACTTGAGTCTTGAGATATTGCCAATTAGATTGACTCTCAACAACAAAGCATTCACGTATGCCTATAGTGATATATACATTTACATTGTTGTTTCATTAATACCATGTATTGGGATACTCTCCCAAATTGAGGACCAAGCCTCCACATAGTTTAAACAACATTGATGGTGGTAGAAGCATCTACAAGTCCATCACTATTGTAAATTTCCGTTAATAAATTTGCTAAATTTATTAAAATCATTTACAATGATAACATATATTTCTTTCATATGTTATATTCTTTGAAAACTTACATGTGCATTTCCATGTTGATGCTCTCAACTTAGATGACATATCTTGTTTTCGTGCATTTCATCTCAAACCATGCACCACGTTTCTCACGAACTCGTTATACGTTTGATGTTTGATGTTTGATTTGTGACTTATTACATAAGTCATGATCACAACCCGCTCGTTGTGTCCGTGTAAATTAATTTTTACACTTTGTACCAAAATGTGTATCCTTTTGACAACTTATTAGTAGTCAAAATAACGGATACACCAATGATATCTAAACATCAAATCCCAAAGTGTTATTATTTTCAACACACTTTAGAACGAAATAAACGCAATTACATCGTTCTGTCATGTTTTAAGGTACTCCCTCAATGGAACACGTATAACTTGTTTCGTCTTGAAACTCTAAACTTGAATAATCACAAGTTGTCCAAAAAATATAAAGTTGTTTACAATTAACTACTCGCAAGTAATTGAGCAACTTATTATATTTATAACAACATCGAGTTGTTTTTCCCCAAATAGTCTATCCGAGACTATTATATGGTTGAAGACGTTATACTTCTCGTGGAAGTATCGAATCACTTATACTTTGCAAAGACATGTTTTATTCGTTCAAAACGTTTCTCATTTTTGCAAGTGTTTTAATATTAAACTATATATTTACGTTTTGATTACAAATCAAGACAATAAACCTTATAATAGTTTAATAAATAAAACAATTTCAAACTCGCTCGTTTGAAAATAAAACGAATACACATCGTTTTAATAAATGGTTTATCATATTCAAACCATTTCTAACCGATGTTAGATAATAACAATTACCAATCGTTAAAATGAGTGGTTTGTATGATAACCAATTCTAATATGCTAATTAGAATTTAAATGTTTAACAAACATTCAAAATATTCGGTTTTTATAAAGTAAACCGGTTCTAACGCGCTCGTTAGAAATAAAACGAATACAATTATTCACTTTTGGTTTAAATGGACGTTTTCTAACACGCTCGTTAGAAATGAACACAAATCTTTTCTAACACGCTCGTTAGAAAATATATAAAACGATTACAAATCATCTTAAATAGTTTATCATAGCTAACCCGGTTCTAACCCGCTCGTTAGAAATTAACGATTGCAAATCGTTAACATAGTTGGTTATAAGATAAACTAATTCTAATACGCTCATTAGAAAATTAAACGATTATTTATTGTCATAAGCCGTTTTGGTTTATATAAAATAAACGTTTTCTAACCCGATTGTTAGAAATAAATAATTGACAAAGTCGTTAAATTGTTTCTAACACGCTCGTTAGAAAATAAACAACTATCAAACTCTTTAAATCGTTTCTAACACGATCGTTAAAAGTAATCGATTACAAAATTTGTTTCGAAGTTTATAAAAAAATATAAACTATTTTTAACACGCTCATTAGAAATAGACAAATAAAAATCGTTTAAACGTATGTGGAAAAAATCCGTTTCTAACTCGCTTGTTAGAAATTAATAGTTTAGATGATACCGTTACAAGGTTTATTATCCAAAATAATTGTCTCCAACACGCTCGTCGGTAATTATTTGAAATAATAATATTTTCTAACACGCTCGTTAGAAAATCTAAACATATATTTTCTAGCACACTCGTTAGAAAATCTAATCGTCTTTTAACAAGTTAGTTTTACACAATCATCCTATCTAACACGCTCATTAGATATAAAGGATGATATTAAAACTTATTATTCTATAAAATTCTAACACGCTCGTTAGAGATATAAAAAGTTTTAATCTTGTTATTCTTTCAACAATGTTTCTAACACGCTCGTTAGAAAATATTAAAACTAGTTATTTTATAAAATAATTACTTTCTAAAATGCTAATTAGAAAATATAAAAATTTAAGTCTTTTAAAACCAACATTAATCTCACAATTATGGTTACTAAAAGCTTATTAAAAATAAATTAAACGTTACAAACATTTAATTTGTAAGGGGTTACAAAATAAAATTTTCTAATACGCTCATTAGAAAATTTAGTATTTCAAAAACTTATTGAAATACATATTATTTTGTATATGTTCGGTTTTATCTAATCACGAACAAAAATCATGAACTCCAAAACTTGAATCAAAAGTCGTTTTGCAACCCGGTATTCGGATTAAAGATTGTACTCCAATCATAAAATTAATCCGACTCATTGTACTAAATAAATATTTCCCAAAAAAATATTTTCAAGATTTTAACAAAAATCTCATTAAATATTTTAACTTTCGTGAACCTAAATCCTCGTAGAGAAGGGATTTAAGATTGTAGCAACAATCTTCACGAAAGTCTGTTTTAAGATTGTAGGAACTAGGTTCACTTTTTATTAAAATATATTACAAAATATATAATAACGAGACTATCGTTATTTGTGGGAAACTATTCTAGTACAATACCGGTTACATAACCTAAGTAAATAAAAGTAATATACAATTTAATTGTACCAATCTTGATCCAAGTCGATGTCTTTAGAAGAACTGCAACCGCACCTTCTTGTACGAAGTACTCCGCTGCAAGACAAGCAAAATATGGTTGACGCTTTTGGTTGAGGCACGTGTTCGACACGCTTCCCTTAAAACAGATTCCGCGCCTCCTCTCAGACGGTCTGTCTCCCAGGGTACAACAACCGGAACAGTATGTGTACTGCCGGAGATGGCACCCACGCCCGAGATCACACCGGGTATCATGGTGTTTAGAATTGTTGATGGAAATATGAAGTTGTGAATAATTTAGAGAATGCTATTCTCTAAAATCTCATAAGATGTAGAGATTGCTCTTGAGTATCTTTTCCTTATCCTCAAATAAATAAACAATATTGATTTTATAAAGAGATACATCAAGACTCATTCAACCCCTTAATGTTTGTCATAAACAAGGTCATTAATCTTGTAATTAACAAGATAATTAATCTTGTAATAACAAGAGTTTAAACTCTAAATTAATGGATATTAAGTGGTAGTAAAAACAAAACTGCCAGTCAACTTATGGCACCAGTGGAAACCGTCTAACATTAACTCTCTAGTAAGTAGACTGGTTTGAACGGTCTAGTGAGCATGCAGGCGCGCCTTAGTTGAGCCTACACTACGCTTCCGCGGAGACACACAATTTTGCACCACGCGCTAATTGGATGCCACTACGCATACCAGGACGCCACCTGGTTATGTGCCATCCATATTCGTACGCCACTTGCAGTCTTCGCCATAGCCAATGACGTGCGCCATGCGCCATGCCAAGGCATCCACCTATGCCACCCAAGTGTGCGCTATAAGCGGACCCGCCATGTATCTGACCACGCGCTAATGGTCAAAAATACAAAGGCGGCGTGCGAAGTTCAAAACACACCACATTGGGCTTATAGCCCACATCACGCGCGCATATGTGCAGGTGCGGTGCACCCTTTGGTCCCCACTAGTGTTTGCCTTCAAGGAGTGCTCCTCCTTATATACCACTTTAAGTTTTGTCATTCCACCTATGTGGGACAAGGTGACAAATCTTAATCCATTTTTCTCATCTTTGTTTGTTCCAAACATACAACTTCAAGCTTCGATATCTCATTCATCTTAGCTCTATTTGGACATAGTTTGAACACAAACCCATAAATAATTATTTATACAACACATATATAAATATTATTGATGTCCAAAATATTTAGTGAAAAACTCATTTTCACTAAATTTCCAACATCAAATTCCTCCCTCCACAAACCAAGATCAATTTTACAAAGAAAAGCTTCCCAATTCCATCCCATTCCATTCCATGAAACAAACAATATCTTATTGTATTTTAAAACTGTTCAAAACACAATCCCAAACACCCTTTTCTTTTCTGTTCGTATGTGTTGTGCTTCGTTAGGCATTCTTATATATTAATAAAAATTCAAACACTTTTGTCATAAAACAAAATTTAAATATTATTAACAAACATGTAAATTTAAAGGGAATATGAATTCGTGTTAGTTTCAAATGATAGGGGACATTGTATCCTTTAAAGCTTTGAATCCCAACCTTACTAGTGCCACACCAAATCACCTCATACTTATCATTATCATGTGACAGGTGAATCAAGTTTGCCGAGCGGTCGATTAATATGTTATTTCAGCTAAGCCTGTCACATCGTGTTAGACACGACATGTTAAGATACGAACACGGAATAAGTAAATCCGAACACGAACACGACATGCAATCTTATCGTGTCAGTTTTTCCAAACACGAACTTGATAATAAACAGGTTACACAAATACGACCTTGTTAATACACGAAAAAATTTACAAGCGTATGATACGACTTGTAAAGACACGAGCATGACCTGTTAAAACACAAACACGACCTACTAAGACACGAACTCGCCCTGGAGGGGTGGTGTGTGGAGTCTAGGGCAGGCATATCGTATCAGACACGACCTGTTAAGGCACAAATATAACATGTTAATTGTTAAGACACAAACATGACCTGTCAAGACAAGAACACGATAAGACACGAACACGAAATAGGTAAAGACGAACACGACACAAAAACTAACAGGTCTTATTTCGTGTCGACCTGTTTAAGACACAAAACCTGTTAAGGATCAAACTTGAACTTGTTAAGATCGTGTCGTTTCGTGTCGTGTTTTTATGTTCGTATCTGAAATTGCCAGCCCTAGTTTCTGCCAAACTAATAAGTGACAGATATTTTAAAATTTCTTTCATAAATCATGTTTATCCTAATAGTATTGGCTTTTGAGCATGAAACCCATCTAATAGTATTGGCTTTTGAGCATTAAACCTAGTATTGGCTTTTGAGCATTAAACCCATATGTGAATGTGATACTCGTTTGAGTACGTGGCTTACCTAATTAATTAATGAGTTATGATTTTTACTATTTTACTCCCACTTGGTATCAATATTTAAGAGTTAAGACAACGGCTCACTTCCTTACATTTAATATAGATTTGCATACGACATATGGATATACATTTCTATAAAACAATTAAACAAATAAGAAGACACCTTTACCGATATTTCCCACCAACGAACTATTCATGTCCTACATTAGTTTAAGTTATATTGCATATTTTGATTTATCTTTCGGACACTTCATATAAGTTGGTAAACAAACTGACAAATTCTATAATTATTTGAAATTAATATAGTCATTCCTACAACTTTGTATGAACAAGTCAAATTCTAGAATCAACAGTGATTATAAGTAATGGAGATGGTTAGGGAGACCATGATTGCTATGGTTTAATCCATGCAAACCATGGTGGATCAAGAAGGGGGTGGTGTAGCCTTCAATTCATGTTCTTAGGTGTCGAATCATGTCCCAACCATGACCCGCATACCTTTTAGACACTTTGATTACTTAATGTTGTTATCCTAAGTTAATAAGGATGATCATATATATAAATAGTGTTAAAGACTTATGGCGATTTGAAACTTAAAACCAGCTATGTAACCCTTTATTATATATGTAATTTTTCTTCATTTATTGAATGTGTAGCTATGCATATGTGATAAGGCTGTGAGTTATGGTTGGAGCCCTACATGTGATTTATTGTGACACATCATTGACACGTAGACGTCACGTAGGACAATGAGCTATTGCATCTTCACAATAACACCCATGATATGAGTTAAAGCCCCACAATAACACCCCTTATTTATTTATTTATTTAGTTTTAAAGGTTTAAAATTGATGTGAGTCCCACTTTTCATCCGCTATTGTTAGCCAATGCATTCACAAACCAACAATAGCGACCCTCATTGGTGCCCACAATATAAAGAAGGGGGCGCTATTGACAGTTTCTAGTAAAGCGGCATGGGGATGATGCTGATACCGTATAATCAAGGACACTATCTATCATTTTAAACTTTTTAAAACAAGCTTATAGTCTAGAACAAATAAAAAATCAGTTAAAACCGTTTAACATGTAAAATCAACAATCCGACTGATCCACTCAACCCAGCCGAATAGGGAATAAAGAAAACACGCTTTTATGATTCATTTTCACATGAAAAACATTTAAAAATATTAAATATCTATTGTTTAACAAGATATTCATTTTTAAGTAGACAAGTGACAACGACACACAACACTATTTCCTCAAAGAATTTTTCAAAGTCATTAGCCATGGCCGTCCTTCACTCTATTTTCTTCCTTCCTTGCAACACCCTCTCACAACTCTTTTAAATCTCCATAAACTGATCAAATCCAAATCTCCATTTCCACAAATTCTTAGTCAAACATGAAGATCTCACCAAAAGTCAAACTCATTCTCTGCATTTTCTCAATCTTTTCATCTTCAACTTCAACCAATGCATTCCTCCACTTTTTCCCCAACATTTCATCCATTCCACCTTCATTATTACCAAACACCACCAAAAGTGCTTGGAACACCTTCACCAACCTCTCCGGTTGCCACTCCGGCCAAAATGTTGCCGGTATTTCCAAACTCAAATCTTATTTCCGTTACTTCGGTTACATAAGTAACAATATCAACACCACCAGCAAAAACAACTTCACCGATGAGTTCGACGACGCGCTTGAACGCGCCGTCTTAAACTACCAGAAGAATTTCAACCTAAACACTACCGGTGAACTGGATGAAGAGACGGTGAAACAAATCTTAAAACCTAGATGTGGAGTTGCAGATATCGTGAACGGATCTACAACTATGAATTCAGGTAAAGTCACGCCGCCGCCGAGTAACGGCAACACCGTGGCTCACTACTCGTTTTTCCCCGGGCGGCCACGGTGGCCGTCACGGCGGCGTGACTTAACCTATGCGTTTGATCCACGCAACCAGCTTTCCGCCGACGTGAAACGCGTTTTCGCTAACGCGTTCAGTCGGTGGTCAGAATGGACGCCGTTAACGTTTACCGAAAGCGGTAACTACTTCACTGCTGATATGAAGATCGGATTCTACGCTGGAGAACATGGCGATGGTGAGGAGTTTGACGGTGTGTTGGGGACGTTAGCTCACGCGTTTGCACCGCCTAGAGGCTTGTTGCATCTAGACAGTGACGAAACGTGGATTGTTGGTGAAATATCTGGTTCTGGAACAGGAGCAGAAATGGATCTGGAATCAGTGGCGGTGCATGAGATCGGGCATTTGTTAGGGTTAGGACACTCGTCGGTGGAAAATGCGATTATGTTTCCGACGATAGCTTCGGGGATGAGGAAGGTGGAGCTTGATAGAGATGATGTTGAAGGTATACAGGAGTTGTACGGTTCAAACCCTGGTAATAATGGGACGACTGGACCGTCGTTTGGGGAGAGGGAAGTGAGTCGGGGGTGTCGTGACTCGTTCATGGGTTGGATCTTGTTATTGGCCGTTGGATTGACTTTGTTTGTGTTGTAAATGATTGATGATGATTTTTTTTTGAAAGCATGATTTTTATTTTTTAGTTTTGAGATTTGTCTTCAATGATTTTTTTGGATTATTGAGGGTGTAGTGGAGATGTTTTTTTTTTTTTTTTTTAATATATTCTTTTCGTAGAGTCTCTTTTGTTTTGTATATTATGTTATAAATTTTATAGTATTTTTAACAACATATTTGAATCATGGACGTACCATTAAAATATTATTTTGCCATCAATGAAATTATCTGATTGTATCCATCTACACTAGAAAATAATGACTATACACAAATTCATAAGGAATTCCAATAAATCTAGGAAAAACTCTCTTGTGATAATCGAATCAAAGACCTAATGGTCCTTAAGTTTTAGTATTAATTGCATTTTTCCGACTTTTTATAAGTTTCAATGGTCAGAAACCAAAAAAGAAATAAATAAGTTGAAAGTTGGGAGTGGTGTGGTAAAAATCGAAAGTTGGAAGTGCTATCACTCAATTGATAAACATTGGGGTCATTTAAATCCAATATCCCACTTGGTGCAGATTGAGGCACTGCTGGGCAATAATATGAGACTCAGGGAGACTTGGGTTCGATCCTTGAGCCAAAAGAGTTTTACCGGTAATTTCATCGTCGTGTCTATGGGTGAATGGGTTACCGGGTTTTCCCGGAATTGGTGGTGGACTAGGGTTACTCTCGGAGTACTCCATTTGATCTCGTTGGTAACCCAAGAATGCTCGAAATTGATTTTGTTGGCTGTTTGAAAAAAATATATATAACAATTATTTCATGAGGTATGTCATATGTGTGGTTACTTTGCTTTTAACTTTGAACTCTTGTTGGTTTCTACAAGACAATGTACTCTTGTACTCTTGTTGGTTTCTACTTATATCGTTTTTTATATAAGTATATTGTAGTGAAGCAATTGTTGTTGAAACCGAAAATGATTTCGATGCATGTAATTATTTTTTATGAATAATGGGATATTTTTACAAATTAGGATGTTTGTGTGATTGATAGTTCGCATTATCTTGCCCATCTTGAAGAATTGGTGATGTTTATGGTAACATTTACAATTTTTACATGATTAGAACTTAGAAGCTAGTACCATACTAGGATAGACCAAAACACCCATTCGTCTGTGAGTTGGGTAAAGAAAATAAGTGATGATGTTGAAGGATATGAGTTGGTTAATGACGAATTCGATGATGATATGATGATGAAACACAAAATGAAGAAGACGTTGTTGCTTAAGCTAAACGTGTTAAATTATACTTAATGCATATCCTACTAGAAATACACGGTGTAGGTATTGAGCCAACAAACGCTCTTTATGTGTCGTTTAGACACATCAAACTAATGGATATTACGATGACAAATACATGCTTTTGAAAATTTCTTCATCTTTAATGTCAAAGAAATCATGATCATGGATGATGAATACCAAAAGAAAAACTTAAATGGAGGAATGCGACTTATTAAGATGTAATGTTAGGATGTCTTTTCTTTCTAACATACTTCAAATGTTTAAATCATTAATTTCTATAGTATAATTATATAAATTATGCAGAATTCTCCACATAAGCTATTAAGTATTATTAACTAGTTGGATGCCCCGCCCGCGTTGCGGGGCGCTAAACCGAATATTTCTTAGTTTAATAACATGTACGCATGCATTTTAGTTACTTGTGCGTACTACTCATAAGACGACCTCAAAAAAATTACATCGACTCAACCAATTAAACCAAAACACTGCCATAGTTTTGCTAAAAAAATATGGCAAGCCTGAGCTGGGGACAGAATAGTAAATTGTCATAAACAATGAGCGAGTGTCAGACACCTGCTTGACAAAAAAGTTAGATTGAGAACCGTTTTTAGGGTTGAAAACCCCATCCCATTCAAACAGATTTGGATGGGGTATAAAACTGGTTTTAACCTTTAAACCAATAATTTAATTAGTTTTTTTTTCTAGGTGGGCTCAAACCGGTCTGGGTTGGAACCGATTCTCAGCACAAAAATCCCAAATTTGTATCAAACCGCCAAGTCGGGTTGGACCCAAACGGATTTGGGCCAAACATTTTATACCAGGTCGAGGCCGGGTTGGTTTTTGGGTCAACAGGCCCAAACCGGTTTTTTTTGTACACCTCCACTATTTTGTCTAGAAAAAGTATATTGTACAATGTATATTGCGTACGCGATGGCAAATCGCACGTTATGTTTAAAAAAAAAACAAAATTGCATGTTCCCCTAATTTTGTGAAATCGCATGTATGAAACTAAAAAAATAAATCGCATGTTAATTTATTTATGGCAAATCGCATATATGCTCATTTAATGTAAAGTCGCATGTAAAAAAAATGAAGAAAAGGGGGACATCACATGTTGTAAAGAAAATTTCGCATGTTGTAAGGGAATCGCGTACGCAGCGTACGTTAAGACAATTTGTACAATAACCAGCCTCTTTTGTCTAATGGGTGGTATTTAGGTGTAAGTAAATGTTGTCTAAAAAAACTTAAATTACACAAATGATCTATGTGGTTTTGGTCAAATTTTAAAAGAGGGCAAACTCATAGTTTTAAACTGAGGGCAAATTCGTAATTTTTAGCTGGAGGGCAAAACCAAAATTTTGTTTTGAACAAGGGCAAAATCGTAGTTTGGAATTAAGGACAAAATCGTAATTTTTAGCTGTGGACAAAAGCATAAATTTATTTTGAACTGAGGGCAAAAACGTAATTTTAAACTGAGAATGAAATCGTAATTTTTAAAAGGGAACAATTATATTTATATTATATTATAATATACTAACATTAAAAATAAAAAAATAAAAACAAAACAAAAAGGGCAGCCGCCTATTTTCTACCAGCTGGGTGGCACAACTATTGCCGCCTAAGTAAAATGTATATGTAAGTAAATTAGAACTCGAGAAAACCTAGCCCAACTAGACAAAACAAGCCCAAAATTAGCCCATAAAATAAATAAACAACGTAAAAGTTAGCCCAACTGTAAATAAAAACTGGCCCAATAAAACCAAACAAACCACCATTCCAGCTGCATATGAACATTTCGGTCTTTTCAAAGTCATTAAAGTCTGTTATTCGTAGAGGTGTACAAAACCCGGTTTGGGGCTAAATCGGTTCAATTAATAAACCAACCTGTTTTTTTTAGTTTGGTCTCAAACCAAATTTAGCCCAAAACGGTTCGGGTTAAGAACCGTTTTTAGGGTTGAAAACCCCATCCCATTCAAACAGATTTGGATGGGGTATAAAACTGGTTTTAACATTTAAACCAATAATTTAATTAGTTTTTTTCTAGGTGGGCTCAAACCGGTCCGGGTTGGAACCGATTCTCAGCACAAAAATTCCAAATTTGTATCAAACCGCCAAGTCGGGTTGGACCCAAACCGATTTGGGCCAAACCTTTTATACCGGGTCGAGGCCGGGTTGGTTTTTGGGTCAACAGGCCCAAACCGGTTTTTTTTTTTGTACACCTCCACTATTTTGTCTAGAAAAAGTATATTGTACAATATTTCTTAACGTATATTGCGTACGCGATGACAAATCGCACGTTATGTTTAAAAAAAAACAAAATTGCATGTTCCCCTAATTTTGTGAAATCGCATGTATGAAACTAAAAAATTAAATCGCATGTTAATTTATTTATGGGAAATCGCATATATGCTCATTTAATGTAAAGTCGCATGTAAAAAAAATGAAGAAAAGGGAGAAATCGCATGTTGTAAAGAAAATTTCGCATGTTGTAAGGCAATCGCGTACGCAGCGTACGTTAAGACAATTTGTACAATAACCGGTCTCTTTTGTCTAATGGGTGGTATTTAGGTGCAAGTAAATGTTGTCGAAAAAAACTTAAATTACACAAATGATCTATGTGGTTTTGGTCAAATTTTTAGATTTCGTCCCTAAAGTCCAAAAGTAAAACTTATATATTCAGTACCCAAGTAACTCATTGTCTTTCAGTCTTGGTCTAAATGTTTATTGGAATTCTTTCAGTCTTGGCTAACGTATATCAAGTTCTGAATAGTGTTGTTCAATTTTTCAAAATCCAAAATCATAATTATGCACTCGAATGTTTCAAGTTCACAAACATTTGGTTCATGTAATTGTATCCTTTTTTTCTCAAAAGCATACCGTATTAAACAATATTATCTTATTATCTTATTCTAACCTCACTTCACAAGTAGAAGAAGAACATAAATTAAGCTCAATGCAACACCCATACTAATTAAGTTTATATTATTTAGTAATTTTATAATAGTACATACACACACTTATATAATTATATAAAATAAAAGTTTTTACATTTAAATTAATAATAGGCTTGATTTCGTTGATGCTCATCTTAATTTGATTTTTAGTGATCCGATCTTGAGTAGTGCATAAGTGGCACGACTGAAATAAAGCATATATTCGTCAAACAGTCGAAGGAATAATATATAAATAGGTTATCACGTAAATGTAGGCTTTTATAAGGCAGCCTGAGTATTATAATATGTTTTGAGAGCACCTAAAGATCCATATATTTTTAACGGATGAAAATTTATAAAACCAACGAGCAAGTAACCAACAATATCCATACCTAGTGAATCTCACACATAGCAAAACTATTATTAAGGTCTGGACCAAAAACAACATAACAATTACAATACCAATAAGGGGTTTTGATGCCAAGCCACCTAGCTAATCTTAATCTTACTATTAACAAATCAGATATACAAATAATTTACAATAGTATCAAAACTAGTTTCACGCGTCCGCTTATTACTGTCAAACAATGTGTCATTTCGAAACGCCAAGGCATCCACCAAGTTGTCATAACAATAGGATCCGACGCCTCCTTGTTGGCTTTAATCAATGAAACCGAATCAATCTATGAGAGCATATCAAAAGGATGTTTTGAAATCGGCAAAACCAATACACCCACCTACCAATCGCATTCCAAGTTCTCGTAGCCACAACACAATCACCAAACAAATGCTTATCAACCTCATTTTAAGTGTGATTTCACGCTCGTGAGTTAGCTTTGGCAATACGATAATACATATTGCTATAGTTTGCGTATGGTAGGAGACCATAGATGATAAGTAAAATTTGTTTTAAATGTCAAGTTACAAGTACTAGTAAAAAATATCCTTAGACAACTTTTGTTTTCGGATGTACCCTCTCATTAGAAGAAAAGAAAAAAAAAATTTAGAAGAAAAGAAAAAAAAAATTGTACTGTTGGGTGTGTTAGGTGGGTTGATGTTGTACTGTAACTATTTCTAGCATCTAGCTTGGATAGTTTGTGTAAATATTTGATGGAATGAAATTTGCCATTAAAAACACAACTGTAAATTTAATGTTGATCATTAGGTCATGCGTAGTCATAAAACCCTTTTGGGGCGTTATGCGACACGTGACATATCACGTCATACAGGAGATTTATAGGGCGTTATATCACTAGAGCGCGTAGTCATAAAGCCCTACCTCATCATTACTCAATTAATTAATAAGCCCTTCAATTATACATACATATGTATGTATATATATGTGTGTGAGTGGGGGAAAGGTTTGCAGATCATTCATGCCGCTATGTACATAATGGCTTCATCCAAAATCACCCCCATGACGCCGGCAGTATATTGGTGTTGTCGGGCGCTATGGGGTGCCATGCCTCAAAAATCACCACCATCACACCTCATAAAGCCCCATTACACATACACTTAGTGAAATAAGACTTCATGATACATGAACTAATTATGATTAGGTATAAATCACCTCCACAAAAAGTAGCAATCTTAAATTTAATGAATATTTGATCCAACAAAAATCCCATATAGTCAAATACGACGTTATTTCTGTCAACATTCAATAATTATAAACCATCTCCATCCCATCAATTGACAATACATCCAATTCTATTCAACTTAATGACACCAATTTTCTCCATTTTTCGTGTATTTTTCTTCATGAATTATTATAAGCTACAAGATTCTCTTTTGTTTTGAATTGACTGAAAGGAAAAAAAAAATCAAAGTAAACATAAGTTTGGTAGTTCTCTATTCCTTCGCCAACTATGATGTTCATCACTTGAAAATTAGTACATATAACAAGAAATATATATTTCAAAGGTAATAGTTAAAGCATCGTATATTTTCTTTTTCTCATCAACCGGTAAATGTATTCTAAAAACCTCTTAAAAATAAAAGTGTACAAATGTTGGTTCAGTTCTGTTTAAACATAAGGGAAAACATGAAAACATACCTGTCACCGCAGACAGTGCAGTTGAGAATCCAGTGAGAGAAGACGACATGGAGTTCGACATCTTTGTCAAGGTGATCTGGTTCCTCCTTAGGGTGCTGACTGATGATGGTGACTAAGAAAACCGAAAAGGGTATCGGCCGTAGGAGAGAGAGGTCGAACGTAATGATGTTATGCTTATGGGGTATCTCTAATTGTGTAACTGTCTAACCCCTTAACCTCCACATAAGTCTCCTTATATAAGCACCCAGGAGGAAACCCAATTAGTTAATAAGGGTAATATGGTCCATCAACAATTACCAACTAATTATCTTAATAGGTTATTATATATTTTGATCTATATTATGTAAATGATTATAATGGCTATAGATTAAATATTAATACATAATATATTTAATCTTACATTCTCCCACTTAGCCGAGTAATCATTTACTATGAGTATTAGATAAGCCTGATCAGGAGTTAACACTCATTTTAGCCTTAAACAAGTACTATAGCAGAGAAATACAGCCGTTGAATCACTATGCGACTCAGGACCCCCATTAATCATACTATAGCCTTAATTTAAAACCTAATCGTCATGATCAAAATACGCATTTGCCCTTTGTTTGATTTGTAACTTTATTTGTCTATATGCCATTATACCGGTTGAACTTATTCTAACAGACATACAAAATCAAACTGAGGAAATTTCATTAATCATAAACATAAGCTAGTACAATATGCTTAAATAAGGTCTTTACTAAATCCCATATTCCGAACATGTTCTTCGTAAACCTTAGGAGGGAGACCTTTAGTCATCGGATCCGCAAGCATATCTTTAGTACTAATATACTCGATACAAAGATTATTTTCCTCAACTCGTTCACGTACGAACAGATATTTTGTATCGAGATATAAACCAGCTCCAGTCAAACTGTTACTGTTCGAGAAACTAACGGCAGCTGAATTATCACAGTAAAGCTTCAATGGTCTAGAAATGGAATTAACAATTTTGAGTCCAGTGATCAGATTTCTAAACAACATTCCATGACAGGTTGCGTTATAAACAGCAATGTACTCTGCCATCGTTGTGGAAGTTGTGGTCAACTGTTGTTTATGACTCTTCCATGAGATAGGGCCGCCTGCTAACATAAAGATATAGCCCGAAGTGGATTTCTTGTCATCTTTGCATTTGGCAAAGTCAGAATCAGAATAACCCACCACTTCTAAATGATCACTTCTTCTATAAGTCAGTTTATAGTCTTTCGTCCCTTGCAGATATCGAAGTACCTTCTTAGCTGCTTTCCAGTTATCTAGGCCAGGATTAGTCTGATAACGGCCTAGCATTCCAGCAATATAAGCGATATCTGGGCGAGTACAGACTTGAGCATACATCAAGCTCCCGACTACTGACGCATAAGGTATCTGGCTCATTTGCTCCTTCTCAACCTCTGTTGTCGGACACTGGTGTCACGGCCCCCGACCCGTTTTGACCCGTTTCAGGAGCCGCGGGACAGAAATCCCGTGGTATTTAATTTAGGCGACAGCGTAAGTCTTTTAAAACATGATCTTTCAATATTTAAAACTGCCCGTTTACATAATTTAGGGATAAAATCCCGGTAATTTACAATCATTTGATTTCACTGGGAAATCTTTTATTTTACAAAACATGTTTCTTTATTTTATCATGAGCCACTTTCTTAAGCTTGTAGTGCTTCACGGCACTTTTCCTGGATCATAACAGATCACCTGAAACATGTTTGAAAAAGGTTTTGTCAGCGGGAAATACTGAGTGAGTTCATTCAGGTTTTATAAAATGACCCTTAGTTATAAAATTACAGCATAAGAGCGATTACAATGGTTTATATCTTATTTTTATCTGGCGCCGTGTCACAATGGTGACATGTCACAATGGTGACGATGGTCATACCACTATTAGGTCAATGAACCCAAATAGTGATGATTATCCCTAGTAGGTCAATGAACCTAACTGGGAGAAAATTAGTAATGTGCACAATACCCCACTAGCCAGTGATTCAAAATATCCACGACTTAGTCCCTGTAATTATAACTTTTGAAAATAATTTGGAGTATTGTAAAACAGT
This sequence comes from Helianthus annuus, assembly GCF_002127325.2. Taxonomy (NCBI): domain Eukaryota; kingdom Viridiplantae; phylum Streptophyta; class Magnoliopsida; order Asterales; family Asteraceae; genus Helianthus; species Helianthus annuus. The sequence goes on from NC_035444.2 coordinate 156,461,556, forward strand.
TGATAAAAAGAGAATGACTCACATTGCAGATTTAACGAGCAGTGTATAAGCCTACTGATTTAGCCTTGTTTAACCTAATTTTAATAACAATGCACACAAACTGGGTTAGTAACTAATACAGCAGTTACGACAATTCACGAGATTAAACCCTCACAACGATTAACAAAGTACAATACTTAACAATTCAGCGGATTCACAACGAATGACAAAGTATAGCCCGAGTTCGGACAGCACTCAAACATTCAAGTCGAAATCACGACGAATGACAAAGTATAAACTCAATTTGAGCAGCACTTAATCATACGTTGGATAGTTTCAATCGATCGGACGTTGAATCGTAATAGCGATCGAGTAATTACCCTGATTGCGTCAGCGATTTGTGAATCGTGTGTGTTAATTGTGGTAAACAGAACGTAACTCAGTGCCTAAAACGAATTTCTTCGTCGAACGTACGCAGAATATCAAGTGCCAATGTCTGCTATTTATACACTGATTTTGACATGCTTACGGACCGTAAGATTTTTTTTCCTTACGGTCCGTAAAGGACACCTGATCACTATAGGGTAGCCACGTCTGGGACTAGGCCTGCTGAGTTGACAGTTTCTTCAAATTTGAATTCGACAACAAGTTATTTAGATAATCGTCCACTAGGGTTTACCCCCTGGGTTTTAGGGGCCCTGATCCTGATTCCGTTTGTTCTGAAAATTTTAGGGTTTGTGCAAAATCACTTGGGTGTCTTAATTAAGGTTTTCTTAATAGATAATTACCATACTAAGTATTAATTTTAGTGAGAGTTGTTACATTCTCCCCACCTTAAGAAAAATCTCGTCCTCGAGATTTACTGGAATAAATGAGGATATTTCCACTTCATTTCTGATTCCAGCTCCCAAGTGTATTCTGGTCCTCTCTTTGAATTCCACTTGACTTTGACCAATACTAGTCGTTTGTGTTTGAGAAACTTGATCTTTCTATCTTCTATTTGTAGTGGTTTCTCTACAAATTTCAATTTTTCATTTACCTCTATATCTTGAAAAGGTACTACCAGGGAGTCGTCTGATAAACATTTCTTGAGATTGGATACATGAAATACATCATGTACTCCAGCTAACTCTTCTGGTAGTTGTAAACGATAAGCAACTGGTCCTATACGTTGGATCACTGGAAATGGTCCTACGTACCTTGGACTTAGCTTTCCTTTCTTACCGAATCTAACAACTCCTTTCCAAGGAGATATTTTCAATAGCATTTTGTCTCCAACTTGAAACTCCAACGGCTTTCGTCTATTATCTGTATAACTCTTCTGGCGATCTCTAGCCGTCTTCAGCCTTTCTTTCGTGATACTGAATATCATAGTCGTAGTCACTTAGGATTTTCATCCATCTCCTTTGCATCATGTTTAATTCTTTTTACTCAAATATATATCTTAAATTCTTATGACCCGTATAGACAGTAAACTTACTTCCATACAGATAATGTCTCCAAATCTTAAGGGCAAAATTATGGCTCCTAATTCTAAGTCATGAGTGGTATAGCTTTCTTCGTGCTTTTTCAATTGCCTTGATGCATACGCAATTACCTTTTTGCGTTGCATTAACACACATCCAAATCCTAGCTTTGAAGCATCACCATATACTTTAAAATATTCTGTTCCTTCTAGTAAGGCTTGGATTGGGGCATTTGTTAATTTATGCTTTAAGATCCTAAAGGCTTCTTCTTGTTTAGGTCCTTATTCAAACTTAACTGTTTTACAGGTTAGCTTAGTTAATGATATAGCTATCTTGGAAAAATCCTTAATAAACCGTCTATAGTATCCGGCTAAACCTACAAAACTCCTAATTTCCATTGCGGATTGCGGAACCTTCCATTTGGTAATTGCTGCTATCTTATCAAGATCTACGTGAATACCTTCATGATTCACCATATGACCTAGAAATTGCACTTTTGGCAGTCAAAATTCACACTTCGAGACTTTGGCGTAAAGCTTCTCTTTTCTTAACAAAGTTAAGAGTGCATGCAAGTGCTGAAAATGTTTTTCCTGACTTTTGGCATAAATAAGTATATCGTCGATGAAGATAATTACAAATTTATCCAAATATGGTTTACAGATCCTATTCATTTTGTCCATGAATGTTGCAAGTGCATTCGTTAATCCGAAGGGCATGACTGTAAACTTGTAATGACCATACCTAGTTCTGAAAGCAGTTTTAGGTATGTCTTCCCCTTATACTTTCAATTGATGATATCCGGAATGTAGGTATATCTTAGAAAAATATCTAGCTCCTTGAAGTTGATCGAAAAGATCATCAATCCTAGGTAATGGGTATCGATTCTTAGTTGTAACCTTATTCAATTCTCTATAATCAATACACATTCTCATCGAACCATCTTTTTTCTTAATAAACAACACTGGTGCCCCCCCCATGGGGATATGTTGGTACAGTTGTCTGTCGACTACATCTTAGTTCGAGTCTTAGGTTAGGGCTGATTGTATCATGCACAGAAATTGAGAAATCATGTTTTAAACATGGTTCCGCTTGTGTGTCATAGGGTAGTTTCGCTTATAGTGACATAGGTAGAGGTTCCGCTTATATGTCATCATATAGTTCCGCTTGAATGTCACGTGGAGGTTTCGCTTGTATGACATGTATACTGAAGCGAAACCCCAACCCTATATAAGGGTACACATAAGCGAAACTATGTAGCAGTTAGATCAGTTGAGTTGTGTAACGGCAAAGCCCTGCCGAATCATCTCCAGAGCTTGTAACTTGTTATAAAGAGCAATAAACAGAGACAAATTAGTGAAATCAAGCTAAACAAAGACTGAATCAATGAATTCCGCCTATGATTCAGTCTGAGCACTCTTCTGATCGACTCGTCAGGTCGTATAACGATCCTACATGTGGTATCAGAGCTCAGGAGGAAGAGTTCTTACCGTTTAGCTCGTTTTCGCTCAAAAATTCTGATTTCTACACCTTCTTTCATCAGTTCAGGAAGTTTTACCGGTCAAAATTGGATCAAAATTTCACAGATTGTGTGTTATTGGACATAGACAAATCCTGGAAAGTTTCGGACCAAAATACGGACTAAAAATGGGACAAATTACCTTCGAACTAGGTTCCGCTTATTCGGACAGTGTATAGTTTCGCTTATATGACCACCTAGTTCCGCTTTTGTGACAACAAAATCAGGTAGTTTCGCTCCAAAATCATCAAGGTTCCGCTTGAAAGGTTCCGCTTCAAGTGCCATTTTCAGTGGTTTCGCTTGAAGGGTTTCGCTTATTAGTCTTGTAGTAATTTCGCTTGAAAGGTTCCGCTTCTAGGGACAGTTTTGATAGTTCCGCTTTTGTGAACAGACCAGTTTCGCTTATAAGAACATTAGTAGTTTCGCTTCAGAGTACATCAAGGTTTCGCTTATTTGTACTTTGGAGTTTCGCTTATCTGGTTATCTGGGATTTCGCTTATTGTGCACACTCATCTAGTTTCGCTTATTTGTCACTGACTTTGAAAAATGCGTTACCGAATCATGGATACTAATTTCTTTAATATGACTAAAGAAACATTTGTTAGAATAAATGTATTAAAGAAAGAATTTGATTAGTTTTCAGGTTATCCAGGAGAACACACAAAAACTATCATTGAGAGATATAAACATCTTGTTCGTTCAATGTCCAAAATTGGTATAACCAAAGGACCAGAAGAATGGGTTGAAAAATTTGTCAGTGCTTTACCTCAGAAAGAATGGGAAAATTATATCTTGAACTTGAAGATTTCTGGAGAATTTTCTCAACTGACAATTTGTCCACTCATTGAAAAGATTGAAGAATAGATGGTGATCAATGCTGAAAATAAGAAAAGTCAAAATGATGACCAAAGGGAAAAGGAACAAATTGAGGTGAAAGATGATGATAAACAGATATTGATATCGGAGAAAACTTGCGAGACACTGAAGTCTGAAAATGTTAAACTGTTAAGTGTTTTGTACAGTTTGCATTGGAAAATCAGAAGTTGAAAGAAAAAGCAAAAGTTTTTGAGGAAAAAATTAAAAGTTTTGAAATTGAAAAATCAAAAGCTGAAAAAAAATTTCAAAGTCAAATAAAAATTCTTGAAGATGGGAGAAATGTTTTTAGTCAAAACAACATTGAAAAGCAAAAAATAATAAATTCCCATCTTCAGAAAATTATTAAACTTGAAAAAGAAGGTGAAAGTGCTCAAAAGAAAATCAAAGAGTTAGAAAAAGAGTTTGAAAGCAAAAAAGAAATCTTCAGAAGATGAGGATTTCTGGATTAAGCTGGAAAAAAGAATCTGAAAGCTAATGAAACGAAATTTCAAGAACAGATTAAAGTTTTGGAAAATGAAAAGACTGTTCTTGAAAACATGAAAAATGAGAATGATAAATCAATCAAGTCTCATCTTGAAAGGATATCTCAGCTTGAAAATGAAGCTGAGAATTCTAGAAATAAGATCGATGAACTTGAAAAGAAATTGAAAGGTTTTGTGACTGCATCAGACAGTTTGAATTTTTCCTGTCCAAAACCAATCAATTCAGTTCCAATAAGTGACGATGTCACAAAATTTGAAAATGTCAAAGTTGAAGATTGCGATGAGAAATCCGATGATAAAAATGATAAAAAAGAAAAATTTCAGAAAACGGTTCTACAATCGACTGAAAAGGGAGAATGCTCTAAGCAAAAACCTTTGAAGAAGAAAGTAGAACAGAAACAAAAAATTAAAAATGAGAAAAATGTTCAAAAAGATAATAAAAGTTCATCAGATCGATCATCCAATCACAATGAAAAATTACAAAAAGTAAAAAAATGAAAACTCAAAAATTGTTGGTAATAAGTGGTGCAGGTTGGACCACAATGCTCAAAAGCCAAATCCAGCAAACATGAGGAAGGAATATCACCAAGCCAGACAATGCTATGATCTGAGCGTTTGGTGTGAAGGTGGTACATGGTACGATAACAGAGTGTGTTACCGATGCGGTTATCAAGGACACATTGCTGTTAACTGCCAGAGAAGGAGTTATGAGACGAGAAGATGCTTTAACTGTCAAATTAGAGGTCACATTGCCAGAGATTGCCCAAGGAGATCGAATGAAAGATTGAGGGATAAGTCTCAGAAATTGGCAAAGATTCCAGTTAAAGTCAAGCCCCATGAACAGAAGGTTCTAAAACCTAAAGTTCAAGAACAGACAATTCAAGAAAAGAAAGTTAAACTTTCACAGGGGCAGAAAGACAGACTGAGGAAGAAGAGGAAGAAAGCACGAGAGTATCTCGAAAGGATTTTGTCCTCGGGTTCACCGAATAGATCCAATAAGAGTTCTGATGAATCAACTTCCGCAAATGCAAAGTCAAGCAAGACGAATTCATCGGATACAAATCTGAGGACGAAAGAGGAAAAGAAGAAGATGAAAGGTGTCGGCGATGAATCTGGTTCATCTAAGTCAGACAAGCCATACTCAGGCAATGATTCTGGTTCGTCAAAGCCAGAGGAGCCATTGGTTGAGGTAAAAAAGGAGAGTTCAGGTTTAACAATGGATGATGCAAACTTTCCACCATTGTTGAACAAGAATTCGAAATCACCCAAGGACCGTCAGGCTTGGGTGAATCTGTTTAAATAGAAAAACCTGACTTGCCGGAGATCCCGAGTTGGTAATCGTGGATCATGAATCGGCATCATTTTTATCATGTTTGTATAATGTGTTTGAGAAGTTTTGCAGGACTTGCCGGAACTCCCAGGTTTGTAAGCGTGGAGTAGGAATCGGCACCTTGAGAATTCAACCAACAGATGGTAATTGGTTGAAAAACAGGTTTGAGCTGTATGTTTGTGATTGATACAAGTGGTTCAGATTTTGAATCAGATCAATCCTACAAGTAGTTAGTCAAGGTCATTAAATTGAACTTGAGTTAACTACATGATTTGATCCCCAAAATTTTACAAGTGGTATAATCAACAAAACTTATTTTCTGGAAAAACCATTCTGATTAAAACAAACTTGAGTGTTTTGAAATCATTATGGGAAAATAGTTTGTTGTGAGGGGGAATTCTGATTGTTTACGCCAGGTGGATGGAGAATTAAAGTGATTCGATATCATGTTGTCAAATTTTGTACAGTTTGTTTCAAATTTTCTCCGAAAATCAAAATTGAAACATATTTTGATTTTAGGGGGAGTAAAATTTAAAAAAAAAATTAGAAAATTTGAAAATGTCAAAAACATCGGAAAAATTAAAAATGAGTTTTGGCGCGAATAGGGGAAATGATAGTACATCAGCTAGACTGGCACAATACGCTAAAGATTTGTAATGTATAAATGCAATTAAGCAGTCTCGCTAAAGATGTGCCGGTAGGTTTTCTCAGAATTAGTAGATCAGTTTGGGATATAAACATAAAATTAACTTGCGTCTACGTGGGGAACATCTCCAGGATATATTGGTAACCCCTGAAATCCTGTTTGAAGGGTCCCGTATTCTGAGATACTAGGTCTTTATACTCAGTGATATCTGGGGTATTATCCCGGGACTTCTGTTGTATGGAAGTACTGACCTAGTCCCCGGATAATACTTTCTGCAAAAAGCTTTGAAATATAAGCTCGCCCTCAGCATGCTGATGAAACAACAAAATTGATAGTCGCTGCTGTTGTAATCAAAAGATCCTCTAAAGGGGACCCACCTAAAAGTCGAAGCCGTCATCTCTCTGCGTATACGGAAGTATCTACCTGAGCTCTCACGGCCCTCGCACATAACCCCTTAACAGATATCAGCTGTGGTATACTCACCTGTAAGACTGAATACTGGGGTCTGGATACGGGAGTATATTCTGAGGTGGGACACATGTAGAGGTTTAAGTTCTAAAACACTAATTCAGTATCCCGAACAGGTTGAAAATTTTGTGAGAATTTAAGTGGATAAATATATCGGCAATCAATGCGAACTGTTTAAAAGCTTAAAATGAAATAACAGCTTAACGGTGCTAGTGTTTAGTCAGCAGCTGATATGATCCTCTTGCACGAACTCACAAAAATATGTTTGTATATATTTCATTTCTGCATTTAATTGTTGTTATTGTTTTCATGTTTCATATTTTGAAAAATCCAAAAATATTTTCGACAACTGATATTGGAGAGCTGATAATCAAGATCTCAAAGGCTAAACAGGATGAATAGAGGTTTGGTTAAATTGGTTTGAAATAATCAGATTTTGAAAAGATTAATAAATTGTTAAATGTGAAAAATTCTCGAATATTCTTAAATGATTAGTTGATTCATTAAGTTGAATCACAATAGTGTTTGTTTGTGATAGAGTGTTTGAGTTGTGCAGGTTTCTGATCCTGTTGCTACGGAAAGCCAGGAGATACATCAGATCCTGAGAAGAGTTTAAGATTGATAAAGTCAGGAGTTGATTTCAATGGTGATAACGAATTCCAGACGGCGATCCCAGCATGATGATAGGGGGAGTCTGATGAAAGTTAGAGCCAGAGAAAGATCCAGGTACATAATTCCAGGAAGAGTTCCTGAAGAAGACCTATTAAGAGTGAAGAGCTATCAATGTTTGAAGACTCTCACTGAAGATTCCGTCAACATTCAAGGGGGAGTCTGTTGGTGCAGTTGTCTGTCGACTACATCTTAGTTCGAGTCTTAGGTTAGGGCTGATTGTATCATGCACGGAAATTGAGAAATCATGTTTTAAACATGGTTCCGCTTGTGTGTCATAGGGTAGTTTCGCTTATAGTGACATAGGTAGAGGTTCTGCTTATATGTCATCATATAGTTCCGCTTGAATGTCACTTGGAGGTTTCGCTTGTATGACATGTATACTGAAGCGAAACCCCAACCCTATATAAGGGTACACATAAGCGAAACTATGTAGTCGTTAGATCAGTTGAGTTGTGTAACGGCGAAGCCCTGCCGAATCGTCTCCAGAGCTTGTAACTTGTTATAAAGAGCAATAAACAGAGACAAATTAGTGAAATCAAGCTAAACAAAGACTGAATCAATGAATTCCGCCTCTGATTCAGTCTGAGCACTCTTCTGATCGACTCGTCAGGTCGTATAACGATCCTACAGGATAAACTAGGTTGTATGAAACCTTTATTTAATAATTCATCTAATTAATTTTTTTCAGGTTTAATATTTCTGTGGGTGCTAACCGATAAGGTGCCTTGGCTATCGGTATAGTTTCTGGAATTAGATGAATCCTAAATTCTACCTCCCTATCTGGTGGTAACACTGGTAATTCTTCTGGGAATACATCTGGGTATTCTGAAAGTACAGAAATTTCCTTAAGTTCTTTATCTTTAGTATTAATGATTACTGAAATCATTTATACTATTCCTTGCTTTTGTTCATAATTAGCAACTTTCATTACTGATATAAACTTTATGGGTTTACATGGCTTATCTCCTGTAATCATTATTACTTCTCTAGTGGGTGCACAAATTTCTATGGAATTCTTATCACAGATAATTCGAGCATGGTTGTTTACTAACCAATCCATTCCTAACAAAGCATCAAATTCAACTAATTTCATAGATAACGTGGTTGCAGAAAATTTATGATTTAAAAGTTCTATTTCTACGTTTTGCAGAGCCTTATTTATTTTAACTAAATTCCCATCTGTCGTTTCTACTGTAGAAATTTGCCTAATGCTGGTTAAAGGTAAGTTAAGAATTTGGTAGAATGAAATATTTATAAAACTTTGGTTTGCACCAGAGTCAAATAATACTTTTGTGTAAACGTTGTGAACTAAGAACGTACCAACTATCACATCTGGAATGAGCTCTGCTTCCTGCGCAGTCAGTTGGAAGGCTCTTACATTCCTTTTTGCTCCTTCTGCAGGTTTGGCTTTATTGTCAGATAGTTTGTTCAGTTTTGGACAATCTGGCCTAAGATGTCCAGCTTCTCCACAGTTGTAACAGACTGAAAATCTCTTCCTCCTGCAGTCTTCTTCTTGATGCCCCGGAATTTTGCAAAAATTGCAATATCCTTTGCATCTTCCAAAATGCTTCCTTTTGCAAGAATTGCAAAATGGGCTAGTGGAAGATTGCCCATTCCCTCCTTTCTTGAAAGTGTTATGGTTACCCGGACGGAATCCTTGGGTAATCTTTTGGGCTACTTCCTTCCTTCTATTTTCTTCTCTTGTCCTTACTAGTTCGTCAGTCAGAGTATAGGCTAAATCCACCGCATCATCAATCGTGCGAGGTTTCGCAGCCTTGACGATATTACGGATTTCAGCAATCAATACCCAAATATAACGAGAAATAAGTACCGGCTCTGGCGAAGCCAGGGTTGGTACTACTCGAGCATACTCGAAGAATGTTGAAGTATACCTTCGACAATCTACATCCACCATCCGGTGGGTTAGAAACTTATTTGTCATTTGTTCCTTTTCATACTCGGGACAGAATTTTCTTTCTACAAAGCTCTTAGATTCTTTCCAGTTCATAGCATACGCCATCCTTCTTCCTTTTGCTTGTAACACCGTATTCCACCATTCTAGCGCCTCTTCTTTGAAAAGGTTTGACGCATACATGGCCTGATCATCCTGAGCACATTTACTTATGGCAATTACTGCCTCGGTTTTCTCTAACCAACGTAGTGCCGCAGTCGCTCCTTCATTGCCTGCAAACTCAGTGGGTTTACAAGCAAGAAATTCTTTGTAAGTGCAACCAGGCGTTGCAGCTTTCATTTTCTTAGGGGGAGGAGCTTGCCGTGGTTCATTCTCATGATTAGTATGATTATTGCCTCCGTTTACGCTATTACTGAAGTTATCTTCAGAAATACGTTTGCTAGGAACGATTTGTTGCGGTTCTATTGGATTTTTAATAGCAGCAACGATTGCTGGAATAACGTTGGCTATCCCTTGAGCAACTATTGCTGGAATAGCATTGGCTATCCCTTGAGCAATGATATTTTCTATATCCTGCCTAGTCATATATTGATCCCCCGGTTGTTGCTCAGATTGATTAACCTCATTAACTGGTTCATTATTAGTATTTTCCATCTGATAATATATTTATTAGTATCAATAAATAACAATTATACATAAAATAATCATATTAATTTTACAATACACATATAGCCAATTCATTGATTTCTTGATTTCCATTTATATTTAATAGTATGCATCAATACACACCATTATCTTACAAAGTTTTATTTTAGGTTATTTTACAGACTGATTTTGACTATTACTATTATACAACCACAGTTCCATAAATCCCCTATCCTTTGTCAGATGATATTCTAGTAATGGCGTTCCCTCTCATCGTATTTCCAGGAGATCTGTCCCCCAATCTCTTGGATCCTATTCCCAGTATCCATTAGTTCTTTGCCCAAGTGGCGGAGTTTAGCCATATTCTCGTTACTCATTGGTGGATATGGTAAAGGTTCTGGATTGAACTGAGGAAAAAACTTATAGGGATTGTTTTGGAACTGTATTTCATTAGTTAACCATTCGTCTATTGGCGAGTGGATTGAAGGATTTGGAATAGCTGGTTCTAAGTTCATTGGTAGTGGTGTTTCAAGATAGTGAATAAAAACATTTTCATTAACAGGCTTAATAGTATTATAGCTTGTCAATATAAAATCTAGCTCTTCCTGAGATGGTAACCTTTCATTTTGCCTAGAGCTTTCCCCAATTTCCATTTTCTTAGGCTTGGGTTTCTTGAGAGGTAAAGCGTTGAATTCTATAGGTTCTTCTATGTCTGGTATATACCTATTGAAATCTCTGGAAGCCTCTATTCTTACTAGATAGAGATTAAAATTCTGAAGGGCGTCAGACAAGTCACTCATGCTGTTTAGCAAAATACACACAATTACTAAGTTAAAATTCATAACAAAATTTTGCAGAAAAACTTTTAAATATTATTTCATACTGGGTAACTACCAAAACAACGGAAATTTAAAACACCCTAGGTTTTATTTGTAAATTTATTTATTTACTGAATAAGGCTTCTAGACTGTAGATAATAAAGGTACTAAAACTTGGGTCAAATTATTTAAGGATTTGTATTAATTGCTATATTGGCTAGCATATAAAGATCTGCCCATACTGTACACAATTAGTCAGATAATAAAACACATAATCACAAAATAGTAATTAATAAAAATTAAGTATTTTCTAAATACTTAATTGGCTTAAATTAGTGGCTCGATCAGTGGCTCTGATACCACCTTTTTCTATCACGGCCCCCGACCCGGTTTGACCCGTTTCAGGAGCCGCGGGACAGAAATCCCGTGGTATTTAATTTAGGCGACAACGGAAGTCTTTTAAAACAGGATCTTTCAATATTTAAAACTGCCCGTTTACATAATTTAGGGATAAAACCCCGGTAATTTACAATCATTTGATTTCACTGGGAAATCTTTTATTTTACAAAACATGTTTCTTTATTTTATCATGAGCCACTTTCTTAAGCTTGTAGTGCTTCACGGAACTTTTCCTGGATCATAACAAATCACCTGAAACATGTTTGAAAAAGGTTTTGTCAGCGGGAAATACTGAGTGAGTTCATTCAGGTTTTATAAAATGACCCTTAGTTATAAAATTACAGCATAAGAGCGATTACAATGGTTTATATCTTATTTTTATCTGGCGCCGTGTCACAATGGTGACATGTCACAATGGTGACGATGGTCATACCACTATTAGGTCAATGAACCCAAATAGTGATGATTATCCCTAGTAGGTCAATGAACCTAACTGGGAGAAAATTAGTAATGTGCACAATACACCACTAGCCAGTGATTCAAGATATCCACGACTTAGTCCCTGCAATTATAACTTTTGAAAATAATTTGGAGTATTGTAAAACAGTTGATAAAAAGAGAATGACTCACATTGCAGATTTAACGAGTAGTGTATAAGCCTACTGATTTAGCCTTGTTTAACTTAATTTTAATAACAATGCACACAAACTGGGTTAGTAACTAATATAGCAGTTACGACAATTCACGAGATTAAACCCTCACAACGATTAACGAAGTGTAATACTTAACAATTAAGCGGATTCACAACGAATGACAGAGTATAGCCCGAGTTCGGACAGTACTCAAACATTCAAGTCGAAATCACGACGAATGACAAAGTATAAACTCAATTTGAGCAGCACTTGATCATACGTTGGATAGTTTCAATCGATCGGACGTTGAATCGTAATAGCGATCGAGTTATTACCCTGATTGCGGCAGCAATTTGTGAATCGTGTGTGTTAATTGTGGTAAACAGAACGTAACTCAGTGCCTAAAACAAATTTCTTCGTCGAACGTACGCAGAATATGAAGTGCCAATGTCTGCTATTTATACACTGATTTTGACATGCTTACGGACCGTAAGATTTTTTCCCTTACGGTCCATAAAGGACACCTGATCACTATAGGGTAGCCACGTGTGGGACTAGGCCTGCTGAGTTGACAGTTTCTTCAAATTTGAATTCGACAACAAGTATTTAGATAATCGTCCACTAGGGTTTACCCCCTGGGTTTTAAGGGCCCTGATCCTGATTCCGATTGTTCTGAAAATTTTAGGGTTTGTGCAGAATCACTTGGGTTTCTTAATTAGGGTTTTCTTAATAGATAATTACCATACTAAGTATTAATTTTAGTGAGAGTTGTTACAACTGGAATGAACCGAAAACATCTCCTTTAACTACTGGAGCGACGGAGGGTTTGCACTGTTGCATGTTGTAACGTGTAAGGACACAATCTATGTAAGACCTTTGGGAAAATCCTAAGATCCCTTTGTGTCTATCTCGGTGAATTTCGATGCCAATGACGTAAGAAGCATCTCCGAGATCCTTCATGTCGAAGTTATGCGAAAGTAACCGCTTCGACTCATGCAACATGTCTAAACTATTACTTGCCAATAGAATATCATCTACGTAAAGGACAAGTATAGTAAAGTTGCTCCCATTCGGATCCAGTTTTGTTTTGAACACCCATTTGCATCCTACGGGTTTGACTCCGTTGGGTAATTCTACCAAATCCCAAACGTCATTTTTCTTCATGGATTCAAGCTCATCAATCATTGCTTTATTCCATTCAGAAGACTGATCACTGCTTATGGCTTCATTATAAGAGATAGGATCATTGAGCTTTCCGGGATCCATTTCAGTCAGGTAGGTAACATAATCATCCCAATTAGTAGGCCTTCTTTGCCTAGATGACCTCCTGAGTGGATTATCGGGTTCAGCGTTGTCTTGTTTATGAGCGTTTGATGTGCCTTCATCATGAGGTATAATGGGTTCTGATTGTAGAGGTGAATTTGGAGTTGGTGCAGTAGCTTCAGGTGCAGTAGTTGCATTGGGTACAAGAGGAGTAATCAGAGTAATGGTAAGCGACGAGTCTCTCCCCCCCGCGTCTTGTACTTCTTGCAATTCTTCGTAAGGGTTGGTACTGCTCCCACTGACCTTGAAATCCTCCAGGAACGCGGCACGCTTGGTTTCAACAATACGGGTGACATGAGAAGGACAATAGAAACGATAACCCTCTGAATTATCAGGATACCTGATAAAGAAACAGGTAACTGTTTTAGGGTCAAGGTTCCTTAGGAAAGGATTGTAAAGTTTTGCTTCAGCAATGCAGCCCCATACTTTCATATATTTAAGACTCGGTTTCCTTCCTGTCCAAAGTTCATAAGGAGTTTTAGGGACAGACTTAGAAGGAACTCTATTGAGTATATGAACAGCTGCTTTTAACGCTTCAGTCTAGAGGAATAATGGTAAATTAGTGTTGGCTAACATACTGCGCACCATGTTCATAAGGGTACGGTTTCTTCTTTCAGCGACACCGTTCTGCTGAGGTGTACCAGGCATGGTGTATCGGTTCACAATCCCCTGGCCCTTACAAAACTCATAAAATGGACCAGGAGCTTGACACACATCAGTATGTCTTCCATAATATTCACCGCCTCTATCTGATCTCACAAATTTAATCTGACGATCTAATTGCTTTTCAACTTCAGCCTTATAATCTTTAAAAGTTGTTAGAGATTCAGATTTCTCCTTAATAAGATACAAGTACACGTAACGAGAATAATCATCAATGAAAGGGATAAATGAAGTATGTCCTGTTATACCAGCGATTTGGTAGGGACCACTAATGTCAGTATGAATGAGTTCTAATAAATTAGAGCTCCTAGTGGCACCTTTCTTATTCGCTAATGTCATTTTACCTTTAAGACATTTGACACATGTTCCAAAATCAGAGAAATCGAGAGGAGGTAAGACTTCATCCTTTACTAGACGATTTAATCGTTCTTTTGAAATGTGGCATAAACGCTGATGCCACAACATGGATGAAGTCTCTAAGTCTCATTTCTCTTCCATCTTTGTGAGTGATTCATTAATGTTATATGACAACAAAGATTTGGAAAAGCCATCATCTAGTTCTAATCTATAGAGACCACCATCCAGAACACCAGTACCATAAAGAACAGAATCATAGAGGATAGAGAGTTTGCGATGACCATGGGAAACAATAAAACCGTCCATGTCTAACTTTGGTCCTGATACAAGGTTCCGAGTTACCTCAAGAACATATAAGGTATCATAAAGTTTAATACATAAACCAGTTTTCATAACTAACTGTAATGTTCCAATGGCCTTCACTTCTAATTCTCGATCATCCCCAACCTTAAGCGTTCTTTGGTTTCTTTCCAACTTCCAGATTAAAAGGAATCCCTGAGTTGAATTGGTAACATGAACCATAGAACCAGAATCAAACCACCAAGAATTAGCAGGAACACTTAAACTATAGGACTCAAGTATCATAAAATAATCGTTACCTTTCTTAGCCAGCCACTCCTTAAAGTCAGGGCATTCATTCTGCATGTGTCCTGTCTTTTTACAGAACTTGCAGCGGATACTGCCTAAGGAGTTCTTAGAGCTGGAAGGTGCACTTGTATTAGGATTAGGCCTTTGGACTTTTGAAGCATCCTTCCTCTGATGATTGTTCTTCCTTTTCTTAGAGTTGGAGGTGGTGAAGTTGGCAACATCAGTAGTGCGATCCATCCTCATGCGCTCTTCCTCCTGTACGCACATGGCGACCAGCTCACTCATCGTCCATTTTTCCTTCTGAGTGTTGTAGTTGATCTTAAATGCTTCAAAGGATGAAGGAAGCGAAGTAATGATGAAATGAACAAGGAAACCATCACTGATTTCCATTTCCAGCCCCTTCAGCTTATTGGCCATGTCATTCATCATCATGATGAGCTCGCGAATGCCGCTCCTCCCATCATACTCAGTTGTCACCAGCTTGAGGATAAGGGTACTAGCGTGTGCTTTAGACGTCCCTTTGAACTGAGCCTCCACATGTTCCAAGTAGGTTTTAGCATCTTCAGAATCAGGAATAGCTCCCCTGATTGCATTGCTTATGGACTGCTTCATAAACATGAGAGACATGCGGTTACACCTAGTCCACTTTTCATGAGTTAACTGCTCAGCAGCAGTACTTTGAGCGGTAAGGTCCGCTGGCTTATTCTCTCTTAGAGCATAATCAAAATCCAACAATCCAAGTGTAAGCATGAGAGCATCCTTCCATGCAGCATAGTTATCACCGGTCAAAGGTGAAATCTCGCAATTGGGCGCTGATAGTGGAAATAAGATGAGCAAGTTATGATACTAAGGAAGAAGTCCTAATGTGATCTAAGGGCACGTTAAACTAAGGCATCCATAAATAATGACCATTTTACGTTATGAAGCTGTGATATTGTCTATTACTAACATCAAAATAATAGACTTAGTTAAAATTCTACTTAAACGAAGACAAAACAGCTTTGGCCAGAAGTGTAATCATTTAAGCATATGTGCAAAGTGGTTGTAACAAATCAGCTTTGGCCAGAAATTGAGACAATCACTTTAGTTATGCACTTGTTAAGTATGTCATCTATGAAGGAATTAAATCAGCTTTGGCCAGATATTAATACATTCATGTTTATGATGCACACTTAACTTGGATTTCGTAATACTTGGATGATAAGTAGATATATCAAATCAGCTTTGGCCAGAAGTGATACATCAGAAGCTCATTCAAGTGAAGCCATCTTGGTTTTGCAAAACATTATCTGATTCTGATTAATTAACTAAATAATTACAAAACCAATCATTTAATAGCAAACCACCCATTAGCGCGGTTCGGGGCGGAGCCCCGAGCTAAATCTTAGTTCACGTTAAACAGCCTAAAATAATGAGGTTTCGAGTCAGGTTTCGACTGAGTTATGAGATCTCGAGTCAGTTATGAGGTCTCGAGTCGCAACCTTGTTGTCTCGAGTCGGAACCATGGTCTCGACTACTATATCTTATGAGATCTCAAGTCATGATGAGGTCTCGAGTCGCAGCCACGGTCTCGAGTCGCAACCTTATGGTCTCGAGTGATGACCTTATGGTCTCGAGTGATGACCTTATGTCTCGAGTCGAGACCTTTGTTTCGAGTTGTAGACTTTTGAGCCCTTATGATTTCGAGTCGAGACCTTATGGTCTCGAGTCGAGATCTGTTGGTCTGAAGTTGTGAAGGTTTAAGGACCTGATGATTTCGAGTCGAGACCTTATGGTCTCGAGTCGAGACTGATGGTCTCGAGTCGTAATTTGATGATCTCGAAGCTTCCTGTTAACAGCTGTGAATGTGAAAGCATAACTGAAAATTCGAAATCTAAGGGATTTTGCGATAGTGTTTCCTGTTTTAAGATGATCTAATTTTATCAAAAAATGTCGAAAATCATAACCTGTTTATCTAATAACAGTTTTTGAAATTCTTTAGAGGACAAAATCAGATCAAAACATGAAAAAAACACTTAATAATCCAAATCATATTCCAAAACATAAAGGAATCTTTTAATTTTCTAAGAACATGATGAACCCTAAAATACACAACATAAATTCTGGAACCCGAAACCTGAAAATTAAGGCTTTTTACAAACAGATTTCGGACTTGATTTTAACCATTATGATTTCGAGTCATTTATTTACCAACTTAATCATTTAAACAGTGATATTGGATCACTCGAAACCGGCTGTGATGTTTATAAAGTTTATAAAATTCTGTTTTCATGATTTCAATCCTAGAATTAATGGATACGAAAACAGAACTGACTAATCAACATATGCTCTGATACCACATGTTGGTTCAGTTCTGTTTAAACATAAGGGAAAACATGAAAACATACCTGTCACCGCAGACAGTGCAGTGGAGAATCCAGTGAGAGAAGACGACATGGAGTTCGACATCTTTGTCAAGGTGATCTGGTTCCTCCTTAGGGTGCTGACTGATGATGGTGACTAAGAAAACCGAAAAGGGTATCGGCCATAGGAGAGGGAGGTCGAACGTAATGATGTTATGCTTATGGGGTATCTCTAATTGTGTAACTGTCTAACCCCTTAACCTCCACATAAGTCTCCTTATATAAGCACCAGGAGGAAACCCAATTAGTTAATAAGGGTAATATAGTCCATCAACAATTACCAACTAATTATCTTAATAGGTTATTATATATTTTGATCTATATTATGTAAATGATTATAATGGCTATAGATTAAATATTAATACATAATATATTTAATCTTACAACAAAGACATAATTGATCGTAAAATATAACATAATGTCGAGCAAAATATAACACAATGTCGAACAAAATATAACACAATTTCGAAAAATATAACACATTGTCTAAGAAAAAAGACACAATGAATCATAAAAAACATAATTACGCAAATATAGAAAATACACAATAATAAATAAAAAACACGATTATATAAATAAAAAGTCTAAAATCTGTCAGTTAAACATCTAAAAACAAAACCTAAAAATTTAACATCGGAGAGTTCGATGAAACGGTTCTAAGGTCGCTTGAATGAGGTCAATCAGAGTCTGTTTGATACTTTTCTTACGACTTCTTTATTTTTAAAAGACTTTCTGTTTGATCAAACCCCTCGTTAAAATCATCTTTTACACAATATTACTATTGTTATTGTTATTATTAAAATTATCTTATTTTTATCATTTATATAATTTCCTATTAAAACTTTGTATACGAGTATGAACTCATAATTCCACATTTTCACTAATTTTGTCTTGTGAGTAAAACTCATATTCCACATATTTGTGATATGAGCTAACCCGGATTTAAAGGTGCACAAATCAGGTCCTTTTTTTAATTAAACCGGTTTTTTTCTCACCTCTAGCCTTCTTTAAAGATAAGAAAGAAACGTTTACGGGCCTAAGCCCAAGGATATAAAAGACATATATGAATACTAACAATTGTACTTTTGTACACTAAGAAGTATGTAGTTGATGTTGAATTATTTTTGTGATCATTAATAGTATTTTGAATGTGTAATTCATTAGGTTAAGGCTTATAAATATAGCGAGGAAGCTATAAGGTGTTTCTTGTGGTCATGTGCCATGCATGTAAGATATTCTTTAGATGGGTTATTAAGAAGGTACGAAAGAAGACGTGTCTTACTGGTTGACTATACACCCACTTGCCTTACTTGCCGCAGTATTTTAAAGGTGGTTTTGTGTTAAATCCGAACCCCTATTGGTCATTCTGTTGTCACGTCGAAGATGCCTAATGGTCATCGCCCATCTACGCGAATGGTCTTGTTGTTAACCTCTTTCAGATTAAGCTCGGATGTCAAGTCCTAGCTTTTTTGAGGCATCCAAATTATGTCCGTTACCCGCCTTATCCTATGAATTTAAGAGGTAGGCCCTAACCCAGTACAAGATAAAACCCAATGTTAACTAAACTATATAACTCAGTGGCGGATCTGGAAAAAAAATGTAAAGAGGCAACGTTGCAAAAATTTCTTTTCTAAAGGGGCAACGAAATCGAAAAAACACTAATTTTTTTTTCAAAATTTACACTACCGCTAGAGCATTAAGGGGCAACGGGGGTTACCCCTTGTTACACTCTATATCCACCCCTAATATATCTAATATGAAATTGTGAATCCAGTAGAATTTCAAAATGCCAAGTTGATCTTAAGTATCATATAAAAAGTTTAATCACTACACAAAATTACCATTTGGTGGTACATAGAGAAAAAGGTGATCAAATGTAGTAACAGAAAAAAAAGGTGATCAAAGTATAAAAGTTAACTAAGTGTCACTAAAAGTAAATAACATTTCACAAAAGTGTCAAATTGTTTTTATCTACATATGAAAGGTGTGAGTAAAGATGTCGTGAGTAAAGACCTATATATATGTGACACAAAAAGTGTGACAAAGTAGGTTTGTAAGCATTTCTTACATAATGTTCTCATAAAGAAAGTGTGAGTAAAGCCCAAAACTATAAACTTTAACCATACTTTTCGGTGGCACTTTTCGGTAAGTCACTATGTAACATTTTCCTTATAGTGAATAGTGAATGCAGATAAACGAGTCAAGCCAAATCGAGCTAGAAAGTATCATTAAGTTCACTGATCACTGTCCCGTGAATTTGAAGCTCGACTCGAGCATAAGTTTTAAGGTCTAGTCAAGCTTGACAATGTTATAAGAATCGCTAGGCGCTAGTCGATCGGTAAGATATCGACTAGCGATTAAATTAATCGGATTAAGATTTTTATATGATATTTTTAGTTATATATACATACACACATTTTTATACGTAGTTTTTTTAAAATAGACAAGTTTTAATCCCTAATTGACCGTGAAGAAACACTAGATAAATGACCGGAATCAAATTATCTAGGGGGTTAGGTTCTGCATAAAAAGGGTGGTTCTCTCTCGTTTGATTCGAAGGGACAGATCTTCTTCTCCAGTAAACACTGCAAAACAGAACACCGTTAGCCTCGTCAAGGGGAGGACGGGGGTTCTCTCCTTGACCCGATTCCGGCGTGAGAATAAGTATGTGTTTATGAAGAAGAAGAAAATGTATTGACGAAGTGTGTGTAACTTGAAATTCATACCTGAATTACTCTCATATTTATAGCCGGGAGTTTGGGCGGGAAAACTCGTTGCTGAAATATTAACGGAAGATGCTAACCCCGTAAGTGGTTACTTTTCTTCCGTTAACTCTTTTGATCGGATTGTGGAAGCACACGTATCGCGATCTTAATCAAAGGCTGGGGAATTGCCACGTGGAAAGTGGGCAAGTGGAGGTTTCTCTCCAATTCCATGCCATCATTGTGATTTCAGGATGGCCTGGGGTGATGACACGTGTCCCAGACGGTTATAACCGTCTGGTAGTGCACGATTGAGTCTTCTAGAAGATTATTGCCATAATCCAGTGTGACTTCTTATCGTGTGGTATCAGCTTAGTAAATAATATCCAAGTCTGGGTATTATTTAAGCGGAAGTATATGTTGGGATTTTTATCCCTTTGCCTATAGAGGAGTGGCACAAGGATTTATTTACTTCCTTTTGGCGCGCAGGTATTGCCTACTGTTTCTCTTCTTAACTCTTTGTGAGACCAGTGCGCGGCCGCGCAAGGCCCAAAGAGGGTTTAAAGATGAGGTTGTGGTATGGTCCCAGGTATTTGATATGAGGTTTTTGGGACCTTACCCCTTTAGACCGTTTTTGTAAGTAATTGGCAATAACTTATAAGGTTTGGTTGAAATTTGGCCGAGATCCGACCAAAATTTAGCCATAATAGGACTGCCATTGACCGCCTAGTTATTAGTCGGTGAACCTCCGATTATGGTTAATCGGCGACTAATCAGAGACTAGTCGAGATTTTTACAACCATGGGTGTACCACAAAATTTTAACAAAAATCCTAGAGTTAAATGTCATTTTCGTCCCTGTGGTTTGTTCAATTATGCCAGTCCAGACCAAATTTCAAATTTGTACCATTTCAGTCCCTAACATTCTTGATACATGCCAATTTCGTCCAAAAAAAACTAAGGTTGAATCGAATAATTAGACAAACCACAGAGACGAAAATCGCAACTAACTCATATTTTTTTGGACGGGACTGGCATGTTTCAAGAATGTCATGGACGAAATTGATACAAATTTAAATTTGACCTGAACTGGCATAATTGAACAAACCACAGGAACGAAAGTGACAGTTAACTCCAAATCCTATGATAATTTTATACACACGAGGGTTTGTGTAATGACAAGTGAAATACAAGGTTATAATATAGATTTTTTTAAACGGTTAACTTACACACCCACTAATCATACTTTTAGCATACTTTACATTTTTTTCATCTTATTTTGTGTAATGTAAATTGTTTTATCTAATGTTAGTTTGGTAATTTAAGGTGTTTTCTTATAAGATGCTAAGTAAATACTAGGCTAAGTAAATCCTTCTAAAGCAACCCATAACTTTGTTCCTTCATACTTTCGTAAAAGTAGCACTTATTTTAATAACAAAAAACAATGTATAGTTTTTTCTTCTCAAGACTTGGCCGGACATTTTTATTTCATTAGGCCGGTGGGTGCT
Organism: Helianthus annuus; assembly: GCF_002127325.2. Lineage (NCBI taxonomy): Eukaryota > Viridiplantae > Streptophyta > Magnoliopsida > Asterales > Asteraceae > Helianthus > Helianthus annuus. The sequence continues at coordinate 156,482,939 of NC_035444.2, forward strand.
GCTTAACGCCACCCCGTCACCTCATCCACCATAGCGCCCCGGAGCGTCATCGTCCACAACGCCGCAATTAAAGGGGGGCGCCACCGTCCTTCCGCCAGCATGTTAACGAGAAAACTTTGAGATTTTCGAAGTTGATGGTCTTTAAAGGGGGACACTATAGTGTAAAGGGGGCTATATACCACACCTTGAAAGTTAAAGGAGGGGGCTTTAAAGCCCCCTGTGTGACGTGGCGCTGAGGTGGCGTGATAAAGACCATAGGGGCTTTATACTACACCCTCCAGCCTTACCTCGTTCCTTGTGCTCTCTAGGCATTAGGGTATGGGGAGTGGGTGACAAACCACCATCGACAAATGGGTTTACCGAGTGGGAACACCACAGCCGACCCATTTTGCCTATCGGTAAGTTTGGTGATTCGGTGACCGGTTGCCGAAGCGGTGAAGGGAGGGAAGGATAGAGAGAGTGTGTGTGTGGTGGGGTCCATTCCATCTCAATCAATCACACCTTTTGTAACACCCCGCTTTTCACAGCTTTCTATTTTTTTAGTAAGATTGTATCGTAATTCTATTTTCAGAAACTCTTTCCTTTGTAAGCGTATTCCGTTTCAAGCCATTGTAAATCCGAGACTTTGATCAGAATGAAATGAAGCTTTTATACATCGTTTTTATACATTGATACATCCATTCGTCTGATACGCGATTCACAACTTTCATAAACGTGAATTTAACTAGTAAACAACTAACGTGTATTCATAAGTCTTAAACGTTCCATACATGCAAGACACTAGGTTATTCGATTTCGAGGCTTAAGTCTAATTTCTTATACTTATTTGATACTTAATGAAATACTTTACAATACATCACATACGTTTTTTTTTCTTTTTTTTTAACACAAAAGAACCTAGGTTTATATGTTAGAAAATAATTGAATTTCATGTCTTATATGCATCATAGGGCTTATTACATGTTCCTTACACATTAACACATAATTACTACTTAATATAATCAACAATTATACACATTATAATGTTAAAAAAATAAAAAGATTATAGCTGGTAGAATCAGCAACCAGCTTTGGGTTGATGTTGGTGGACTTGTTTCAATGATTAACCCTTCTAAACACTCCCAAAGCCCAGCCCAATGAAACCCTAATTGTAACACCTCGGAAATTCCTGTCCAATAAAATAAAGACACGTGTCATGTGAGACACACGTGTCAGGAACCCGGATCAAATAAAAGATATATGGTAGGATTTTAAAAAGGGTGTCATGTTATTAAAATACCTCTGAACGACCCAAGGGCGACATGTTATTAAAACACCTCTGAACGACCCAAATTATAAATCCCAAGATCCTTAAATCATGATGATAAACATCTAATATGTTAACCGGTTGTCCTAAATAAATAAATTCCATCCTTATATGGAAAATGAGTTCTTTTGAATGTTACTACAACATCCAGGAAACTAGATTCTTGAGTTTAAAGGAATTAAACTTGAACTACTCAAATTCATGATAAGTTCTTGTTATTTCCGTCACATTAAAGCCTTCCGCAAAGTGCCAAAGGTATAAGTGCATGGGTAGGCATGCAAAGACTGACTACATGGCCCCACAACTGAATGGGAGTGCATGGGATTCGGACTTGAAAGTGTTGCATGGTCAAACTTGGATGTTTGCAAATTTTTGGCTTCTGGCCATCGGTTACGGACTGTATGGCTTTAAGCTTACGGTCCGTAAGGTGCATACCTGGGCGATTTCAGCAAGGGTCGGTTACGGACCGCAACAGTTTAAGCATACGGTCCGCAAGAGGAGCATACGGACCGCAAGGACTTAGGCTTACGGTCCGTAAGCCTGTCGCTGGCAGCAGAAAATGGACAGCTGCCTGTTCAGCCTGTTACACCGCCTTAGTTATATGGTTTTCGAAACCAGGGACTTGCTAGGAAGTATTTAGCTTATTAGGGACACCTGGGATGATCTTGTAACCATCCTAGACTTCCATGTCTTGATCTTGAGCTCCCTTGTTCACTATATAAGGACTTGAGTTGTGACAAAAGAACTTACTCATTCTCATTTGCACTCAAGACATTCTCTGGAGCTCTTGGACAGCTACCAACTCTTCTTAGGCTCCATAATCATTATTAGGACTCTTGTAAGTGTCCTTAATCCTTTCTAATCCATTTTAGCTTAGATGATTAGCTAAAAGTCAAACCGTCGTAATTAAGGTTTGACTTCGAGATTAGTCAATAATTACTCAGTCAAATCTCGAATTAAAAATACATATAAGTAGGTAATTATGTGGGTAATAAACCCTTAAAAGGGTATTTCCAGATTCCCGCTCTAACCATGCAAATTGTTGAGTCAAAGCTTACTTTAAAAAGTCAACAGAATGCTTAAATTCAAATTAATACATAATTAGCAATGTAGGATACATGCAACCTGTTTGATCACTAATATAACTTGGTAATTAATGTAAGAACATGTTCCAACATGTTCAACTCGACAATTTTCAGTTTAGACCTGGTTTGGAACCGAAAGTCGCATAGTTTGACTTTCGCTTTGACTTTCAGTTCTGACCCGTTTAAGCCAAGTTTAGGTTTTCCTTAGAGCTTCTTTTGGACCTAGTTACATGATAGTATAACCCTCTGTGTTTATACGACTTGGTTCACTAGTTGTCTAATTATTATGCAAGTTTCCGTTAAATGCTCATATGTTGACCATTATGCCCAAATGACCTTAAAATGGGATTTTTGAAAATATAAAAGAGTAGACATCTTAGTTACTGAATTATAGACTTGTACCCAAAATTTAACATCAGTTTGAGGTCTAGATTAAGAGTTATGCTCATTAGCGTAATTAGAAGCTTTCTTAGTGGCATAATTAGCATATAGCCTATCTAAACCCAAATTTTTATATCAAACTTTATGCCCACTGATATATAATAATATTTTGGGATTTTTGGAGATTTTTATTTATTTTTAAGCTGAGCATAACTTAAGGTTTTAAGCTTATTTCGGTTATTGCCGGTTTTACCTTTTTAGGCTATAAAATGAGTTTTATAAATCCTTTTAACCTCAAACCTTTTTCTACTGATTTATTATGTTAAATATATTATTTTGAGCCTTCTAGAATTATAAAAATATCAGCTTTCCTTTCAAAACCCGGAAATGGCTCCAAATCGCCTTTTTAGGCATTTTTACGACATAGAATGTATCATAACTAGTTTATATATATAAGAGTTGATACCTACTGATATAGTTAGTAAAATTTTATATTATAACAGTAAACTAAGGTTTCAAACTCAGGTTTCCAATTTTGACCTTTTAGGCTTATGTGAAATTACCAAAATGCCCTTTCGGTGCATAAGATGGTTATAATTAATAAAATTCACATATATTTGATACTATACTGTTATAACATAGTAAACTAAGTATATTTACTGATTTATTCCGATATGTAACTCATATTACTAGTTTAACTCTTTTATACCCTTTAAAATGACCAAAATGCCCTTATGAGGCATAATTTGAGTTTAAAATTATTTTGGGCATAATAGGACATATCTTACTGATATCACAACATATTTAGTGCATATAATCTCAGGAAACTTGTATATGATTTGTATGGTTACCCGTTACGCACTTTCGCGTTCAGATCGGCTTATGTAACTAGTTTACACATATTAGCCGAAACGGGTCAAACCATATCATCTTTGTCTTAAAATCTAGAATGTGTTTAGTTTACCCATATTATACAAGTCTCCAAACTTATTGGGTCTAAATCACATTCCTTCCCGGTTTTCGCCTTCCATGCGATTAAACCGTATTTATCCTTTGAAACTAACCGGTCTAAGCTTAGGTTAAATAAAAGACCCGTTAGGATTCTAATAGGTTATTATAAACCTTCGTTCCAGAATAGGAAATCCAGTAAAAGATACTTGCACTTGCTTGTTGTCGTTTATACTTGCTCAGGTAAATACTTTTAACTTATTTTCCCTTATACGGGCTCGGGGTACGGTATATAAAATACTGCTTGGTCGGGCGTTTGACCTTAATCGATTAGTGGTTAAGTATTATCAAGATGACCCATTTGAAAATTTGTTTTGTTTGTTTTACGCCTTTTGGAGTTTAATGACCATGTCCCGGATATCCTTGGCATCATTCATGAAATGGCCACGACCTTGACACGCGGGTGTAGGCGTACACCCGACAATGTGTCCATATTTATTAAGGTATAACCGTTGGTTTCCCGCCGCGGATTTATACTATGTGGTGTGTCTATTAACCTTAAACCCGGCACGAACCAGGCGACTGAACGCATAACAAACATGTAATTCTTTTACAAGTTTAAACTTGATTAATTATCCCAAGTTATAAAAAGTTTTGTGCCATGCGCATTCAAATCAATTTTTAAATTGTTTTCAAAATGAGTCAGTTAAATTGTATTTACCAGTGTAAACTGACGTATTTTCCCCAAAAAAGATTAAGTGCAGGTTCTACACGTAATAGGCTGGCCTCTCCTTAGCATCGTTAGAGTCTCGCAAGCTTGGATGTAATGAATCTGTTGAACAATTCTCCTTTATATTTTGATCCGCCTGTGGATCTATTTCAACTACATTGTGATACTTAAATATTACAATAATCAATTGGTTGGAATAAATCTATCTTTTTGCTTCCGCTGTGCAATATAATTTGTGTTGTTTGACTATGATGATATCAATTACGTCACGATACTCCCCCACCGGGCCCACCGGCGACACGTGGAAATTAGGGGTGTGACACTAATACATCCCCTATATAACCCAAGCCTCCTCCAATCATTTTTCACTTTCTAAACACTCCCCATTCATCCTCAAACACTCCAAATCGCGGCTGATATCAAGAGTTCGAGCAAATTTAGCACATTTTACAAAAGTGAGCATAACTCACTTATTTCTTAACCGTTTCACTTGATTTTTTTTCCTACTTACTTTGATTGACCTTAGGAACATTTCCACAGGTTTTCCATGGAAAACCAAGGTCTGGAATGTCACCAAAAAGGCTCCAAAGTTGACTGATTTTTCGGTTTTTGATTTAAACTTTGTTAAACTTAGTTAAACTTGAGTTATCTCATCTCATTCCTATGTCCTTATGCTCATAATCAAATGAATGGTTAGTTGGGCTTAAAAACAAGGTTGAGACATGTAAAATCAGATTGAGACACGTAAAATCAGAGGATAAAACCTCACAAACTTTCTGTTTTGGTTAGGGTTTAACCCACAAGTAGTGTTCAAGCTTGAAGCTTGATGATTGTGTGATTTTGGAACAAGCTTGGTCTATTCCACTTGAAAATCCACACACTATTTGATGTTTTTCCATAGATTAGTTGTTCTTATTCATTTTATACTTGTAAGTTCATGACCCTCCTTGAATGTTTATAACATCAAGTGTAGTGGTGAACACCAAGAGGCACCTAAATGGAAGACTTGTTCTTCCTACCTCCTACAAGACTTCCATGATAAACAAAGAGGTTCCTAAATGGGGGATTCGTCCTCCTACCTCATGCTTGATCTATATGACTATATGAACATTATATAATACTATTATATTATCCAAATAATCAAATCTTTGATGAAGTGTTCATATGTCAAGGTACTAGATTATATCATCTTAGACTTTGATAACTTGTCACGATTCTAATGGAACCTTGTTCCATGAAAACATTTAAACTCCTTAGAGTTTCCTAGTGTCAAGATCAAGTGTCATATGTACTAGATGATTAATTTCATATGTTATTTTCATGTTATTTAAATTCTGAATCTATAATCTTCTGTTAACTCCCAAAACTCACACTCCTACGTTTTTTCGTGTAGAAGGACAAGATGCTCCAAACTAATCAACCAAACAACACTCGCGGGATTATCAAGTAGGAAAGCTTGCAAAACCGTGAGTATACTCGAATACCCTCTTTACGTTTACCACTTTTTGGGGTGTAACATGTTACTTATTAAACTTACACGTGAACTTTATTCATAAATGCACAAACGTTCCTATTACATGCTTGCTTACTTGATTACTTGAACTTAGGGTTATTCGTTTATGTTAAACTTATCATTAGCTTCGATCGAGCCTATCCTTGAGATATATAGCGCTATAGGATTAACGCACCACTCGTAGACTTGAGGTTATGTCATGAGCTTATTTCGTTTCATCATTGGTTTGATATGTTAGACACATGTCGATTTTAATGTTTATCGTGTATCATTAGCTTGTCATGAGGAATCGTTTAAACTTATCTTTTTATGCTATGTATGTATCAAACTTGTATACTCGCCTTTGCTTTTGCATTGAACTTTATTTTAAACATGTTACAGGTTGAGGATGACGATGCTATGAAATGAAGTAGCGTTGATGCTTAGATACACATATAGACGCTTTAGGTTTAATATGTTGTATCAATTTTGTTTATGTTGTTATGTATTTCATTGAACTTGTTATTATTTGAATTTCCTTATAATGTTTGACAATTTACTTTATGAAATGAAAACGATATTTAAATATTGTCACAAATAGTGTTATGAAGTCTCTTGCAATCTCGTTTTCATCTCACTCCGATGTTTCCGTCATCGGTTGGGGTGTGACACATTTTCCTTTTTTTTAAATAGTTTACCAATTCATGAAGTGTCTATCCATTGCAACGCTTTTTAGCTTAGTTTAAACACTTTTCATTGAATGACATAGCACACTCTCATTGGTTGATTTTAAAGTTTACCACTTTCAAGTGTCTAACCACTCCCTACACCCTTATAAGTCTATACATAATTGGTTGATTGAGTACTTCTGAACCGACTTCATTAATTTTAACCCACCGATTATGGTTTGACATGTTTAATCAGCGAATCAGGCCTATGAATGATTTCACTGAATATAATTTTTTCCTTTAAATATCTTATTAATTTTCTATTTTATTTACTGCTTCAATCTTCACATTTTATTAATATTATTACTTATCCAAACTAAAACAAAACACAATCACATATATTGTTTCTAATCAGTTATACATGTGTGTATATGTACAAACGCCAGTCAGTCAATAACATAAACAATGGGTTGATCATTGAATGATCCGAATATGAAAACTGTAGGAAACCGTTCGTGTAAAATAAATAAAATTCTTTTATTAACTTGAAATTACAACTGAAGGAAAGCAAAAAATACAATACAAGTTACAACTGAAAAGTAGACAAACAAGAACAGAAATCCGAACAGAAAAACTGTTCTTTGGCTGAGGATCGTGTTAGACACGGGTCCCTTAAAACAAATTTCGTGTCTCCCAGGAGAACACGTTTGTTTCCAGGATACAACAACCGCAAGCAGTTGTACTGCCGGTCTTGACTCCAACCCGAAGGTCTACCTTGAGCTCTTGAAGAAGATGAAGAATTTCAGAGAGGAGATTGTAGAATAGCTGGTAAATTCGGTGTATCTGGTCTTCAATAGGATGCTCCTATTTATAGTTGCAAGTCTTGAAGAAACTGAAAATGAATTAAATGGGTGAATTAAACTGCATTAAACGTCTTTAATGCACTTTAATTCGTCATTTAATTCTCAGTCAAACGCATTAACTTCGTCAGTTTCAAATGCTGAATGTAACTGCACTAGCATTAACTGCAGCGGGAAGCTTCCGCGCGCGCGCAAGACACACTGGCGCGCGCGCAGGTCTGCAACCTCACGCGCGGTGCGTTCACTTGGCTCACTGCCATGCGCGCGTGCGCCATACTCACTCAGGTCCATGCGCGCCTGCGCCACGTCACCTGTGAGCCTCTACGAGCACGCCACACAATCGCGCCGTTTTGGCTCACTTTGGTGCGCCGCGCACGTCACAGCAGGCCTATGTACCATGCGCGCAACCGCGCATGACTGCCACGTCATGCGCCACTGCGCGCGGACCCACCAGGGTCATGCGCATGCATCCCACATCACCAACCACTTGGTCCTTGCAACCCTTGTGCTTCACCACGCGCGCGCGGTCAAAAATACAAAGGCGGCTCTCAAGCGGCTCGCGGCGATGCGAGCAAAGTGCAAAGTGCGCCATCAAAGCGCCACATTGCGCCTCATCGCCCACGCCACGTGCGTGTGCGAGGGCGAGTGCGAGTGCGAGTGCGAGTGCGAGTTAGGGTGCTCCGCACCCTTCGCGAGTACACTAGTGAGTGCTTCCATGAAACAATAAGGATGGAGAGATCCTACTTAAATACCCCTTTAAGTTCCATCTCTCATCCGATGTGGGACAAGGTGCCACTTTCCCACTTATTTCAGCATTCAAGTTTCAAACACCAAACTTTGAGCATCGATATCTCATTCATCTTAGCTCCGTTTTGGACGTGGTTAAGTTCGTTGCGAAGCCCTTCCAACGTAGAACACAAACCCACAAATAAATATATAAAACCCGCTCATTTTATTATATTTATTTCTAGTCCAAAATAGGAAAAACTCATTTTCTTATATTTGTGAAAAATGCTATTTTCACAAAATTTCCAAAAATCCCCCACATGAATAGAAATCGATCTATCAAGTTTCAACGATACACGTTCAACAGTTGAGCATTGCAAGATAGGTAGGTGTAACCTTTGAAGCTTCTTTTGTGAAGCATACTTAGCCTCATAGGGTCTTGTAGACGCGGTGTCCTTGAACAATCCCCCATTTATGTAGGCGACAATATACATTCACACAATACTCTCCCTAGTCGAGTCAAGACCTCATGATTGTGTCCGTTCATGGTCATGGAACACGTTCCTGGTTCTGCGAGAGCTCTAAGATTTGCGCCTCCCCACAAATCCATTCGAAGCGACCCCACTTCTCTCTAACATAGGTGATTCCTCTGAATCATTAAAAGCATCATGGTTAATTTGGATTTCCTCAAAATCCTTAACCTCAACATGCTTAACCTTTCCTTCATGTCACTGATTGGAATGGACTAGGAAGTATACAACCCCCTTTATTGATTTTGGGGCACCCCCCACAGTGACTCCCTTTGGGTTTATGATTAAGTTTGCCTATTGAACCTAGATCTTGGGATCTCCAGCCAACTAGGTTAGGTTTCCCTCATATTCCCTTCATCTATGGGCTTTAGTCGTATTCCTCTTGACAACCTATACACCTTATCTGTGCTTAAGCCTTTTGTCAACGGGTCCGCAATGTTCTTATTTGACCTCACATAGTCAACTGAGATAACACCCGTTGAGATAAGTTGTCGTACCGTGTTGTGTCTACGTCGAATGTGCCTTGATCTGCCATTGTACATCATGCTTTGTGCTCTAGCTAGAGCAGACTGATTGTCACAATGTATGCAGATCGCCGTCAACGGCTTTGGCCATCTTGGAATATCTTCCATAAATTGACGTAGCCACTCCGCCTCTTCCCCGCTTTTATCTAAAGCGACGAATTCGGATTCCATCGTGGATCTCGCTATAACCGTTTGCTTGGAAGACTTCCAAGCTATAGCTGCGCCAGCAAGTGTAAACACGTAACCACTTGTTGATCTGTGATCCTTTATATCCGATATCCAGTTCGCGTCAGTGTATCCTTCGATCACTGCTGGATCACGGGTATAATGCAATCCATAGTCTCTCGTGTATCTTATGTATCTGAGCACCCTCGTGATAGCTTTCCAATGATCCTCGCTCGGATTACTGGTGTATCTACTTAGCCTGCTCACAGCATACGCTAAGTCGGGTCTAGTACATGTCATTAGATACATTAGACTGCCAATGATCCTTGAGTACTCTAACTGAGAAACACTCTCGCCTCTATTCTTCCTTAGGCGTTAGGTATTATCAATTGGACTTCGAGCTATACTCGTATCGTCCGAATTGAATTTCCCAAGGATCTAGTCCACGTAGTGAGATTGACTCAACACAAGACCATTTTGGGTTCTAGTGATTTTAACTCCAAGAATCACATCCGCGAGACCCATGTCTTTCATGTCAAACCTCGCTTTCAACATGTCTTTCATTGAGTTGACCATGTTATCATTACTCCCAATGATAAGCATATCATCTACATAAAGACATAAAATCACATAACCTCTTGGTGTGTCTTTAAAATAAACACACTTGTCGCACTCATTTATTTTGAAACCATTGTCAATCATGACATGATCAAACTTTTGGTGCCATTGTTTTGGAGCTTGCTTCAAGCCATACAAAGACTTGACCAATTTACATACTTTACCCTTGTTTCCAGGGGCGGAAAAACCCTCGGGTTGTTCCATGTAAATTTCTTCTTCCAAATCGCCATTTAGAAATGCGGTCTTTACATCCATTTGGTGAACTTCCAAATTTCTTAGAGCCGCAATTGCAAGAACCAATCGTATAGAGGTTATTCGCGTTACAGGCGAGTAAGTATCAAAATAATCTAGACCTTCCTTTTGTCTAAATCCTTTGATCACTAACCTTGCCTTGTATTTATCAATACTTCCGTCAGCTTTCATCTTCCTTTTGAATATCCAACGATATCCAAGTGGTTTACAACCAGGTGGAAGATCTACTAACTCCCAAGTATGATTTTGCAATATAGAATCAATTTCATTCTAAATTGCTTCTTGCCATTGAGGTCCTTCCGCAGAGGTAACCGCCTCGCGGTAGGTATTGGGCTCACCCTCAACCATGTAGCTCATGAAGTCTGGACCAAAGGATTTTTCAACCCTTTGTCGTTTACTTCGTCTAAGCTCACCCTCCTCGACCTCAGGTCGTTCATGAGTTTCATCTAACCTAGTAGATGAACTTGGTCCTGCTTTATCTAACCATGTAGACGAACTTGGACCGGCTTCATCAACCGCTCTTGATGAAGGCGCATGTGTTTGTCCTAACATAGGAAACACATTCTCAAAATATGAGACGATATTAGGATTTGCCTCCATGATAGTGTGTTTGTGTACATCGGGATTCTTGGATTCATATACAAGAAAACGACGCGCACTACTTTGATGTGCATATCCAATGAAAATGTAATCAACAGTTTTGGGTCCTATCCTAAGAGCCTTAGGAGGTGGTACAATCACCTTAGCTAGGCACCCCCACACTTTCAAGTATTTGTACGAAGGCTTCCTTTTTCTCCATAACTCATATGGAGTTTCGTCCCTATTTTTCAAGGGTATCTTGTTCAAAAGATAGTTTGCTGAGAGAATGGCGTCCCCCTACATTTCTCGGTTCACTCCCGAGCTTATCAAGATGGCGTTCATCATTTCTTTCAATGTGCCGTTCTTTCATTCCGCAACGCCATTTGATTGTGGAGAATAAGGAGGTGTACACTCATGTACAATGCCACTTTTTGCGCATAAATCCGCAAAAGGTGCAACATATTCACCTCCTCGATCGCTTCTCAAAGCTTTTATCTTCTTTTTAAGTTGATTTTCAACTTCATTTTTGTACAAGATAAACTTTTCTATTGCTTCGTCTTTACTCTTAAGTAAATACACGTAGCAATATTTAGTACAATACCCTCAGCGTGGATGTCATGAAGTATAATCTGTAACTCTTGGACTTGGTTCATAACAGTCTTGTTATCAACCATCTTGAAGTCCAAGAAACGGGCAACAACAAATTTCTTTGTTCCCGCATCCTCCGTTTTGTACTTTTTATTCAAGGACTCCCATAATTCTTTGGAAGTCTTGATATTATAGTACACGTTATACAATGCATCCGAGAGACCGTTGAGAACATAGCCTCGACATATAAAGTCCGAGTGCTTCCACACCTCTACCGCGCTCAGAGCCTGAGCATCGGTCTCCCCTTCCGCAGGTTGGGGAACGGTCTCCGTCAAGAACCTCGCAAGATTCATGGTGGTCAAGTAGAAGAACATCTTCTGTTGCCACCTTTTGAAGTGGAGACCCGAGAACTTCTCGGGTCGTTCAGCATGATTTGCCACTGTGGACGCTCCCACGGTGTTGGTAGGGGTTCCAACGACAACATTAGTGTTGCTGGTATTCATGTTTTCAGTCGACATTCTGAAAAGTTCCAAGAAAACAAGTTAATAAAACTGTTTTCAAAATAATAAATACGCTAATTTATTATTTTATGAGTGCGAAAAAACCAGCCGTGTAGCTTCTAAGTCCAACTTTGAAGACTACAACAGTAGGATTTTTAGAACTCAGCGACAGAAAGGTGTAGAAGCAGAGTTCTGTTTTGACAAAGTCGCTACTTTGAATCAAAACAGAGAAAAATAAATCTGTTTTTTAAAACACAACTGTATGAATTCAAAACTGGTTCGAATTCACAGCAGAATATGTTTGTGATTCTACACGAACGGTGTTTTAAAAAATTTGTTTTAAGATTGTAGGAAACCGTTCGTGTAAAATAAACAAATTCTTTTATTAACTTGAAATTACAACTGAAGGAAAGCAAAAAATACAATACAAGTTACAACTGAAAAGTAGACAAACAAGAACAGAAATCCGAACAAAAAAACTGTTCTTTGGCTGAGGATCGTGTTAGACACTGGTCCCTTAAAACAAATTTCGTGTCTCCCAGGAGAACACGTTTGTTTCCAGGATACAACAGCCGCAAGCAGTTGTACTGCCGGTCTTGACTCCAACCCGAAGATGTACCTTGAGCTTTTGAAGAAGATGAAGAATTTCAGAGAGGAGATTATAGAATAGTTGGTAAATTCGGTGTATCTGGTTTTCAATAGGATGCTCCTATTTATAGTTGCAAGTTTTGAAGAAACTGAAAATAAATTAAATGGGTGAATTAAACTGCATTAAACGTCTTTATTGCACTTTAATTCGTCATTTAATTTTCAGTCAAACGCATTAACTTCGTCAGTTTCAAATGCTGAATGTAACTGCACTAGCATGAACTGCAGCGGGAAGCTTCCGCGCGCGCGCGCAAGACACACTGGTGCGCGTGCAGGTCTGCAACCTCACGCGCGGTGCGTCCACTTGGCTCACTGCCATGCGCGCGTGCGCCATACTCACTCAGGTCCATGCGCGCCTGCGCGCGTGTGCCACGTTACCTGTGAGCCTCTACGAGCACGCCACACAGTCGCGCCGTTTTGGCTCACTTTGGTGCGCCGCGCACGTCACATCAGGCCCATGTACCATGCTCTCAAGCGGCTCGCGGCGATGCGAGCGTGCGAAGTGCAAAGTGCGCCATCAAAGCGCCACATTGCGCCTCATCGCCCACGCCACGCGCGCGCGCGTGTGCGAGTGCGGGTTAGGGGGCTCCGCACCCTTCGCGAGTACACTAGTGAGTGCTTCCATGAAACAATAAGGATGGAGAGATCCTACTTAAATACCCCTTTAAGTTCCATCTCTCATCCGATGGGGGACAAGGTGCCATTTTCCCACTTATTTCAGCATTCAAGTTTCAAACACCAAACTTTGAGCATCGAAATCTCATTCATCTTAGCTCCGTTTTGGACGTGGTTAAGTTCGTTGCGAAGCCCTTCCATCGTAGAACACAAACCCACAAATAAATATATAAAACCCGCTCATTTTATTATATTTATTTCTAGTCCAAAATAGGAAAAAATCATTTTTCTATATTTGTGAAAAATGCTATTTTCACAAAATTTCCAACAAAAACATTAGTAATCAATTACACCAAAAGAATCTTTTGAAAAGATCAACAATAGACAAAAAGTGGGATCGAGGCATATATGAATACGAGAAGAAGTAATATAATCACTTTAGTTACACATCTCTTTTTACACGGCTAGTGGAAATAGATATGATCGAGTGGTTTTGTAGGTGGCACGATAATACTCAAGTAGTATGTCAGTAATCCAAATTTTGTGGTTCAAATAAAACATGTATTGAAAAAAAACTATTTGAATGGGTAATTTTGTAAGTCCTATGATGGCCACATAGATAAAAGGAATGTTATGCAAGTTGGAGGAATGTTAAGCAAGTTGACAAGGATAATGTTAGACTACTTTTATAAGTTTTGGACCCTGGGAAGTTTCATGTTCCCATATCTTTACAACTTTTTGATTTGGATATGATATGATTTTTTAGTATTTACAATAAATACATTACCGACAACAAAAATATGAATCGCACTAAAAATGATGATGGTTAATACCACTGTTAGAATGATCTAGATCGAATTTTTCTGAATGAAAACGAAAAAAAAAACTAAAAATATATATATTTTTTTCAATTTAAAAATCTTTACTATATAATGAAAAAACATTTAGGGACACTTGTCATCATATTAGGCCATTGATTATAGATAAGTTTTATTTTAACTTAGTCTCTTCTAATTAATTATAGATAACCCTCATACTAAATATTATTTAATTTACTATCTTATATTATATATAACCATTCTACTAAATATTATTAGTTTAATATCATATGGATAATTATTATTTAGTTTAATCTCCTTCTCATTTATAATATTATTTATTTGAATTAATTATATTTGAACGTTTTTGTTTAGTTTGATGTCAAATAAATTTTATGAAACTAAAAATAAAATTAAATAATATTATATCATTCATTGAAAACAAGAAACCGTGGACCGACACCTACTTATTATACATAACTCCAATTATTTATTGCAATAATACATCATATCTTAATTTTATATTATAAGAGAATAATTTAACATGAATCTACGACGTTTTAAAGATATGTTGTTTTATTGTTAAGTATATAAAATTTATTTATTCAACTCCGTATAATACACGAGGTTATAATCTAGTTTTAAAATATACGAATACCGGAAAACGATTGAAGTGCAATGTTTATTCATTACTCTTTAAATTCAAGAAAACAATACGGAATGATTTTGTTTATTTATTGAACCTACACATGTAGGTAAACATTTAAAATTCTATAAAAATATATGAACAAATTAGTTTAACGTAGATAATCTATCATCTTTATGTAAGAAATATAAATTACATAACAAATTAAGTAAATCTCAATTTACAACCCTGTGGTTAGATAGGGGCAGACCTACCTTATGATAATGGGTTGCCTCCACTACCCCCGTCTCTCCGGCGGTAGTGTAAATTTTAAAAAAAAATTGACGTTTTTTAGATTTTTTTTCGATTTCGTTACCACTTTTACTTAAAACGTTACCCTTATGAAGATTTTCTATATCCGTCACTGTGGTTAGACCCACTAACATTTTAGATGCCTCTAAGAAACCTTTGCCCACTTACATCCTCGACGTTTCCAACACGCTATACTTTACAGCCTTTTGTTAGCCGGGGTCTAACCACAGGGTTGTAACTTGAGGTTTACTCTACATAATATAAACCATGATAAAAGAATAAACAATTTACGTTTAGTCTTTTTGTTCTCGTGACGGTTTAGTGTTACACACAATGTTTTAAAAACCGGTTTTTAAATCAAACCGGATTAGGCTAAAAAATGGTTCAACCGGTTGAACCAGATTGTACCGAGCGGTTCAACTGGCTTGACTAGCTAGCTCTATAATTTCATAAATTACAACATCAACTTAAAAGTTAATCAAAAAATGCATGATTACATATTAAAAGGATGATCCAAAAGTAAATCTATAATAAAAAATAATCAAAAAGATAATAAAAAACCATTCAATTTTCCGACAAGCTCTTTTAAATGAAAGTGTACGATATGTTTAAGCCATTTGAGTGTTGAAAACATCAACTATTTGTGTTTCATACAATATTAAATAAGAATTTTTAGTTACGAATAATCATAATATATAAAAATTACGTTAGATAAGTAACATATATAATAAAAATAAGTAACAACCCAAACTAGAATAACCCTAGGCCGATACTGGTCTTACGTTTCAAACCGGTATACCGGATTTTACCGCCGGTACAAACCTTATGTCGTTTCACTTATTTACCGGAGTGTTTCGTTCCGGATTTACATCTAGAAACGGTAATACCGGTATAACCAGCCAGTATTTACCGGTTTTTAAAACATTGGTTACACATGAATCTTACCATAAGCATGGTTGCAAAAGTCGCTAGGCGCTCCCTAGTCGGATTCGGGAGTACTCGGGAGGTACTCGGGAGTATTCGGGAGTACTCGGGGAGTAATTGGCCTGGGAGAAGAGTACTCGTGCCTCGGCAACCTACATTGTAGCGAGTACTCGGGGAGTACTCGGAGCCTAGTCGGGACTTTTACAACCATGACCATAAGACCATACGTTATGGCTTGCCACATAGACACCACGTCCATGAAACACTGCGACGGCGATGTGTGCTGTGGTCTTGGTAGGTAAATCCGTGGATGTATTTGATTTGTATGGTCAATCAAATGCTTCAACCTATTTTTTATTTTTGTTATAATATTGAATTTTAAACTTAATTAATTTTTCCTCAAATAACTTGTGTTCTTAATTAAAAGAAAATTTAAATACATAGTTTTTTTTTTCTTCTGAACATTTCGATATATATAAATTATAACGAAAACGGAGTTGTTTTTGTTCCTTTTTTTAAAAGAAAGATTTTGGTCTAGTAAGAATCAACATTTTGCATGACAAGTAAACGCTTCAATATAACTAGTATTAGGTGCTTACAAAATTTAATAACATGCATTGGAAATTAGAAAAGACCCCTCAGTATCACTAATCAACATATATTCAGCGGTAGTACTTTTGCTATCACTACAAGGGCGGACGGAGCGCCCCGTTATGAGCAATCCAAAACGCGTCAAATGCCGTGATACACCACCGCCGGTGCCTCATATCAAGCGTGGAAAATTATAAGCGGGATCACGAGCATGCGTTGAAAAATCAAAATTTTGAACGTTGATTGATTGTGACCGTTGTACAAGTTGTTGAAAAATAAAAATTTTGAATGTTAATAAAAAAATTTTGATTAAGAATCTTTGGATATCAAAGATGTTGTAGACTTACGAACAAACAAGGGATCAAAATTTATTTCTGATTTCGGTTTTTGATGCTTGAATCTTTATGGGTTCTTTCTCAATCACATGTTTGATCAATTTTGAACAAGTTTTATGTTTGATCAAAAGTTTATGTTTTATGGTTTCGTTCTTGATCGGAAAAACTGAGACAAGTTTTATGGTTTCGTTCTGAAATTTTATGATTTTATTGTTTTATAATTTATAATTTAAAAATAAAAAAACCATCACTAGTGATGGGTATTTCCACTAAAATCCATCACTAGTGATGGAATGAAGCTCGATGATGTGGCGGAACTTGATTGAATATTGTGAGTGATGTAATTCCATCACTTATGGATCGCCACTGCCCCCTAGTACACACAGCATAACACCTGGTCCATAGGTTCAATGGGCAGAAGCGCATGTATCAAAATCGGTTTCACAATAGAATTTGTTATCGTTCAATATATACATTTATTAACATTATATTGTAAGTTTTGATAAGGGGTGATACTACTATAAAGTTATCATTATATAATATATACAATAAGGAGATTTATTTTTAATTCGGTAAGTTATATTAATTAATAAGAAATACAAGATATTATGAACAAGATTACATGTGGGGTACCCTTGATCTGATTTATCATGAAAAATAACAGAGCTAGGGTTAAAAGACAAAATATGCAAAGGTTTGCAAACATCGAGTATGGTGTTTGTACTTATTAACGATAAAGGATACAGCTAGCAAAGTAGCATACATAAGCATACATAAAGGACAAGTTTTGTAATTTACTCTATCCAAAAGGACCAAAAGAAACAAAATGAAAATCGAAAATAAACATCAAAACAATAAGTTTAATATATAATAATGATAAAATATAAACGTTGCTTTAAATTATTTTCATCGTTTTAAATGATAAGAATAATATATAATTAAAGCAAACTAAGAAATAATTATAGTTTTGGTTTTGTGTTGTTTGGTATGAATTAGTTCAAGAGTAGGCTGTAAACATTCAAAATTTCAAATGAACATTTTTTTCTCCCAAGAGTCAAAAGTCTATACATGACATAGACGGGTGATGACTTTGAATCTCTTTCATGAGAACAATCTATTATTATATTATATATCTCACATGAATCAAAGTTTTTATATTTTATAAGTTTATGTGAAATATAAAACTACGATGTTTTCTTTTGAACGTCTAACAAAGTCTAGTCACCCAGATAGCAGGATATACTCATAGATAAAAGGTCATCTACGTCTGTGATTGCAGATATCACTGATGATCTGGTCTGTCACCAATTTGTTAACGACGAAACACAAGTAAGATAACGGATCGTACGTGACTACCATTTTAAGTTGTACATTTTTACTTCTTAGTAGTGGTTTTGAGTATCTATGGCAATGGTAGGAACATGATGTGCATTGTGCTTACAATATTACCATTTGTAGTCGTAGTAGTCGACTTTTCTAGGGAAACAAACAAATGTGGACAAAACTCCATTGTGAAGATATAGTTTTTATGTTTTAATAAAACAAACATAAAATTTAAAATTTTATATGCTTTGAATAACTCCAAATTTATCATTAGATGTAAAAGTATAAAGATAAGTTTATATATAGGGGGCGGTTCCCCTAAGAAGCCTATTTTGCCTAAGTTGCCTAAGAAGCAATCTACACCATGTTTTTAAACAACCAATGGACCAGATTAAATCCCTAATATTAAACTAGATAAGTAAACAATTAAAACGCGCGGGGGTATTTTCGCCATAAACAAAAAAATAGTACTGGACAAAAAGGAAAGCAGTTATTGACGATTCAAAACAGTTCTTCTTCACTCTCTCTCAAAACTTCCCAATGGCTAAGAAACGTCCCCTAAAATCGACAATAAGAGAGACGAAAATCGAACAAACAACAACAAAAACAGCATCAACGATGGATTCAGAGAGTACGTTCCATTTTTTTTTGCATTTTGGTGTATTCGTTTCAATTTTGTACGGTTTTTCTAAGTTTCTTCGAAATCAAATCGATTACACAGGTTCTAAGAGATCTACAAGAAGCCAGAAGCATAAAGAAACAAAACCTGATGACGATTTCGAAGGTTTGTTAAGGATCTGTAAACGAACAGATTTCTAGGGTTTTAATATGTCTAAACTGATTCATGTTCTGCATTTTATAAAACAGATCCATCGTTGTGTTTTAATGAAATAGTGCTGGTTTATTTTATGTGCTGTTTTAACCTATGTGCTAGTTTAGTGTTTTAGAAATATCTAGCACAAAGTTGTGGTTGGTTTTCTGGTTTTGAAATCGGTGCTGGTTTAACTTCCGTGCTAGTTTAGTGTTTTTTAAGAAACTAGCACAAAGTTCTAGTTGGTTTTTTGGGTTCCAAATATGTGCTGGTTTACTATCTGTGCTAGTTTACTATCTGTGCTAGTTTATTGCTTTAGAAGAAACTAGCACAAAGGGTTTAGTGTTTTCTAGTAAACTAGCACAAATTCTAGTTGGTTTACTGTCTGTGCTACTTTAGTGTTTTAGAAGAAACTAGCACAAGTGGTTTTTTTGGGTTCCAAATCTGTGCTGGTTGTGCTACTTTTAAATTCAGGAGATAAGTAATATAAGTTTCAGTTGCTTTTTTGTGTGTGAAAACAGAGCTGTACAATCCCAAACCACTACAAATTGTACAACCAGGAGAACCAATCCCTACTTTTGATAATGAACCTTTGCATCCCATTCCACTAAAAGTTGTAAGACCAACAAAAAAGGAATATTATATGAGTCCGAAATTTTGGAATGAAGTAGCAATCTGGGGGCCAAACTATACCAATCATCCTACTTCTGGTGGTGAACCTTCAGATCCCATAAAAGAAGAGATTGATGAGAAACCTGAAATCTCAGTTGTACAACCCAAAAAAGAAGAAGATGACGAAAAACAAAAGATCCCCATCCTACAACCTAAACATGAAGAAGATGAGGAAAAACCTATAATCTCAGTCAAGAATTTTGGAAGGAAGTAGCAATCTAGCCAACTCCTGCTATGATCATCATGTTTATGTTGTTTGTTTTAGTTTTCTAATGTTATCAATGTTGTTATGTATTATGATCATGTTTTTCTGAACCTTATGTAACAATGATGTTTTGAATTATAAAAATCATGGTTTATTATGTATTAAATGATCAAAATGGTACTGGTTATTGTTTTTTTTTTTTAAATATATAGTACACTTTATAACTTGTGCTGGTTACTATGTTTCTTCTGAAATTACTTGCAGGCTCATCAGACAGTGACTTCGAACAACCGGAAAAGAAACAAAAAACAGCACTAAAAGCTGTTGCCACAAACGTTGAACCTATACGATCAACACTTTTCAAGGAATTTGATAAGAAAAAAAGAATTAGAATCAGGAACAGCCCAAAAAACCTTGCTGAATTCATGCAAGTGTTATCTGACGAACAGAAAGCAGAAGTAGATAACATGGGATTTGAAAGCATGAAGAACTTTGATATAACAAAAATACCAACTGATCTGGGATACTGGCTCACTAACAATTATGAACCTACAATCAACACACTGAATCTAGGTACACATAATGTAGTGATAACACCTAACCTAGTACAAGAAGTTCTTGGCATACCAATGGGTAAAGTGAAGGTTAAGGAGTTGAGTAAACCATCAATGAGTGATCCAGTTGTTGCAGAGTTTAGAAATCAATTTGAAATTGATGATGAACTGCCAAAAATGCATCATATTATTCATGTTGTGAAAGAACAGAAGGAGAGTGGAAGGCTATTTCAACTGAACTTTCTTGTAATGTTCAACTCAATAATGGCAGAGCTCACACACGGTGGCAACGTCAACATGAAATTCCTTACAACATTGCAACCTGATGTAGATATTAAGGATGTTGACTGGTGCAGCTACGTGATCGACTGCTTGAACAGAAAGACAACAAGCTGGTTCCAATCTAAAGCAGCACATTACATCGGACCGATAACATTTCTAGTGGTATGTTGTAGTTATCTAAAAATGATTTATATTTATATTTTTTTATCAAACATAATAACAAAAACTAACTTGTAAATCAATCAGTTGGTTTATGCGCATGATACATACCAAAGAACAAATCCAACACAGAGGATGATACCAGCTGTAATGTATCATAAAAATGATACAATTAAAAAGCTTGGTCCGGTGGTGAAAAGCAATAAAAGAAAGAGAAGTGAAAAAGATGGGAAACCAGCACAGAAACTCACCTTGACAACACAAACACCTACTCAAAAGGTGGTGAAGAGTAAGAAGAAAACAAGTTTGAAAGCAGCAACAACTGGTGAAAAACGAAAGAATTTGAAGGTAAAACTGAAGATAAAGAAAAAAGCACCAGCTGAACAACCTCTATCCACATATCAACAAATCTCAAAGGAAACTGATGAAGCTAGAAATCATTACTTTAGTGACTTCCCAGAATCTCTAGACATTACACAAAGTTTGGACATTCCACAATCCCAGGAAAAACTCTCACAAATTCCACCTACAAATCCAACAAGTGGAGTGGTAATTTCTATTTTATTGTGTTTATCTGTAGTATTACTGAAAAAAGTGCTGGTTTAGATGGTTATTGAAAAAATGTGCTACTTTTATGACATTTGTTAAAAAATGTGTTACTTTTATGACATTTAGTGTTTGGAATGTTAAATTGTGCTAGTTTATACCTAGTATATGTTAGTTTAATGTTAGAATTTGGAATGTGAAATTGTGCTGATTTATGTGCTAAAGTGTGCTGGTTTAAATGGATTATAAAACTGTGCTAGTTTGAAATGTGCTACTTTTATTGTAAACTTTTATCATGTGTATGTAAAAATAAAAATGGAAAATGTGCTACTTTTACAATTTGTGCTACTTTATAAAAAGAATGTGCTACTTTTACAATTTGTGCTACTTTATAAAAAGAATGTGCTGGTTATCTTTTCAGGAATGGATTTGTCTGATAAAATCCAAAACAAAAGAGCTGGACATGCATGTCAAAGAAACACACGAAATGATTGCAGAATGTTTAACAAAGTACAAAGGTGAGGAGGTTGTGGATGCTGTGGATGAGTGGAGAAAAAGATCGGTAGTATATGGTGAAAAGTACAATTTCGAGAAGCAAGAATCAGAAGCAGGGAATGAAGAAAAGAAAAAAGGAGGAAGTGGAGAGAAGACAGAAGGAGGGAATGAAAAGGAAGAAGGGAATGAAGTGAAACTTACCCAATCACAAAAAAAAAATGGTGGTCTCACAATTTGATTCAACTCCTTTCAGAATCACCAGTTCAATGTGGCCAGAGATTATAAAAGAAATAGAAAAGGCAGAACAGGTAGCAAGCAGCAAAAAAGATGGTGCTGATCATGGAGTTGGTGGTGAAGAAGAAAAGGATGCAGGTGGAGAAAAGGTTAAAGATGGTAAACCTGATGGGGAAACAACAAAGAAAGGAGGTGAAGATGCTAATGAACCACTAAAGGGAGAAAGTGACACTGCTGGTCAACCAGCAAAGAAAGAAGGAAATGGGGCTGCTGGTCAACCAGCACAGCAAGGAGAGGTTTTTAAAACACCAGAAAATGAAACCAAAAAAGACAGTGAAAAACAAGAATTCATAGGTGAAGAAGAAAAGGATGCAGGTGGAGAAAAGGTTAAAGATGGTAAACCTGATGGGGAAACAACAAAGAAAGGAGGTGAAGATGCTAATGAACCACCAAAGGGAGAAAGTGACACTGCTGGCCAACCAGCAAAGAAAGAAGGAAATGAGGCTGCTGGTCAACCAGCACAGCAAGGAGAGGTTTTTAAAACACCAGAAAAGGAACCCAAAAAAGACAGTGAAAAACAAAAATTCATAGGTGAAGACCTAAACGCCGGAGACCAGAAGAAAAGCAAACGTACAACTCACCCTGCCGAACCTTTATGTTCACCATATATGCAGCGAGTTGTACAAATAAAAACAAAAACTGAAAAAATTGAAGTAAGGATAGCCGAATGGATGTTCTCGACAGTTGACGACCCCTGGTAAGTATAAAAACCAACAAAATCTTAATTGGATAAAAATAAGTATTTAAACTAATGTGTATTACAACAATGCAGGGTGTTTATATTTGAGACAGCATTTAACACAAACCTTTCAAGGGTATGTCTGGAGTCGCTTCACCCGAACTTATACATACATGTCCAAGTCCTAACAGCTTGGTCATTGGTACTAAACAGTGAAGAGGTCTACAGAAGCAAAGGTTCGCCGGCAAGAGTTTTCTGCCCATGCAACATGCCGGTATGTTTTCTAATATGTGCTGGTTTTAATAACAGATTAGAAAAAGCACATTTAACAAAATGTGCTGGATTATTACACATTGTGCTGGTTTTGAAATATTAATGTTTTATTAATAGCTGGTTAGTCTAATATATGAAATGCTATTATTGTGCTGGTTCATAACACATTGTGCTGGTGCTGGTTTATAACACATTGTGCTGGTTTCTGTGCAGGGAGAAAACAACTTCAAACCAAAACTGAACAAAAAGACCTGCACACAAAATTTCAGAGAAAACATTGCCGCGACATTGATGACTACCGAGTTTGGAACTATTAGGAAAGTGGACATGTTGTTCATTCCAATACTACAACACAAGCACTACTACATTGTATGTTTTGATTTAAGGGAGAAGCCATCAAGATTATAGACAACATGAAAGGGAAAGCAAAAGCACAAAAAATGGCACGTGCTAAAAGAGTGGTAATATATTGATGCCCATTAATTCTGTGCTGTTTATTTTAATTATATTTGTGATGCTTAGGGATTTTGATTTTGAAAATTTTCAAATTACAGAAATAAATTGTATGTGATTACCTTGAAGTTGAATACCCAACAATGCACACAAAGATGTCGCCCTTGGAACCAGAAATAATGAAAATGTCGTGGCAAACGGAAAAGAACTTTGTAGATTGTGGTGTCTTTGCAATGAGACACATGGAGACATACACAGGGAATCATGTGAGCAAGAAGGAATGGGATAGTGGGCTGTCGAAAGAGTCACCGGAACAAGACAAAGAGTTGGTTGAACTGAGATACAAGTATTTAAGCAAAATACTTTTATCCGACATCAACTTAGCGAAAGGTGAAATGATGGAACTGTTAGAGAAGTATGAGAAGATGGAGCCTGAAAAGAAAGAGGAATGCAAGAAAAATGCGGAAACGAAAATCAATGACAGATTGAACCAGAAATATTGATTGTGTTGGTTGAACAATATAACATTAGTTTGGTAGTTGTCTGTAATATTTTGTGCTGGTTTAACAATTAATATGGTGCTGGTTTAACAATTACATTGTACTGCTTTAACAGTTATATTAGGAAAGTTAATTTTATGCTGGTTTTACAATTAATATTGTGCTGGTTTCACTATGACAATATGTGATGGTTTCATAGAAGAAGTTTAAAATTGTGCTGGTTTTATAATTGTGCTGGTTTTAAAGAACAAAGTTTAAAATTGTGCTGGTTTTAAAGAACAAAGTTTAAAATTGTGCTGGTTTTAAACAGTATATTGAATGTTGAAAAATCAAATTCTTGACAATTGCATTTACAAAATCAACAAAAACTAATAATGTGCTGGTTGAATGTTGTAAACATAATAAGAATACAAGAAATCCAAACTAAAATGAAAAAAATAACAAATCCAAAATATCATGATTTCTAAGACACACGACTAACTGCTCTTCTGGGAATCAGCAACAGTAGTCTTCATCTTACAAGTCCGACTATTATGTCCATGACCTCCACATATCAAACAACCTCTAGTTTTAGTTTTCTTTGATATTCTTGAAGATGATACCTCACGAAAAGACTTTAAGCGTTTGTTTGAACCACACCCATTGTTTCTAATACCACTAGGTGGAAGAATGGTAGCAGAAGACGATGAACATGGCTGATCAGCATGAAGAATATTAGCTAATCTTGCATTCTTGTCAAGTGATTCTGCAGGAAGGTCAGCAGAATCAACCTTCAACTTCGACTCGATCACTTGGTCTCTATACAACGATAACAGGTCAATATTTGTAACAAGACGGTTAACAATATGTTCAGTTGCAGTCATTATCTCACGCACAATGCTGGAAGCACGTTCAACTTGATTACCAGCAGCATTTTGATCAAAACTCGAAACTTTTGTCTTTTTTGGAACAACATCTCTTGTCCAACGCCCCATAACATATTTTTTAGGGAACTCCTTTATACCACAAAGACGAAGAACACAAAAGGCATGCCTACATAGCAAACCATACTGCTCATATCGGTTGCAGCTGCATTTAATTACCATATCCTTAGGAGTAAAAAGAACCTACACAAATAACAAATGCTTATATTGTGCTAGTTTATAACAAAAGTGTGCTGGTTTATATATGTAAAATTCTAATTGTAAATATAAATCACTGTGCTACTTAAAATGTATTGTAAAAAGCAGAACATGTTTGTGCTACTAAAGGTATAAATAAATACCTCATGAAGGCCAGGAAGATTGACCTGTAGAATATAAAACTTAATTGAATCACCAACTTCTTCTTCACGCCTGCACATACAATTCTTGCAAGCAAGTCGAATTTCTTCTTGAACATCAAAAAATATCCCACAAGTATAAATCTTTGCAGCTTCCAGTTCCAATTCATAATTGGTTTTCATGCGAGGTTGTGTGTATCTGGTATCATGATCACGTTTGCTGCGCTTAAACCTCTGAGATTCCATTGCAGTATCAAAATGGCTCAAAAACTCAACTAATGACAATTTTGTGTTGGTTAATTGACCAAAAAAATGATTTTCACTCTCAGACCTAGATGTTGTACGCATAAGACCGGACATATGTTCATGACGATAGTATGCAGGAATCCAATCTGATCTGAGGTTGTACATATCAGACAGCCAGCTGTTACTAGTAAGGTTGTACTTAATCATTAAATCACACCATTGTGTCTCAAACTGTGCTGGTTCAAGAGCATCAGTCCATACAACATCACATATATCTTCTTTAAAAACCTCATCTTGTGATAGCTCAGTACCAACCTATAACAAAAAAAAATAATTAGTATATTAAAACAGCAAACAAATCCTAAAATGTGCTGGTTTATATGTTAAAGTGTGCTAGTTGATGTATAAACTTAAACTATGATGCTTAAACTGTGATGGTTTAAAGAAAGTGTGCTGGTTTAAAAGTGTGCTGAGTTATATGCCAAAGTGTGCTGGTTTAAAAGTGTGCTGGTTTAAATGGATTGTTTAAAGTGTGCTGGTTTATATGCTAAAAGTGTGCTGGTTTAAGAAAGTTACCTTTTCAGAAACTTTGATCATTATATGCCACATACACAAACGATGTCTGGTATCTGGGAAAACATCTCGGATGGCAATTTTCATTGCAGCGTCCTGATCAGTCACAACCACCTTAGGTGCAACACCAAAAGCCTTCAAAAAACTTTGAAGAAGCCATTTATATGATTCAGCAGTTTCAGATGCTAACAAAGAACCAGCAAACGTGACATTGTGATGATGATTATCGATTCCAGTGAACGGAACAAATACCAAGTCATACCTAAAAATTGAATTGATTATATTACAACTGCTTGCTGAATTGTGCTAGTTTAATAAAAATATGAATAAATGATCTACAAAAAGTGAATAAAATACCTGTTCGTACGGAACGTAGCATCAAAAGACATAACATCCCCAAAGACCTCATAATTCAGTTTCATTTCTTCATCAGCCCAAAATAATCCAGCAAGAGCACCTTTTTCATCACAATAAAATTCACAAGAAAAATTCGGCAAATACAGCTTCTTCTTCATAAGACGTTGGACAGCCATATCCACATCAAACTCTCCAATGAACAAATTAATATCTCTTTTAAAATTTTTACAATCAGTAGACGTCACTCCAACCTTATCAAATCCACCACGAATCTTTCTCATAAGGTTGAATGCCCTAACTGGACCAATATTCATCTCAGAAAAATCAGAAAGCAGTTGCTCTTCAGTGAATGTCAACTTTCTAGACGAAGCTAAAAGATGATAATCCTCTTCATCAACAAAAGAATGATTATGCTCCTCAAATACATGAGAAATTCTATAAGTATTTTTTGGAGTTAAAGACAAACGGATGTGTGCCTTACATCCGGTACGTTTAGAAGGTCTCCTCCTTCGGTCATTTAACTTTTTATCAGCACCAACACTATCATTTACCGTGTCAACAGCACAGGATGTCGCTGAACCCTCTTTCGCACAAACAAAGTACTTTCTAATCACAACACCATTTTTTGAAGATTGAGTATGCTTTCGACCCTCAAACCCAGATAACTTAGCATACTTCTTATAGAAATTAAAGGCAGAATCAATTGACTGGAAATGCATACCAACTACAGGTTTGGAAGAATCTGGAACAATAGGAGTATAATACTGATTACCAGTAGTTGGACAGATACGAACTCCTGAACAAATCAAAAAACCAGAACAAATAAAAGATATCAGCACAAACTTTACAATAAACCAGCACAAAAAACAAGCACAACTTTACCAGACAAACTAGCACAAAATAAAGATATCAGCACAACTTTACAAACCTACACTTTAAAATATGATGTAATATAAAAAAACCAGCACAACTTCAAAAAACCAGCACAACTTCAGAACTACACTTTTAAATAAAAACCAGCACAACTTAGATCAAAACTAAAAACCTAAAAAGTAGATGAAATTAAAACTAGAAGGTATTTTACCATCGACAGTAGTAGACATCATTAAAATAGAGGAGGATAAATCAGCAAATCAATGAATGAACAGAGGAGCTAGGGTTCCAGCAAATCGATGAAAACGATGAACGATTCAGCAGGATTGATCTCAATCTCGCAGGTACCGGCAAATCGATGAAAACGATCAACGATTCAGCAGGATTGAGATTGAGATTTGCGATTGATTTAGATGAAAACGATCTCGATGAAATTGGTAAGCTCAATGAATGAACGAATGAAAAATATGAAAGAAGGAATGAAAATCGTGTGATTAAAACTAAGTACAGATCTGTTTGAAATTTGCATTTTCCAATATTACCCTTTCATCTAAATTAATGAGATTGCCACATGTAAGCTTAAGATTGCTTCTTAGGAAACTTAAGGAAGATTAAATTCTTAGTTGAACCTCTACCTATATAATATATATATGTGAATTTCATTTCAACTCAATTCAATATAATAATAATAATAATAATAATAATTTAGAATTGTGATAGTAGATATGGTGTTTGTTAAGAAAAAGAATTTTCAATGAGCAGGGGCGAAGCTATGAAGGGGTCGGGGGCGGCCGACCCTTCGAACTTTTCGCTCAGTGCTGTTATGTATGTACGTTTCGTATAGAATTTTTTAGGTATATACGTTTTCAACCCCCCGGTTTTATAAAAAAAATTAGGTATATACTTTTAGGTCCAGTGACTTTCGATCTCTCGGTGAAAATTTTCAAGCTTCGCTAATAATAAGAACAATCCTTTATCCATACATGTTTGTTTATAAACCAATTAATTTTGAAAAATAGATGCATGTTCAGACAATTTTCAGTTGCGTCTTAGATAACATATTACTATGTTTATCCATACAGTCCAATCGTGATAAACGAATATTTGAAGAATGAATATTTCGTAAACTTTGTTTTTAATTTATTATTGTTGTTGTGGTGGTTGTTTAGCACTGTATTTCCTTCTATATATATATATATATATAGAGAGAGAGAAAGTATAATGTACTTCACGGCTTAACGTACATTAACGTACACGACAAAAACACAACGTGCGTGATTATGGCTGATAACATGCGTTATTACATTTTTTTATCAACTTAACGTGCGTGATTATGGCTCCCATGCGTGATTATAGGTCTGATCTGACGGTTACGATCGTCGCCTACGTGAAGTATGATAAGCCGTGAAGTATGTTAACCGCACTATATATATATATATATATATATATATATATATAGGGTAAGGTTCATGCGAGAACCACCCTTATTGCGAGAACCGCGAGAACCAATGTGAACACAAAATAAAATCTAAAAAAAATCAAAAAAGCACTCAAAAATTTTTTTTTATTTTTTTTAATATTTTTTAACCAAAAATCGCTATATTTCGTTCCATAAAAAAAAAAAAAAAAAAAAACTTTTTTTTTCGAGTAACAGTTATCCATGCACATGTGCATATGTATCATTACTTCAACAAATTCGGTAATACATTATCAGGAATAGACAATTGCACTTTAATTTACAATACCATTAGTAATACACTACTTTTTCGATTACCAATATTCAAAATGCACATGTGCATAATTAGGTATAACCATGATATAACGTGTTTTGATACAAAAAGTTTGTGATTTTGAATGGAGAAGTAGACCCATATACATGTTTTTTGGTTAGTTATATCTAGTGGTTGATGGTTTGGTTATAGTTGTCAATTTTTTATGTAATATGTTGATTGGATGGTATAAATAGTGTTTACATACATGTAATAAAGTGAAAATATTGTTAATGGTATTGTATTATGGATGGTAGGAGGTAATGGTATTGTATTATGGATGGTAGGAGGTAATGGTAGTGTATTATGGATGGTATGATAGATGAAAGGGAAAGTGTATTCAAAGTGGTGTACCAAAACACCTTATTTCATGTTGATACATATAATGCACATGTGCATTTCTAATATTGGTAATGTAAAAAGTAGTGTATTACATATGGTAGTGTAAATGAAAGTGCAATTGTCTAATATATGTAATGAATTACGGAATTTGTCAAAGAAATGACAGAAATGCACATGTGCATGCTTGTGTATTATGGATGGAATGATAGATGAAAGAGAAAGTAGTGTACCAAAACACCTTATTTCCTGTTGATACATATAGATGCACATGTGCATTTCTAACATTGGTAATGTAAAAGATAATGTATTACACGTAGTAGTGTAAATGAAAGTGCAATTGACTATTATTTGTAATGAATTACGGAATTTGACAAAGAAACGACACATATGCACATGTGCATGGATAACTGTTACTCGAAATTTTTTTATTTTTTATTTTTTTGAAATTTTTTTTTATTTTTTTATTAACAAAATATAGCGATTTTTTCAAAAAAAATAGTAAAAAAATAAAAAAAAAATTTTGGGTGTTTTTTAGATTTTTTTAGGAATTACTGTTTGTGTTCACACTGGTTCTCGCAATAAGGGGTGGTTCCTAACGGATCTTTGTCCTATATATATATATATATATATATATATATATATATATATATATATAGTGTGAGGTTCATTGGGGAACACTTAAAAAGTGGGGAACAGCGGGGAACCGACTCAAACGAACTCCGATTGGACTCATTTCAGTTGCGTTGGAACCGGCTTGTCGAACCCTAACTAGGATCTTTTAACCCTGAACCCTAAATCATAACCCCTAAACCCTAAATATATTAGGGTTTGGTTTTTAGGGTTTTTCTTTAGGGTTTAGCTTTAGGGTTTAGCTTTAGGGTTTAGATTTAGTGTTTAGGGTTTAGCTTTAGGGTTTAGGGTTTAGCTTAGGGTTTAGCTTTAGGGTTTAGCTTAGGGTTTAGCCTTTAGGGTTTAGTTTTTAGGGTTTATAGTTTAGATTGTACGGTTTATCTTAGGTTTTAGCCTTATTTTTTAGCTTTAGGGTTTAGAGTTTAGGAGTTAGGATTTAGGGTTTAGGGTTAAAAGATCTTAGTTAGGGTTCGACGAGCCGGTTCCAACGCCGCTGGAATGAGTCCAATCGGAGTTCGTTTGAGCCGGTTCCCCGCTGTTCCCCAATTTTTAAGTGTTCCCCAATGAACCTTCCCCTATATATATATATATATATATATATATATATATATATATATATATATATATATATATATATATATATGGGGCAATTAGGGACCTATCACTGCCTTGGCTATTTTTTTTAATCCTTATCGTTTTTGGAACTTAAACCCAAAATCTCTCAGTGCTAAACTCAAATATTAAAGCAGTGGCAGACCCAGAAATTATTTGTCGGGAGTGCGGATGAGATGTTCAACCATATTTTCAAGGGATGCGGTCGGGTATTTTTGCCTAAAATATACACTAATTTTTTTTCAAGGGGTGCGGCCGCCAACCTTGGCCAAAGGGTGGGTCCGCCCTTGATTGAAAGATTTCGTTTTTGCCAAAAACCACCACCGTTGGTAATGCCTTGCCTAATTGACACTCTAATCTAAGGTATACCTTAAATGGTATAATGGAAGCTTCTATTAAGTTAGATCTCTTATTAGGGTAATGAGGAGGAAAACCACGTTGTTGGATTTATGAATGAGGAGACCATGTTATGTGTTTTGTTATGATTGATTATAAAATCGCCCACAAATCTTACCCTGAGGCACGTCTAACGTGTGCACATTCCAATTGCATTAATATAATCCCAACTTTTTAGTATAATATATTATGCGACAAAGATTTGTCATAGATAGTTGGAACAAACATACCAAGTCATAAATCTTGCAAAAATACAATGAAATTAAACGTGATCTTTTACTTTAAGTATAGAAAAAAACACTTTTACATTTTTAATGAATAATATAAGTCAATAAAAATTGTGAAGCAAAGCCTTCACTTTTAGAGCCACCGTCCACCAAACTATGGCTTTGAAACATATTTTTAATGGATAAGATATTGAATTAAGAAACATCGGTGGTCTAAGTCAATAAAAATTGTAAAGCAAAGTTTTAACTATTAGATCCATCGTCTACCACAAACTATCGCTTAGATACATTTGATTACACATTCGTGACAGGGGTCTAAGTCAATAAACATTATGAAGGAAAGCTTTAACTTTTAGAGCCACTGCACACCACAAACTATGGCTTAGATACACTTGATTGCACAAAATTCGTGATAGTGGTCTAAGTAAATAAACATTGTGAAGCAAAGCCTTAACTTTTAGAGCCACCGCCCACCACAAACTATGGCTTAGATACACTTGATTGCACATTCGTGATAGTGGTCTAAGTCAATAAAAATTGTTAAGCAAAGTCTTAACTTTTAGAGCCACCGCCCACCACAAATTATGGCTTAGATACACTTGATTGCACATTCGTGACAGTGGTCTAAGTCAATAAAGATTGTGAAGCAAAGCCTTAACTTTTAGAGCCACCGCCCACCACAAACTATGGCTTAGATACACTTGATTGCACATTCGTGACAGTTGTCTAAGTCAATAAAAATTGTTATGCAAATCCTTAACTTTTAGAGCCACCGCCCACCCCAAACTATGGCTTAGATACACCTTACCATTGCTTGCACATTCGTGACAAAATGTTTCCATTAATCATTATGTACTTAAAAATCAAAAAGCAAGAACTTCTATGCTCGTTTCTATAATCCTATATGTTGAGTGTGGTGTTTATACGGGTTCTTGAGAGCATTTACATAGTGTATTATGCTTCACGTTATACAAGGGAGCATACCGAAGTGAATGAAAATAGCCCTAGCCATTGTCTATACGTACTATGGTGAGCAGAACCGAACTGCAAAAACGGATTTAACCGACCCACACAAAAAACGGAAAAATTGAACCGAAATTTATGGTTCGGTTACGGTTTTGCATTTTATGAAAACTGGAAAAAAAACGAACCGAATCGAATATCCTAAAATTCATCTTTTTAATGTTTGTTATATATGGATATAGGAATTATTAGTTTTATTATTGAATGTTAAGTATCTACAATAAAAACATTAACATATTTATTTATCTTTGAAATGATTTATACGTTGCCTATGTAACAAAATTTAACATAAACATTGAATGAGTTCAAAGTATTATAAAAGAAAATGTCTTAATAAAAACACATTCGAAGTTAGGTTTATATGAACAATATTAATTAAAAAGGTGGGAAAAGATCAAATAGGAAGTTTATTTTGGCTAGAAAGTGTAGGAAGCAATAGGATTAGGACATGTGGCAACATTTAAAATAAAGAAAAAGGGTATTTTAGTCAATCCAACCCTTTCTTCTTCCTTTTCAAAACCCAGTAACTTCAAAACCCACCATTTTCAAAACTCACCATCTTCAACCATTTCTTCACTTTCTATCTCAATAATCACTACATTATAGTGCGGTTTTCATCACAAATCAATGATTCAAACACCCGATCAACGTGTTCTTCAGTTTTTTTTGAAGAAATCCCAGTTTAATTTCATAAAAAATCTCGTTTTTTCCGGTGATTTTGAAGATAATCACTTGATTCGTTCGATTCGAACGCTGAAAAGTGGTTCTATCATTCAAACTTCGTCAACTGTTGAAGAAATCACTTCGATCCATGTAAGAAATTCTTTAATTTCATTTTTACGATCTGGGTTTTTGATTTAGTCATTGCGTTTTACGATCTTAGCGGGGGTCCGGGGGCAGCGCCCCTGGTAGCGGGGCCCCAGGGGCGGCAGCCCCTGGCGGAGTCCAAGGGGCAGAACCCCTGGCTGGGGTTGAGTTGCATCAGAAAAAAATGCATCAGAAAAATTAATTTTCTGTAAATTGCCTCTGGAAAACTGCATTCGTAGACAGTGTTTCTGGTTCTGTAAACAACAGGTTCTGGTTATTGCGTTTTAGTTAGATTCTGGTTCTGTGAACAACAGTTTCTGGTTCTGTGAACAATAGTTTCTGGTCATTGCGTTTTAGACAGTTTCTGGTTCTGTGAACAGCAGTTTCTGGTCATTGCGTTTTAGAAATAAAACATTTTTTAAGTGTTTTTACTCATTGCGTTTTAGGTAAACACATTTTTATGTGTATTCAGTTCATTGCATTTTAGAGAGAACAGTTTCTTTTGTGTTTTTAGGCAATTGCGTTTTAGAAATAAGACATTTTTATGTGTTTTCTAGGCATTGCGTTTTAGAAATAAGACATTTTTAAGTGTTTTCTGGCCATTGCGTTTTAGAAATAAGACATTTTTAAGTGTTTTCTGGCCATTGCGTTTTATAAATAAGACATTTTTAAGTGTTTTCTGGCCATTGCGTTTTAGAAATAAGACATTTTTAAGTGTTTTGGTTGCATTGCGCTTTAGGTAAAAGACATTTCTTTGTGTTTTTGGTGCATTGCGTTTTAGAAAAATGTCATTTTTTAGGTTTTTTTTTATTGCGTTTTACGTAATTGGGGGGTTTTCTATTGCGTTTTACGCAACTGGGTTTAATTTTTTTTTTTAAATATAGCAATAGTATACTCGTTTTAAAGATAAAAAAACGCTCGTTTTTTGGTGCAATTTTTATAAAAAAAATAATGTCGTATGAAAAAGTTATTAACGTTTAAAAAATGGGGGGAATTGGAGGAGAGAGAAACTATTGTGCTGGATTGACTAGAATGCCCCTAACAAACCCACGCGCCTCTTTTTTTTTTTGCTTCAATTTCATTCATTTAATCTTAGCCATTGATTAACTAAATGGATGGTCAAGATCACTTCTTAATCTTACCAGTCAAATAAACTTGCTATTGTATCTTCACCCTTAAAAAAGTTAAACATAATAATTTAAATATAAACATCTAAAAAGATTATTAAATCTTGAATTATACATTTTATATTTGAATCTTACATAATTTTATCCCAAAACCGAAAAACCAAAAAATCGAAC
Source organism: Helianthus annuus (assembly GCF_002127325.2). Classification (NCBI taxonomy): domain Eukaryota; kingdom Viridiplantae; phylum Streptophyta; class Magnoliopsida; order Asterales; family Asteraceae; genus Helianthus; species Helianthus annuus. Next base: position 156,517,422 of record NC_035444.2, read on the forward strand.
CGAACTGTTGCTAAAACGGAAACCATACTATTTTCAATAACCAAAAACTAAACATTTTGATTACGGTTTTAGTTTTTCCATAAACCTGAACCAAACTGAATCATGTAGACTATTATCTAATGTTTTTCATTTTTATAAACTTTTGAGTATAAGTTATATTTTATAGCAAGTAATGTGCCCATCATTTTTGACCGGAAATCACATCATTATTCAACCTATTTTTGAAACAAGGAAATATAAACGAGCAAAGTATGAAATGAAACCTTAATGAAATGAAACCTTAATGTTAACTGACATATGACGATGTGGATTATAATGATAAGATACTAAAATATAAAGATTTTCAAACATGTAACATTCGACCTCTCGTGCTACTAATATCCTCTATTTTGTATCCTCTATTTATTCTTATGAAGACTTCCAATAGGTTACCTATTCTAATACTACTCCCATCTGGTACGTTCATTTGTGGAATTTTCATATATTCCACAACCAATATGCTCAAAAAACGTTACTGATTAAGACTTAAGAGACATGGTATTTGATACGGATTCGTAACAGTGGACGCTAGAAAACCCTAGCGTAATAACCCTCCTTCACACGAACACGTGAAGAAGATGATAACCCGATTAGAAACCCTAATCGATGACGAAGAACAAGCCGTTCCACACAAGAAAATACGTAATAATTATCAACCAACAATCCAAACAAAGTTTTTAGGTTTTTAAACAAAACAAACCAAAGGATAAGATAAAACTTCAAACATTAAAAAAAACAAATAAAATAGAATAATTAAAAGAGACCGAGTTGGCTCCGGCTCGGGCCGTGACCAACTAAGCCGCACCTCCGTCTTCGTTCCTTGGACTTCCCGAGTCGACTTCGTCTGGGCCTGCATCGTGATCAAGTTGTGGGCTCGTATCCATATCATCCTCCCCCTCTAAAAAAAGACTCGCCCTCGAGTCTATGTCTTCAGCTGGTACGTACGGGGAGAGGTCAGCGACATTAAACGTTGCGGAAACTTTATAGTGACCCGGCAGATCCACCTTGTACGCGTTGTCATTAATCCACTTTAAAACTTTAAAAGGTCCATCCGCACGAGGTTTTAACTTTCCATGTCTTCCACCCGGGAAACGATCTTTACGAAGGAAAATCCAAACCTAATCGCCTTCCTTAAACACCACCTTTCGTCGATGCGCATTTGCTCTCGTTTGATATTGTAGATTATGCTTAACAATCTGTTCTTTGACCTGTTCATGGAGCTTCTTTATCTGATTGGCACGTTCATCTCCTTCGGCGCAAAAAGTATCAATAACGGGGTAAGGGGCGAGGTCGAGCGGGGTGAAAGGATTACGACCATAAACAACCATAAACGGGCTTGTTCCCGTTGAACTGTGATTTGATCTATTGTAAGCAAATTCGGCTTGTGCCAGCACCAAGTCCCATCGTTTGGGATGATCACCCACCAAGCTACTGTAACACCTCGAAAATTTACGTCCTATAATGTAGTGGCACGTGTCATAAGCTTGAACGTGAGAAAGAACACTCTAGAGGGACTAAAGTTGACAAACATAGAAAGTATGTGAATTCAAGGGTTCAAGATGTCAACAAGGGATAAATATACTTTACAGTAACCCTACATGATGCTCATACATTCAAACGAATAAATGATGGATCATACGGAGCTAAATGTGAAAGAAAGTGAGAGATTACAAACTACATGGTTAAATGTGTCAACATGTTTAAGTTATACCTCTGAGTGACCTTTTAGCAAACCCGAAGCTTTGTAACGGTGAATTATACTCACTAGAATGCATGATAAAAATTTCATAAAGTTTCGTTGTTATATGAGAAAGTTATGATCAAATTCGTATATGAGGGGTTAAAAGCGTCAACGTTGAAAATTATGACTTTTCGGGTAAACATAAAGTGACCAAGGACTTAACTTAATGGGTAAAAGTCTTGGATCCCTTGTAAGTAAATGTAAAGGGGTCATAGTGCAAGAAACAAAGTTAAACTGACCTTTCGAAGAGCCAAGAGCCAACATGCAATAATTGAAAAGTTTGGAATCTGATCAGAAGGCCCATACGGGCCGCGTAAGCCTTGTCAAGGCCTTACGCGGGCCGCGTCAGACTCCCAGATACAGAAAAGTGAGACAGCAACACTGTTCAGCCTTGTAACCGACTTTGAAAGATCTTTTCACCAGCATGGGCGACCCCTACAAGCTTTTTAGACCCTAGGACACTTGTTGATGATCAGGGATCAAGGGTAGACTTGTTTGGCAAAGTTCTAAGGTGATTTAAACACTATAAAAGGCCCTTGTGTTGCAACATTGTGTTCACTCATTTCTTCTGCATTTTTGGAGCTTTTTGGAGTTCAAGAGCAGACCCTAAGCATCTCTAATCGTGCATAGGACTTCAGTAAGTATGCTTAGCCTTTCTAAGTTGAGTTTTTACTTAGTTATAGCTTAGAAGTCAAACCGTCGTAATTAACGGTTGACTTAACGATTAATCATTAATGGTCCAGTGATTAGCCGAATCAAAGGTAGTTATAAGTTGGTAATCATGTGGGCTTTAAACCCTCAAAAGGGCACCCTCTGATTCCCACTCTAACCAGATCAAATGTCGTGTCAAAGTTGCTTAGAAAAAGTCAACAGAAGCTTAAATTGCAAATTTTCATGTAATTAAGAATGTAGAAGATGTGTAATCTATTTTATCACTCATATAACTTGGTAATAAGTCTAAGAACTGGTCTAAGCTTGTTTGGTCCGACAATTTTCTGTTTTAACCCGGTTCGGAACCGAGAGTCGCAAAACTTTGACTTTTGCTTTGACTTCAGTTCTGACCCGTTTTAGTAGAGTTTAGAAATGCCTTAGGACTTCCTTAGGACCAGGTTACATGATAGTATAACCCTTTGTGACTTGTTCATTGTTTGTCCGAGTCGTTTGCACCTTTCCGTTAAATGCTTAAATGTTGACCATAATGCCCTTTTGACCATAAAACGAGAATTTTGGAAATGTGAGAGGACAATAATCTTTGCTACTGATTTATAAACATGTCCCTGAAATTTCATGTCAGTTAGAGGTCTAGAATAGGAGTTATGCTAAATAGCGCATTTAAGAAATCTTTTGTTAATTAAACGGCGCACTTAGCGTAAAGCCTATCTAAACCCAATTTCAACACCAAACCTTTTACACACTGATGTAATATAATATTTTGGGATTTTTAAAGATTTTTAATTATTTTTAACCTGCTCATAACCTAAGGTTATGACCTTGATTCGGTAAATACCGATTATACCCTTTTTGGTTATAAAATGAGTTCTACATAGTATTTTGACGCCAATCCAATTGCTACTGATTTCATATAATAAATAAGTAATTTGAACCTTATAACCTGATTGGAAAACTCAGATTTCCTGTATAACCCGGAAATCGCTTAAAATGACTTTTTACGCGTATTAAACCCCTAGTATGGGTTTAAAACCATTTTTATCATATAAGACTTATTACCAACTGATGAGATCCATTAAAATAAGTTATTTTACTAATGTATCCAGACCCTAGTCTCAGAGTTATAATTAATCCCTTTTATAATCTTTAAAATGACCAAAATACCCCTACGGGGCGTATTATGAGATTAAACTCGTTTTGGGCATAATGAGAGATATCCTACTGATATCACAACATATTTAAAGCATATTGACTTAGGAAACCTGTATAGGACTCTTATGGTTACCCGTTACGCCTCTCGCACGTTCGGTTCGGTTTATGTAACTAGTTTGCATAAATTAGCCGAAACGGGTCAAACCTTGTCGTTTTTACCTCGAAATCCAGAATGTGGTTAGATTACCCATATTAAACAAGTCTTCAAACTTGTCGGGTCTAAATCAAATTCTATTCCGGTCTTCGCTTAATCACGCGTTCGAACCGTATCTTTTGTTAAAACTAACCGGTCTAAGTTTAGGCTTAATTAAAGACCCGTTAGGATTCTAATAGGTTATTATAAACATTCGTTCCAGAATAGGAGACCCGGTAAAAGCTACACGCACTTGCTATTTGTGATTGATACTTGCAAAGGTAAATACTTTTAACTTAATTTCCCTTATAGGTGCTTGGGGTACGGTATATAAAATACCGCTTGGTCCAGCATTGAATCTTTAATCGAATATAGATTAAATCATTGATATGCTTCATTTCGAAATGTTTTGTTTGCTTAAAGCCTTTGGGGGGTTAATGACCATGTCCCGGATATCCTTGGCATCATCTTACGAGATGGCCACGACCTGAGCACGGGGTGTAGGCGTACACCCGTCAGTGCATAAATGAATAAATAATGTGATGTGTCTATTGATCTTTAACCCGCTCTACGGATCGGGCTACTGAACGCTCAAGAAACATGTAATTCGTTTACAAGTATTATATTTGTCACACCCCCAAAATCCACACGCGGAGTACCACCGCTTGGAGGCGTGACATGACCAGGATCAAGCCATCAATCATATTGAACATAGTATATAATAATCAAGTAGTTCGTAAAACCCAATTCAATACAATTGATGTTCAAACCAAACATAGTTAAGTAGCGGAATCATAATATGAAAACCCAATGTATGTAATAAATTCAAGTGTTATAAAGTGTAACAAAACATCCACGAATCCATGCTCCACAACGACCTGCTCCTCCCTGTGCAAGCTCCATATGTACCTAAGGTCCTGCAAGGCATGCAGCAGAGAGTCAACAACTAGTTGAGCGAGTTCACAGTTTATAGTTCAGTAATTGTTATAGTATAATAAGCTTTGTGTTCGTTCATTAAGTCATGTATCGTATTAGTTCGTATCGCGGTCCTCTAGGCATGTATGCGAAGATTAGGGAAAGTTTCCATGTATTCTAGACTAGGTATATTTGTATCGCGGCCACCCGGCACATGTGCGAAGTTTAGCGTATAGTTCGCAGCCTTCCTAGGCATGTGTGCGAAGATTAGTCATATTATCGCAGCCAACCCTGGCATGTGTGCGAAGATCAGTCATATTGTCGCAGCCAACCCCGGCGTGTGTGCGAAGATCAGTTCTATAAGTATCACTAGTCTAGTCGTATCTTATCAATAACCCTTCCTCACCCGAGGACCATATAATTAAGTTCCATATGCTAGGTAAGTACAAGTAAATAATCCAAACCCATTCCCACCCTGGGAACCCCATGCCTTGGCTGTGTGAACTCACCTTGGTTTGCTCGGTATGCTTAACTATGTGCCTGCAATTAATCAATCAAGTCCTATAGTAAGCACGTATACTTAATCAGTTCAAGTTCGTAAAGTTTCACATGCAATTAATACCACAGAGTATGTTTGACAGCTGATATCATGCATCATACGTCATTTAATCACATTCATACAATCCACGTTTCACATAAAGGCTTTCTCAATTTAATCTAACAATATCATCCGCACTTAACTAGATTAATACATTTTGCATAGTTCACATGCATAACAGAGTTAATCAGAAACATATTACAGTTAACTCACATAACATAGTTATCATAACAGAGTTAACATAGTTAACATACTTAACATATTTAACAGCGTTAATAAACTTAACAGGTTTAACGGAGTTAGTGGCTTAGCAAAGTAACATACATATCTCTTAACAGATTCAATAAGTCTAATAGAGTTTACAAATTTGACAAGGTTAATCGCCAGTGGAATCGATAAGCTAAGTGAGTTAACAACTAACAGTATAAATCAGTTAACAGGGTTAACAACCAAAAGAGTTACATGTTTGACATAACAGTGTTAACAATCATAACAGGTTAACAGACTTAACATAACAAGGTTGTGCACTAGAGTCTTGGACGAAAACTCCTTGGGCCGAAAACACTTGGGCCGAAAACCCCAAGATGTTTTCGTTGGATAATGTTTTCGTTGAGGGGAGGTGTTTTCATCAACTTTAATCATCATCATTATCAATAAAAGTTTCACAGATCAACATTATTTAACATACAACTCATGGCTTCAATTTAATCATCACATAAAGTCGGACAAGGCCTTGCCCTTTTAAAACTCGGACAAGGGGTAACACCCCCTTACAAATTCGGACTAAAGGCTTGTCCCTTTTAAAACTCGGACACCCCTCCTCTAAATTAAAGTCGGACCCCTCCCCTTGCTTAATATAAAAACTCGGACAAAAGGTGGGGGGGGGGCTTCCCTGTTTAAAAAGTCGGACACAGGCTCCAAGGCCCAACAAATTCGGACCAAGGGCATGGCCCAAAACTCGGACCAAGTGACACTCACAAAGCTCGGACCTTTTGATATCCCATGCTAAAAGTTCGGACATCATTACCAGGCAAAAGTCGGACAACACTTTTATTATCAAAGCTCGGACATATCCCATGTCATTCAAAAAGGTCGGACTAACATTCATGATATAAAAGTCGGACCATGATTAATAACAAAGAAACTCAGACAACAGTCAGTCATACATACGAGTATTCCAGTTCATTGTGATTGTATCAGTTACGTTTTCACGATTAAGAAAACCCTAATTCATTGCTATGCATTACAGAAACCAAATCAACAATGAACACTTTCATCATATCAGACATATCTTGACAACAAGCAAGCAATTACACAACTAGTCATCATCATACCACAATAATCAGCATCAATCAAAAACACAGAACCATCATGTGAAGAACTAGGGTTTACAAGAATTACAAGAATCAAGAATTGTGTAACGCCCGTCTGGTTTTATTAATATTTTAATAAAAGATACAAATTTTTATGCTAAAATGTGTCTTTACAAAACTTGTTATACCAACATTCCCAAATGATTACAACATTTCAAAAACAATTTATAAGTGTTTACATAATTCACTTATATCAACACAAATCAAGATTTTACGCGGAAGCTTCATTTAACGTGTGTTCGGTTCTTGCTCGCCGCTTGATCTTCATCCGGATTAGGTCCATCTTCACCTACGGTCAAAACCATGTAAATAATTAGTTTTGACACTTTAATAATCGAGTATAAACAAGTTCCGTGCTTAACGTAACAAAACAAGAAATTATTTTTGTTTTGTTTTCAGCCCCTTCACCCGGCCGTGTCAAAAAGTCACCCGGCCGTGTCAGTTAACGTATATTTTTCACAGCCCAGCCACCCGGCCGTGTCAAAAAGTCACCCGCCCGTGTCAACTCTGCACGTCTATTTTTCATTAGTTCTTACCGAAACGGACATAACTCTCTCGTTTTTAATCCGTTTTACACGATTCTTTTTCCTACGCATCCGTAATTTAATTCTCCATCATATGGAGTTAAAATCCGACATCCGGATTAACAAAAATTTAAGACTTTTAAATCTTTGGCTTATTACCCTTTTTACCAAATTTTGACCCGTTCGTGATTTTATCAAACAAACATGCCTATTTGATCTTTAAACCCATGAACTTCATAATTTCAATATCTCCTATTATATTAGGCTCAAAATAACGGGTTTGTATACCTTCTTTAACCCGTTTTGACTTAGAAGCTTATTTTGACCCGTTAAGGGTATTTAAGCACTTTTACCGCATAATTCATACCCATTCACTTCTAGCATTGTACTTCCATATTATTTATCAATTTATCTTCCACCACAACTATATGTGTGGAGGATTTAATGTGGAGATCTATTTATTCCGAGTTTTACCCCTCGGATTATCATTTTACGGCAAAGACTCATATAGAGTCATTTGACCCAAAGATTCACATATTTCACTTTTTATACTTAATACAAGTATCTATTTGGTTACAAAACTCATTTCTAAGCAACCTTTAGGGATCGTTTGCTTAATTTCACTTATAAGGGCATTTTGGTCACTTTTACCCCTCCTATTACGACGAAGGACCTTTAAAGCCATGTTCGACCAAAATCTCACTTTTAAAACTATAATCTTGTTTAGAAACCATTATGTTTCTAAAATACCATAATCATGACCCAATTTATTCGGTTTACCTTAATGATAACCGAATATCTATATTTTATCCTTGTCTAACACTTATAGAACCTCAAGTTCTACATGACGAGTTGAATCATTATACAAACCTGGCTCGGATCAATATATTGACCCGTTTCGATACCTTGCCTTAGTAGCCGCTAAGTAATAGCGATGTCAACATTCAATCGATATTTATTCCTGTAATCATACAACTCGACAAATCATTAGTCGATATTGTCAAAGGGTGATATTTTCACCTTTTGACCCGTTTGGTCTAAATGACCGTTTACTTTTGCGAGATGGATTTATCATCATCTCGTCTACATGACTTGTACCGGTTTACACCGTTCGGTCAATTTTCCTTATAAATCTATTTCTTGATCATTTTGACCCCTTTATATCTTACGCCATAAAGTGTCCTTCAAAACTAACGGTTATCGTCAACTAGTGACCACCTTACCGTTTAACCCTTATTAATTGTATTGATTTACCTTACAAGGTAATCATTTAGAACTCGTTATTTATTAGTCATTGCATGACTAAATGATCTTATTAGCTCTTTTTAATCATTCAACATGGTTTATCATTAATGTCTTTTGTTCCGAACCGCACATGACGGGTCAAAACATCATAAGTCAAATATGACTTTTGATTATTCATAATCTATAAAACCAATAGTTGTTAATAAAAGGTGTAAGCTTTAACTTACCTAGTATCCGGATTATGCTCTTTTCCGCGTATACGATCCGTTTGACCCGCTTCTTTCCCCAAGCCTCCATCTAGCTTGTCAAGAGTCAAACTAGCATCATAATTCGTAAGATGGTTAGATTAGTCATCATTATTATGACTAGTTCATCTTACGGACTTTATGTCGAAACTTCTATTCGACTTCATCATAGGTTAGTTCGACTTTCTAAAGTCAACTACCTTTAATCATATAATATGCACGATTAAGGCAAATCAACATTATGATTAGAACCCGTTTTATCCCATATCTCATGTGATTAGTCAAGCTTGCCAATTACGCGTTTCACTTTAATTTCACCACTTTACTTCTTATTTAGGCATTTTAACAAACACCTAATGGGCATTCTTTTATAGAATTTAACAATCAAACTTATGGCTACCTATCTTGCCAATTTCAACATCTTTTACTAGAAGATCATCAAATTCATGGTTAAATGTCAAGATTAACTTCATAAAGTTTAAATAACACTAGTTTGACAATCATGGTTCTAGTGTTCATCATGTTTCTACAAAACCCATTTAAACACCCATAATGGATGATCATGAACTTTATAATTTCAACACTAATTCAACTAGTTATTGACTAGGGTTTACTCCTAGACATGATTTCATCCTAAATTCATCCAAACTTTAATCATGCAAGCCAAATTTTCGATTTCATATGTTCACCAAGAATTCAAGATGGAACTAAATAATGAAATTTGGCATACCTTATGATCCCTTCATCGAGGTGATCATGAATTCGTGCTTGGATTTCGATTTAGGTTGGATTTACCCCTTCAATTTGTTGATTTTATGCTTGTTAGGGTTTGAGCTTGAGAGCCCTTCTTGGCTCCTGTGTTTTGTACGACCAGAACACACACAAAGGTGTGTGTTTTGGTGTTTTTAGTTTTAATTAATAAAAACTCATTTTCTCATCTTAACCATTTTAGTCCCTCTACTTTACCCAGGTTTATAAAGGTTACTACATCAAGTTCCCTCTTTATTTTAAAACACTAGACTAACTAGGTTGATATTCCTAGTTATTTAGTGGGTTATGGGAGTTATAACCTGTTTTATTTTAAGTCCCGTTAACTCGGACTTTTTATAAACTTACTCCCTTAAAAGCTTTTATTCACGTTGTATTTAGTATTAGGATTATTCCTTTAAATCCTAATATTTTCGGGTTAAATTTTACCACTAACGGTATTTCACCCGTCTTTCAGTATTAACGGAGTTTGATTACTAATCCCATTTTCGGGGTGTTACAAGTCTACCCCCCTTAAAGAGGTTTCGTCCTCGAAACCTTTTCTTACATAATTCATTGAGTCTAAACTCGATGTATTCGATCCGAGAAATCTTTTAAACATTACTTATACTTTTAACCATTCGTTAGTATTACTAGAAAAGTATGGTAACATCTTTTTGGTTACTAATTGTCTACATATCTCATACGACTTAGTGCAACTTGAAATAACGTAATCTCGTTATTTCCACTAGCTTAGTTAACTTAGCGATATCCATCGCTTTCATATACTATCGAATTCTTTATGAATCCGTTACTTTGACCCGTTTAAAGGTCTTTAGTGAAATCTTTCACTTTTTGCAACAATTTCTTTTGTTTTCAAATTTATTTATTCAGTTCGATTATACCGAATCCACTGCTTACTGTTATTTGATTTGCATATATTCTTATTTGGTTATGTCCCATTACCGGGCTCATTACTCTTTTGCATTTAACGCTACCTTTATCCTGCTTGCGTTTACTCATGCCGTTCGGCATGATATTATATTCGACCCATTCAACTTTGAAATAGTTGAACATAATTTATTCAAAATTTCTATTTACATTATCTTGTCATCTTTTAGTTACGACTCAAAACCCGAGTCTTTTAACTTTCCATCCGAGTTCCCGTTTCTCAGTCTACGCATATGTTTAATTCTTACCCATCAACCGGGTGTTTTACCGAAGTCGTTATTATTGCAACCCTCACGGTATGCATTAAGACCTCGCTTCATTTTTATATTCCGACCTTGTCTTCAAATTTGACGTTTTACAAGAACGACCCGTTTAGAGACATATTCGCATTTTCCGGGTTTGAGTGTAAGTGCACTCCTTCCCAATGCATATCTTGATCATTCTACATGCTTATATTCTTCGGGTTCGAGTGTAAGTACACCCCCTCCCAATACATGTCTACATCATTTTACATGTTTGCGTTTTCCGGGTTCGAGTGTAAGTACACCCCCTCCCAGTGCATATCTTAATTGTTTTACATGTTTACATTCTCCGGGATCGAGTGTAAGTACACCCCCTCCCAATACATGTCTACATCATTTTACATGTTTGCGTTTTCCGGGTTCGAGTGTAAGTACACCCCCTCCCAGTGCATATCTTAATCGTTTTACATGTTTACATTCTCCGGGTTCGAGTGTAAGTACACCCCCTCCCAATACATGTCTACATCATTTTACATGTTTGCGTTTTCCGGGTTCGAGTGTAAGTACACCCCCTCCCAGTGCATATCTTAATCGTTTTACATGTTTACATTCTCCGGGTTCGAGTGTAAGTACACTGTCGCGGCCCCCGACCCACCCTGGACGGAGCCGGGGCCCGCGGTGCAGATCCAGTGGTACCCGTGGTATTTAATTTATGCGACAGCGGAAGTCTTTTTACAACAGGATCTTTTCACCGTAAAATGCTCGTTTAATATATTACACAAAGTTTAAGGGATAACTCCCATAATTTACAATAAGTTGATTTCACACAGAAATCTTTATTTTTCAACACACGTTTTATTGGTTTATTTACACTGAGCCACTTCTCTGAGCTTGATAGTGCTTTACTGCACTTTTCCTGGATCACACAGATCACCTGAAACATGTTTGAAAAAGGTTTTGTCAGCGGGGAAATACTGAGTGAATCATTCCGTTTTCTAAAACGACCCGTTAGTTATAATTTGCAGTATTAAGAGCGATTACAATGTTTCTATCAACCAATTATCAAGAATGGGTATTTGTCACTCGATTCATTTCTGTGACTGTGGTCATACCACTATTGGGTCCCGTTGCCCTAATAGTGACGGTGTACTCACACAGAGTAATAATTACTCACATAGAGTAATATTCACTCACATAGAGTGATAAAAATAGTAATGTGCACAATACCCCACATACCAGCTGTAATTTGGTGATTACAAAGACTTAATCTATGTAATTATAATCTTGAAAATAATTTGAGGTATTGTAATACTTACTCACAAACTGTGAGAAAACAGTTTAAAAAGAAGAATGACTCACATTGCAGATTAACGAGCAATAGATATAAGCCTACTGATTAGCCTTGATTACACCTAGTTTAACACAATACACGCACAGACAGGTTAGTAACTAATACAGCAGTTACGACAATTCACGAGATTAAACCTTCACAACGATTAATCAGTGCAATACTCGATAATTCAATCGGATTCACAACGAATAACAGAGCATAGTCCGAATTCGAACAGCACTCTAATATTCAAGTCGAAATCACGACGAATAATCAAAGTACAAGCTCAATTGAGCAGCACCTGGACTATTGTTGGATAGTTATAATCGATCGGACGTTGAATCGTAATAGCGATCGAGTTATTACCCTGATTGCGGCAGCGTTTCGATAATTGTGTGTGTATGTTGGACTGTGTTGCTTATAACTCGACGTATATTATGAATTTGGACGTCGCAGTAACACCGAAGTTCAAGTGCCACTGCCCCCTGTTTATATCTGAAAATTGGACTCCCCCGCGTGTCGCGACAGGGAGACCTGGTTCTGTCGCGTGTCGCGACGGGTAACAATTTAGGGTAGGGTAGGTTCGTGTCCCAGTAGCTTGGATGAGTTGTTAATCAACGAAAATTTTACTTCTCCAGCAAGTTTTGAAGATAAACGTCAATAGGGTTTAACCCCCCCTGAGTTTTAGGGGCCCTGATCCTAATTCCGATTGTTATGAAAATTTTAGGGTTTATGCGGAATTACTTGGGTTTCTCGATTAGGGTTTCCTTATTACCTAATTACCCTCCTAATTATGGATTTTAGTGACAGTTGTTACATCCTCCCCACCTTAAGAAAAATCTCGTCCTCGAGATTTACTGGAATAGATGAGGGTACTTTCGCTTCATTTCCGATTCCAGTTCCCAAGTGTATTCTGGTCCTCTCTTGGATTCCCATTTGACTTTTACTAGCACTAGTCGTTTGTGCTTGAGAAACTTGACTTTTCTATCTTCGATCTGTAGTGGTTTCTCTATAAATTTCAACTTTTCGTTCACCTCTATATCTTGAAGAGGTACTACCAGGGATTCATCTGATAAACATTTCTTGAGATTGGATACATGAAATACATCATGTACTCCAGCCAATTCTTCTGGTAGTTGTAAACGATAAGCAACTGGTCTTATTCGTTGAATTACTGGGAATGGTCCAACGTACCTTGGACTTAGCTTTCCTTTCTTTCCGAATCGTACTACTCCTTTCCAAGGAGAGACTTTTAAAAGTACTTTATCTCCTACTTGAAATTCTAAAGGCTTACGACGATTGTCTGCATAGCTCTTCTGACGATCTCGAGCCGTTTTCAATCTTTCCTTAATCTGAGTTATCTTGTCAGTAGTTTCTTGTACAATTTTAGGACCTGATAATTGACTTTCTCCGATTTCTGCCCAACATACTGGAGTTCTGCCCTTGCGTCCATACAATGCTTCGAATGGTGCAGCTTCGATGCTTGAATGATAACTATTGTTATAGGAGAATTCAATTAATGGCAAATGGCTATCCCAATTACCACCAAAGTCAATTACACATGCTCGGAGCATGTCTTCTAGCGTTTGTATTGTTCTTTCACTCTGTCCGTCTGTTTGTGGATGATATGCAGTACTTAGATTTAGTCGAGTTCCCATTGCTTTCTGAAAACTTTTCCAGAAATGAGAAGTAAATCGACTATCTCTATCCGATACAATAGAGAGTGGGACTCCATGTAGGGATACTACTTCGTCCATGTATAGTTGTGCTAACCTTTCCATGCTAAAGGTTTCTTTCATTGGTAAGAAATGAGCTGATTTGGTTAATCGGTCGACAATTACCCAAATAGCATCATTACCTTTTCTGGTTTTGGGTAACTTAGTAACAAAATCCATTGTTATGAGTTCCCATTTCCATACAGGCATTTCTAACTGTTGTAGTAGTCCTGAAGGTTTCTGGTGTTCAGCTTTAATTTGTGAACAAGTTAAACACTTGGATACGTATTCGGCTATATCCTTTTTCATTCCTATCCACCAGAAATTATTTCTTAAATCTTGGTACATCTTATTATTTCCTGGGTGCATGGTATACCTAGATTTATGAGCTTCTTCTAAAATCTTATTTCTTAACTCTCCTTGCTTAGGTACCCAAATTCGTTTCTTATGGAATTTCCAAATTCCATCATTTCCTTGTTCTAGTTCCTTTAAGTAACCTTTCATTCCTTCAGCATCGTCTTTGATTGCTGTTTTCTGAACTTCTTTGATTTGTGCCATTAAATCTACTTGTAGATTTAACCTCAAAGCACAGACTCGTTTCTGTTTCTCATGGTACTTACGACTTAAGGCATCTGCAACTACGTTTGCCTTTCCTTCGTGATATTGAATATCACAGTCGTAATCGCTTAGCATCTCCATCCATCTTCTTTGCCTCATGTTTAATTCTTTTTGCCCAAATATATATCTTAAACTTTTGTGATCGGTATAGACAGTAAACTTACTTCCATACAGATAATGTCTCCAGATTTTAAGGGCAAAGATTATGGCTCCTAATTCTAGATCATGAGTCGTATAATTTTCTTCGTGCTTTTTCAATTGTCTCGAAGCATACGCAATTACCTTCTTGCGTTGCATCAACACACATCCATAGCCTAGTTTTGAAGCATCACAATATACTTCAAAATCTTCTGTTCCTTCGGGTAAAGCTAAGATTGGTGCATTCGTCAATCTATGCTTTAAAATCTTAAAGGCTTCTTCTTGTCGAGGTCCCCATTCAAACTTAGCGGCTTTACAGGTTAACTTAGTTAATGGTACGGCTATCTTAGAAAAATCTTTGATAAATCGTCTATAGTATCCAGCTAAGCCTAGAAAACTTCTTATCTCCATAGCTGTTTGTGGAACTTTCCACTTTGTAATTGCCTCTATCTTAGCAGGATCTACATGGATACCTTCGTGATTTACCACATGACCTAAGAATTGTACTTCTTGCAGCCAAAATTCACATTTCGAGAATTTGGCATAAAGCCTTTCTTTTCTTAACAAAGTTAAGAGAACATGTAAATGCTCACAATGTTCTTTTTGGCTTTTGGAGTAAATAAGTATATCGTCGATGAAAACGATCACAAATTTATCCAAGTATGGTTTACAGATTCGATTCATCATGTCCATGAATGCTGCTGGGGCATTCGTTAATCCAAAGGGCATGACTGTAAACTCATAATGACCATACCTAGTTCTGAAAGCAGTTTTAGGTATGTCTTCTTCTTGTACCTTCAACTGATGATATCCAGATCTTAAATCTATTTTAGAGAAATACCTAGCTCCTTGCAATTGATCAAAAAGATCATCAATCCTAGGTAGTGGGTATCGATTCTTAATCGTAACCTTATTCAATTCTCTATAATCGATACACATTCTCATCGATCCATCTTTCTTTTTCACAAACAATACTGGTGCACCCCAAGGGGATGAACTCGGTTGTATGAATCCTTTGCTTAGTAATTCATCTAATTGCTTTTTCAATTCTAGCATTTCGGTAGGTGCTAATCTATAAGGTGCTTTAGCTATTGGTGCAGTACCTGGAATTAAATGAATTCTAAACTCTACTTCTCTATCAGGTGGTAATCCAGGTAATTCTTCTGGAAAAACGTCTGGGTATTCTGACACTACCGGGATGTCCTGAAGTTCCTTATCCTTAGTGTTAATAATTACTGAAATCATGTACATCATTTCCTGCTTTCTCGAATAACTAGCCAATTTCATTACTGAGATGAATTTTAATGGTTTTCTGTTAGGACCGGTTTGACTCCGAAACGATTGCGTAATCGAACGTGTGACGTGCGGAATCCGTACACGAACGCGAGCTAACACACGAGACGTAATATAAACGTGATTCTATTAACGAATCTGAAATTGTACAGCACCTGAATCACGTACAATGAACTTTCTCTCTCTAGCTTTCTCTCTCTAGCTCTAGAAACCTCCAAGTTGTGAAAATGACTAGAGTTCCAAAAGTTCTAAACTAGAAACCCTAGAGATCTATTTATAGGCCAAGTGATTAATGAGGAATCTCATTAATTACAATTATGCCACCTTGCCTTTTTTACTAACTAACACTAAATATAACACTGTAACTCTCGTTTTCTTCGGTTTTCTGCTACGGACTAGATTGACGGAGGCGATAGACAGATAACGCACTAACAGACTCCCCCTTGGATATTGCTGTAGTCAATCTGTAGTCAACTCGTAGCAACTTTTCTTTCTCTCTCTGAGTTTTCTTGAAGCTTTAACATCCTCAGCTACACAGACTTCCCCTTGCTCAAACATAATCCCGGTGGATCTGTTTTCAGCTTCAGCTTCCTCTTTCTGTAGACTCTTTTCTTCGTCAGGCTCCCCCTTTCATCAAGCTTCCGTGCTTTGGGATCGACACCTTGCTTTCTGGTTACAAGCTCTTCCTGGAACGATTCCTGGCACTTTGCACGCTTCCGTTTGCGTTGAGCTCGTCTTCAGACTCCCCCTTAGACTCGGCTTTCGGGATCGTAGTCTGGTATAACATCTGCAACACTCAGACATTTATAAGTAACAATCATTTTGAAATTATCAATCAAATTCTCTAATCAACTCCCCCTATCAACAAACTTTATAGATTTGGCAGTGTTAAAGAATCCAACTCCCTCACAGTTAATCATCCAAGTCCAAATTAATGACCTTGGAGATATCACAAACTGTTTTTGAAAATTTTTGATTTTAAATCAAGTATCAAATTAATGAACTTGTTTTATTTTTCAGAAACACAATCAGCTTACTTAGATTTTGAAACTCAGCATTTCAGACATCGGTTTATCGAAAATAAAGTAGAAATCAAAATTTTTTTTGTATTTTCTTAAAATATAAAGCAGTAAAGAAATATATACAAACATATTTACAGACAATATTTTTGTTTGAGTATGCGTCAGAGGATCATATCAGTTTTTGACAAGTCACAAGTACCGTTGAGCTTAGTTACACATTAAGAATTAAACAATTCACTTAGATTGTCAATATACTGATCCACTTAAATTTTCATACAAATTTCAACTAATTCAGGATACGATTTAGATGTTTTAAGACTTAAACTCATTCATGTGTCCCACCTCTTGAATATACTCCCGTATCCAGAATCTCAATATTCATTCTTACAGGTGATTAATACTACAATGATATCTGTACATAAATTAGGTATGCGAGGACTGAGGGATCTCAGGTCGATACTTCCGTATGCGCAGAGAGATATCAGTTTCGACTTTTTGGTATGTCCCCTTTAGAGGATCTTTTAGCTACAACAGCAGCGACTATCAATTTTATTGTTTCATCTGCATGCTGAGGGTTTATGCTGTGTTTCAAGCATTCGGTGAAAGTATTATCCAAGGACTAGGTCAGAACTTCCATTCAGCAGAAGTCCCGGAATAATACCCCAGACATCATAGAGTATAAAAACCTAGTATATCAGAATACGAGACCTTTCAAACGAGATTTCAGGGGTTACCTATATATCCAAGTAGTGTTCCCCACAAAATAAGTAAGTTTGAATTTAGGTTTATATCCCGAAAAAGCTTACTAAGTGTATAAAAACCTATCGACATATCATCAGTGAGACTGTTTAACGCTATTTAATCATTACAATTCTTTAGCATACTGTAACTGTCTACTGATGTACTATCATTTCCTCTTTTTTACACAAAACTCAAATTTTTGAATTTTATCATGTTTTTGGCTTTTTCAAATTTTCTAATGTTTTTGTATTTTCTGACAATATTTCTCCCCCTAAAATGCAAAATCATTAAAAGAAATTTGATAACCGATGTAGATAGCTTTGTCTCGCTATCCATTTTCTGCTTCTCGTGTACCGAATTACAGAAAACATAACATACTATTTAGCACAATTAGCAGAAAAACTAACATACAGTACCCCCATGATTTACAACACACTGATTTTTTACAGTTTGAAAACCGTTTTTCAATCTGATGAATGTAATCATGTTTGTTCAGCCGTGAGGGTTTCGGCGTATTCCATCAACACATATTTTTTGGAATTTTCTATTTTTGACAAAAATTAAAAACAAACATATTTTTGGTTTTTCGAATTTTTCAAATTTTTAGGATTTTGAAATATTGTTTATTTATGTACAGAAAACACATAAACTCCCTGTTTCAACCAACACAGGGTCTAGCAGCCTCTGCTTCCTCTTCATGTGCCAGGCTGCTCCAACTTTCAATCTCACAATCTTCAGTTTCCTTGAGCACCTGCACATTCAACTAATTGAATTACTTGAACAATTTAGCCCAGGTCTGTTGAACCTTAGGCATTTCAACACAATAATTTTCATTCAATGCTGGAAATTCATTGTCATTTTTCACAAAAACTTTCTCAATTTTAACTTCAACGTTTTCATCTTTAACCGAATCAACATGTTTCTTAACACTCCATGTTTGACCTTTCGGTGTACCACGTTTGTAAAAATGTGAATCTTTTTGAACATTTTGATTTTGAACAACAACTTGTGGTTTCCAAAACTGTTGGTGTTTTGTCATATCAACTGAAGTTTTCCACCTTTGTGTTGTTCTGAATCTGGGTGTGTGAGAGTTCCAGGTCTGTCTTGAATCAAACCTGTTCTGGTTTGATTTCCAATTTTGATTTGAAGCAAACTTGTTTGTGTTATACCTCCAATTTTGTTTCGAATCAAATTTGGGTGACCTTTGTCTCACATTCTCAGATTTCTGTTTCTCAGCATCAATCTTCTTTTGATCAACATCCACAAGTTTTAAATTTGGACACTTGCGTGCAAGATGTCCTTTTTGATCACATTTAAAACATGTTCTCATGGACACATCTTTGACCTGTGGCTGTTGCTTTCTCTTTTGTGCTTTAAACTCAGCATTGGATTGTCTCAATTTGAGTTCTTTTTCTTCATCCAAACTATTTCCTTGAACAAAACTCATTTTTGCCTGAAAATTTGGCATTTCATTTTTGTTTCGATTCTGTTTCTTCTTATAACCCAACCCAGCCTTCATGTTTTTCTTCTTGAAACCAGGTTTGTAATAAGAACCTTTATGACTCTTACCGACAAACTTTGAAATCTCAGACTTCTCAATCTCAACCATTTTGAAAACCTTATCAACCTTTTCTGAAATCACATTCTGAATCGGGAATACAACATCTAAGAATAATTTGTCTGATCCAATCATGGTATAAACCAATCCCTTTGAATCATCATTCAAATTTTTCTCGGATTTTATGTTTTTCAGATATGCATCATGAAGATTTCCTTCATCTTCATCCTGTGATTCAGATTTACCTGTATCAACCGACTCTTCTTTCAACACACTTTCAACGACTTTACCTACCACCTCTGAATCATGAGAATCATCAGATTTGGAATAGGTTATGTCAATGTTGTCTGGCAATTGGTCTACCATGTTGAAAGCTTTTTCGACCTTTTCCTCATCATAAAATGCAAATTTTTCCGGTGGTGGAACTTGATGAAACTCTGAGCCAATGCCTTTCTTGTTCTGCTCAGACTCACCATCTCCCGGTTTTATATGGAAAATTCGTTCAAGCACATATGATGACACATGGTAACTTTTTAACTTGTTGTTATCTTGTTCTAAATCAGCAATCTGTCGCTTTAGCTTAGCAACATCTTCGATATATGAATTAACAACATCTTGTTTTATAGCATACATCCGCTTAAGCTCTTTGGTTGTTTCAGAAAGATAATTCATTCTAGATTGAGCATATTTCATTTCATCTTTTACTTTATCATACGACTCTTTCATAACATGATATGATAATTTCATTGAGTCATATTCCTTTTTCATTTCTTGAACCACATTTTCTTTTTGTGAACACTCATTTTTCATTTTCAAAACATTTTCTTTCAAAACTTCATTTTCTTTTTCTAACTTTGAACATTTTCCTGAAAGTTTTTCATCATTTTCGTTAAAAACTTTTTCTTTTTCTAACATCTCTTTGCATTTTTCTTTGAAAATGTTTTCAATTTTTATGAATTCAAGTTCTCTTATTCTGAATTGCTCATCTTTTTCAGTACAAGCTCTGCACGGTTCCATGCATTTCTTGCACTGTTCAATTGGTTTTAAGTCTTCAGAATCAGAATGTACCTCAGTGATTGGCACTTCGGTGTTTTCAGCAGCTTCTGTCTGTATCATCTCATCATCATCATGTTCCACTTCAGTACCGACTTCATCACCATCATCACCATCTTTCTCATTCTCATTCTTTTCTTCTGTCTTCATTTCTTCTTTAATTTGCTGTTCTTCAGTAACAGCTTCTTTCACAATTTCTGCTTCAACAACTTCTGTTTCAGCAACCTTCTTCAAATTCTCCACCATTTCTTCAACATTTTTCTTCATTCTCTCTTCATCCCTTTTTCTCAAACATGACAGCATAGCATATCTGATATCTTTTTCATACTGTTTAACATATGCATCATCCTTCATCACTCTTCTGTAGTATTCAGCTCTCAATGGGACAACAAGAAGAACATCATTAAAAATTATATCTTTCTTTGGAACAACTGGTTCTCCTTCTCTGTTGTAGTAACATTCTCTCTTCTTATCCCATCTTCGATTGCTGACAGCATCTTCATACTCTTCCTGCATATCGTCCATTCTGTTATGAACCACGTTCCATTCTTTGTAAGTCTTCTCACTCAAAATCTCTTCTCGAGTTTTCTCTTTAATTTCAGCCATGATGTGAACCTTGAATATCTCGAATTACAAGAATCAAACAAACAAACAAGATTAGTTCAATCACTAGCAATCAACTGAATTGGATAGGTATCCGATCAAGTGAGTCAACAAAAACAACAGAATGAATATGTGACAATGGATCGAGTGGGAATCTGCTTTTGCGAGTATCCGATGCTTTAACAAATCACCTGAATCACAACAACAAATGAAATGATTAGGGTCGGGTGGAACTCCGTTTGGATTTCCACTCGATTTGTTGCACTTTAAACTTGAACAAACAAAATGCTTTGAATCGGATTGTGGTAACTTTTGAACAATGTGGTAATCCAATAACCCACCACTTGATTGATGACACAATACGAAAAAAAATTTAGATCACTACTCGACAAAATATTGATTTGATTGGGTGATGTTTTCGAACTTTTGAGAAATGAATCGTTTGTTGATGTTTTTTTTTATATTTTATATATTTTTTTAGAGAAAAATGCCTGGATAGTCCCTGTGGTTTCGCATTTTTTCACCTATAGTCCCCAACTTTCTAAAATTACCTGAATAGTCCCCAACTTTTCATTTTTTGTTCCCGGATAGTCCCTGGGTCTAACTTCAGTTATTTTTCTTTGTTAAGTGGGTGTGAAATGACCAATTTACCCTTTCCTTTAAAAGGCCAAACCACAGGGACTATCCGGGCATCTTCTACATTTTCAGAGAAAAACCCCACCACCACACTTCATCTTCAACCTCCACCCACCATCACCCTTCTCCACCCTCCACCATCACCCTTCTCCGGCAACCACAAAACACAATTTCCAGAAAATCGTGGCACCACCGGGATGAAACAAAGACCACTGACACCACCAGGACCACCGCATCGTGTGATAATGGTCACAATAAAGTTTTCCCAAATATGGATGTTGTAACCTGATAAAAAATCCAGTATCCAACATGAAATGAATCATACAAAGAATGGAAAATTGTCAATAAACATTTATGCAATATACCTTATTCCACTGAAAAACCTCTCCATTGTCGAATTCCAAAGTTAAAACCCCAACAGGGTCGAGTTGACATACTACAATCATCGGGCCACCACCACCGTTTTCTCCTCCGTAATGGTGTCTCCAACGACGTCGGATCACCACCCAACCACCTGAAACGAAAGGTACTAACCGGAGAAAACCGAAATTTGAGAAGGTTTAAAGAAATGAGGAGTTAAAGGGGTTTACCGTAACGTTTCGTCGGAAAGAGAAGCACCACCGCCGCTGCTACCGTCGTCGGCTCCTTCCACGGTGGTGTTACCGGAAAAATGAGCGGTACCCCCTCCCCCCGTCGCCGTCGTTTCTCTCTCTGTTCTCTGATCTCTGATCTCCGACTCTCTCTTCGATATCTATCTCCCTCTGCTATGAAACCACGCCGCCCGACATCATAACGTCGCCGCCGTCTTCTCACCGCCCCCTCTCATTCTTTCTGATGTCTCTCTCCATCTGCTGTTCCTACGTCGTGCGCCGCCACCACCAATGATGGTGGTGGCCGGCTAGGGTTTGATAAGAAATTGGGGATGTGAGGTGACTTGCAGAGGTCTTTGGTGTGGTTATGTGGTTTGAGGAGAGGTGATTCTTTGTGTTGGAGAGTGTATTGGTAAGGATCTGCAAGACAGAATTGGGAGGAAGAATGTTAACTAGCGGCTGAACAAATGAAAAAGATGCCCGGATAGTCCCTATGGTTTGGCCTTTTAAGTAAAGGGTATTTTTGTCATTTTACATCATTTTAACAGAGAAAAATAACTGAAGTTAGACCCAGGGACTATCCGGGAACAAAAAATGAAAACTTGGGGACTATTCAGGTAGTTTTAGAAAGTTGGGGACTATAGGTGAAAAAAGACGAAACCACAGGGACTATCCGGGCATTTTTCTCATTTTTTTATTTTATTAACAATGGCCACTTGTTAAATGTTCTCATATAAGCACCTCATTGGACCGATGACATTAACCAATATTCACAAATATCAAACAATTATTTTTATTGAACCAACACTTCCACTAAGCCAAATTTCAATTTACTAAATTTGAACTTCAATTTACGATGATGTATTAAATGGGTTGAAGGATTTAATCAGATCACATGCTCCTATATGCCGACAATAAGCATTGATTGGACCTCAAGTGTGAATATGGCCTACAACTGACTTATTAATTTCCTTTGATTGGGTAAAAATTCGGTGCAATATTGACTTGATTAATAGGTTACAAGGTTAATAGACCAAGCAGATTGGGCCGTTCTTTAGTGGGCGGTGACATTACGTGATTGGGTCGTTAACAATAATTGGGTGGCACAAGGAAAACATGAATTGGGTTTATGTTCTGAATGTCTCACGTGCAAGACATAACAATCAGTTTAGCTTGTGATTGGACCCTTCTTACCACTTAGCCGACAACATTTGTTTCTCATGCAGACAATTTTTCTAAGTTCAGAGGACCTTGTGAAAACGATGACACAAAAAGCGGTTCACTTTGAAACCTTATAAGCGGACCAAACCATTGACCTATGAGCGAGCCACCATGTCACATAAGCGGTTCAATAGTTTCCCTAAGAGCGATTCAACATGTGTCATACAAGCGATCCTCAACTTTATGAATAAGCGGTCCAACAGTTGTTCATATGAGCGGTTCAACTTGTTTGTTCACAAAAGCGGTTCAAGTATGTTCAGATGAGCGGTTCCAATCCGTCCGAATGAGCGGTTCTAATCTGTCCAGATGAGCGGTTCTAAGCTGAAAATTTACGCGAATTCGGACCGAAAAACCATGATTACTCCTAAACGGCTTGGAGTTTTGAGCTGAAACTTGGTAGGGTTATAGATCGGGTATAGGCGCACAACATATCCAAAAATCAGCTGAAACAGACCGTGAAAACCTGTTCGATTCGACGAAAAACAGTTAAAACCGCAAGAAATATGAAAAAGATGAAGAAGAAGAAGAAATCGGATCTGATTCTGATGAAATCCTGTGCGAAATCGTGTGAAAGATCAGTGCAATCGAGCTCCTGCTCTGATACCACTTGTTAGGACCGGTTTGACTCTGAAACGATTGCGTAATCGAACGTGTGACGTGCGGAATCCGTACACGAACGCGAGCTAACACACGAGACGTAATATAAACGTGATTCTATTAACGAATCTGAAATTGTACAGCACCTGAATCACGTACAATGAACTTTCTCTCTCTAGCTTTCTCTCTCTAGCTCTAGAAACCTCCAAGTTGTGAAAATGACTAGAGTTCCAAAAGTTCTAAACTAGAAACCCTAGAGATCTATTTATAGGCCAAGTGATTAATGAGGAATCTCATTAATTACAATTATGCCACCTTGCCTTTTTTACTAACTAACACTAAATATAACACTGTAACTCTCGTTTTCTTCGGTTTTCTGCTACGGACTAGATTGACGGAGGCGATAGACAGATAACGCACTAACATTTTCGAGGTCTATCTCCAGTAATTAAAATTACTTCTCCTGAAGGGGTTTGAATTTCTACTGCATTTTTGTCACATAGGATTCGTGCATGGTTGGCTATTAACCAATCCATTCCTAATACTACATCGAATCCTGCTAAATTCATTGGTAACAAATTTGCAGAAAACTTATGGCCTAATAATTCTATTTTTCCTTCTTGCCAGATTTTATCTATTTTCACAGAATTTCCTTCTGCGGTTTCTACTGTGAAGATTTGCCTAAGAGTGGTTAATGGTAACTTAAGATCTTGGCAAAATAAAGTATTTATAAAACTTTGGTTCGCACCAGAGTCAAGTAATACTTTTGCAAATACGTTGTGAACTAAGAACGTACCAGCTATCACATCTGGAATGAGTTCGGCCTCTTGAGTGGTTAGCTGGAATGCTCGCGCATTTCTCTTGGTTGCTCCTTCAGCTGGTTTGGCTTGGTTAACTACAAGTTTAGCTAACTTAGGACATTCAAATTGAAAGTGTCCCCTTTCTCTGCAATTATAACAAACTTTTGTTTTCTTCCTGCAGTCTTCTTCCCGATGTCCTTTCATTTTGCAAAAATTACAAACCATGTTGCATTGTCCATAATGCTTCTTTTTGCAAATTTTGCAGAAAGGAGATGATGAGGATTGCCCGGTTCCTCTTTTCTTGGCATTACCCACACGAAATCACTGGGTAATCTTTTGAGCTAATTCCTTCTTGCGATCTTCCTCTCTTGTGCGTACCAATTCATCTGTTAGGGTATTAGCTAATTCTACAGCATCGTCAATAGTACGAGGTCTCGCAGCTCTAACGATGTTTCGGATTTCACTAATTAAACCCCAGATGTAACGAGAAATAAGTACCGGTTCTGGCGAAGCCAGTGATGGCACTACCCTTGCGTATTCAAAGAATGTCGAAGTATATCCCCGACAATCTACTCCTAGCATACGATGACTTAGGAACTTGTTTGCCATTTGTTCCTTCTCGTATTCGGGACAGAATTTTCTTTCAACAAGATTCTTAAATTCTTCCCAATTCATTGCATAGGCTACCCTTCTTCCTTTGGCCTGGAGGACCGTGTTCCACCATTCGAGTGCTCCTTCTTTGAACAGATTTGATGCATACATTACTTGATCCTCTTTGGCACATTTGCTTATTGCAATTACTGCCTCGGTTTTCTCTAACGAACGCAGTGTTGCAGTTGCCCCTTCGTTACCTGCAAATTCAGCGGGTTTGCAAGCAAGAAATTCTTTGTAAGTGCAACCAGGCATTGCAGCTTTCATTCTTTTAGGGAGTGGGGCCTGTTGCGGATCATGATCGTCATGATTGCCGCCTCCATTTATGCTGTTACTGCCGTTATCTTCTGGAACACGTTTACTAGGAATTAATTGTGGTTCGGCAGGTTTCTGAACAGCAGCTACAATTTCTGGAATAGCATGAGCTATCCCTTGGGCGATAAAGTGCTCGATATCTTGTCGAGTTATATATTGATCTTCCTGTTCTTGCTCAGATTGATTTACTTCATTAATTGGTTCATTGTTAGCGTTTTCCATCTGCTAATTGGTAAAATTATTAGTGTCTAACTTATCAATGACAAAATTCACATAGATAAGCACATAGATTATCACAACATTCAAGTATAACCAAAATTGTCGATTTCTCGACTTTTACTTTGTTAGTATATTGTATATGCATCCATACACACCGTATTTTACAGAGTTTTATTGCCCATTTTACAGAATTTTAAGTTACTATCATACAATACGGCTTTCTGTGGTTTAACTGACTGTTCTAGTAATGGTGCTCCCTCTCATCGTACTTCCAAGTTAGATGCTCCCCCATTTCCCTGATCCTATTACCTGTACCTATCAGTTCTTCACCGAACTGACGGAGTTCAGCTAGGTTTTCATTACTCATGGGAGGATTTGGGAGTGGTTCTGGGTCAAATTGTGGAAGAAAACTATAAGGATTGTTGACTATGTTTTGGAATTGCCAGTCATTGGTCCACCATTCCTCCATTTGGCCTAATGGTCTGGTATGAACTAGTGGGTCTGGAATAGCTGGTCCTAGGTTTAGTGGGAATTGAACTGTAGTCGGGTAAGAGAAGAGATTATCATTGATAGGCTCTAAAACATCACAATTTTCCAGTAGGCGATCTATTTCGTCCTGGAACGTGATTTCCTCAGATTGTTTAGAACTTTCGCCAATCTCTATTCCCTTTTGTTTCAGATCTATTCCTATTTCCTTTTCGGGTGGTTTTGGATTTTCTCCAGTTTCTATTTCCTTTCCCTTGCTCATGATCACAGGATTTTCTATTTTAGGGAGTCTCCTAGTGGCAGGTTTCCTACGGCGTACTTTCCTCCACCCTACGTATCTTCTCTTCTTTTTAGGTTTGGCTTTTTCCAGTGGTGGAGCTTTGAATTCCACAGGTTCTTCTATGTCAGCAATGTAACCAGTAAAGTCGTGAGAGACTTCGATAGGCACTGGATATAAGTTGAGATTCTGGAATGCTTCCGACATCTCATTCATGCTGCATAGTATGTATGCAAAATACAAGAATGTAATGTTAAAACTTTGGAACAAAGTTTAACAAACAAACACTGAAGTTTTATTGCATACTAATTTATACAAAGAACAACAGAAATAAACACACTTAGGACTTTATTTATTTACTGGATAGTGATTTTTCTTACTAGCCCCAACTTATCGGTTATTTTAGGGATTTGCATTTTCTGCTACAGTAGCTAGCATATAAAGATTTGCCCATTTCCCGTCTATTTTATCTTCCCAAGGGGTACTATTACCCAACTCTTGGACTTCTGGGTTAAACCTAACTTTCTTGGTTCGGGGTTTCTGACTCTTTTTAAGTATTGAATCCCTTTTCTCTGCGGAAAGAGGATTCTCATAGTTTGCTTTGCGGACAAAGATTCCTTCTTCTAGGTTTACTGGGTTTCTAGAAGAAGATGCAATATCTATTTTGTGGTAGATAGCAGACAGCTTTTGCTTACCCATACTGTAACTAAAAATAACCAGTTAATAAAACATATAATCACCGAATAACAATTAGTAAAATTAAGCATTTGGACAAAATACTTAATTTAGGCTTAATCAGTGGCTCGATCAGTGGCTCAATTTAATTATTAGCTCTGATACCACCTTCTGTCGCGGCCCCCGACCCACCCTGGACGGAGCCGGGGCCCGCGGTGCAGATCCAGTGGTACCCGTGGTATTTAATTTATGCGACAGCGGAAGTCTTTTTACAACAGGATCTTTTCACCGTAAAATGCTCGTTTAATATATTACACAAAGTTTAAGGGATAACTCCCATAATTTACAATAAGTTGATTTCACACAGAAATCTTTATTTTTCAACACACGTTTTATTGGTTTATTTACACTGAGCCACTTCTCTGAGCTTGATAGTGCTTTACTGCACTTTTCCTGGATCACACAGATCACCTGAAACATGTTTGAAAAAGGTTTTGTCAGCGGGGAAATACTGAGTGAATCATTCCGTTTTCTAAAACGACCCGTTAGTTATAATTTGCAGTATTAAGAGCGATTACAATGTTTCTATCAACCAATTATCAAGAATGGGTATTTGTCACTCGATTCATTTCTGTGACTGTGGTCATACCACTATTAGGTCCTGTTGCCCTAATAGTGACGGTGTACTCACACAGAGTAATAATTACTCACATAGAGTAATATTCACTCACATAGAGTGATAAAAATAGTAATGTGCACAATACCCCACATACCAGCTGTAATTTGGTGATTACAAAGACTTAATCCCTGTAATTATAATCTTGAAAATAATTTGAGGTATTGTAATACTTACTCACAAACTGTGAGAAAACAGTTTAAAAAGAAGAATGACTCACATTGCAGATTAACGAGCAATAGATATAAGCCTACTGATTAGCCTTGATTACACCTAGTTTAACACAATGCACACACAGACAGGTTAGTAACTAATACAGCAGTTACGACAATTCACGAGATTAAACCTTCACAACGATTAATCAGTGCAATACTTGATAATTCAATCGGATTCACAACGAATAACAGAGCATAGTCCGAATTCGAACAGCACTCTAATATTCAAGTCGAAATCACGACGAATAATCAAAGTACAAGCTCAATTGAGCAGCACCTGGACTATTGTTGGATAGTTATAATCGATCGGACGTTGAATCGTAATAGCGATCGAGTTATTACCCTGATTGCGGCAGTGTTTCAATAATTGTGTGTGTGTGTTGGACTGTGTTGCTTATAACTCGACGTATATTATGAATTTGGACGTCGCAGTAACACCGAAGTTCAAGTGCCACTGCCCCCTATTTATATCTGAAAATTGGACTCCCCCGCGTGTCGCGACAGGGAGACCTGGTTCTGTCGCGTGTCGCGACGGGTAACAATTTAGGATAGGGTAGGTTCGTGTCCCAGTAGCTTGGATGAGTTGTTAATCAACGAAAATTTTACTTCTCCAGCAAGTTTTGAAGATAAACGTCAATAGGGTTTAACCCCCCCTGAGTTTTAGGGGCCCTGATCCTAATTCCGATTGTTATGAAAATTTTAGGGTTTATGCGGAATTACTTGGGTTTCTCAATTAGGGTTTCCTTATTACCTAATTACCCTCCTAATTATGGATTTTAGTGACAGTTGTTACATACACCCCCTCCCAATACATGTCTACATCATTTTACATGTTTGCGTTTTCCGGGTTCGAGTGTAAGTACACCCCCTCCCAGTGCATATCTTAATCGTTTTACATGTTTACATTCTCCGGGTTCGAGTGTAAGTACACCCCCTCCCAATACATGTCTACATCATTTTACATGTTTGCGTTTTCCGGGTTCGAGTGTAAGTACACCCCCTCCCAGTGCATATCTTAATCGTTTTACATGTTTACATTCTCCGGGTTCGAGTGTAAGTACACCCCCCTCCCAATACATGTCTACATCATTTTACATGTTTGCGTTTTCCGGGTTCGAGTGTAAGTACACCCCCTCCCAGTGCATATCTTAATCGTTTTACATGTTTACATTCTCCGGGTTCGAGTGTAAGTACACCCCCTCCCAATACATGTCTACATCATTTTACATGTTTGCGTTTTCCGGGTTCATTATCCTAATATAATACGCTTCCGTCACTCGGCTGTGCGTTTACATTATGATCAAATACTTTGCTTATCTGATCCATTTGGGTACTTTTTAATCTGTCCCACTCGCCCCGTCCTTACTACATCGGGTGTAAGCGTGTCCATCATAAAAAGTTCATGGTACCACGTGCTCACCACTTACCTGGCCAGAATAAGCGATCAACACCTGGTATACATGACCTTTTTATAATTTTCACATTACACCCCATGTAAGTAATGCCTCTATTTGTTTCTCTTGGAAGCAATATCCCGGATAGGTTTTCTATTCGGGTTTTTCCAAGTTTTCAATCTACATATGCAACTTTCAATCTCTACGTATTTGTTGCATATTACTATATGTGCAATTAAATTTAAAATGTGCACCTGGTAACGCTTGCCCTGACAGGCTTTTCTTGCCATTAGCCTTGTTCGCGATCGCTGCGTGATTTAGGTCCTTGGTGAGTATGTTCTACTTGTCGTACTTTGGACCGTTCCTCCGTCAAGTCCGCAATTTGTTAGACTCCCGCTATCTTTAGATGCGAGTGTCCTTCAACTAAAGCATTTACAAGAGTTAATAATATCAACTTCAGTAATCGCCCGTATTATAATACAAGGCTTTTTCTACTATATGCGTCAACGCGCGTATTTTCATCAACTATATCAATCATTTTAATTAGGGTAATGTGTATTACACGATAACCCTATGTGTTGTTTACAACACTTTAACACGCTAAACCATTAACACACTAGTACTTACCGGATTTGCGATCAAGCCTCGAACCGAACACTTTATTCTTTTTAACCTTAAGCTCTGATTACCAACTTGTAACGCCCGTCTAGTTTTATTAATATTTTAATAAAAGATACAAATTTTTACGCTAAAATGTGTCTTTACAAAACTTGTTATACCAACATTCCCAAATGATTACAACATTTCAAAAACAATTTATAAGTGTTTACATAATTCACTTATATCAACACAAATCAAGATTTGACGCGTAAGCTTCATTTAACGTGTGTTTGGTTCTTGCTCGCCGCTTGATCTTCATCCGGATTAGGTCCATCTTCACCTACGGTCAAAACCATGTAAATAATTAGTTTTGACACTTTAATAATCGAGTATAAACAAGTTCCGTGCTTAACGTAACAAAACAAGAAATTATTTTTGTTTTGTTTTCAGCCCCTTCACCCGGCCGTGTCAAAAAGTCACCCGGCCGTGTCAGTTAACGTATATTTTTCACAGCCCAGCCACCCGGCCGTGTCAAAAAGTCACCCGCCCGTGTCAACTCTGCACGTCTATTTTTCATTAGTTCTTACCGAAACGGACATAACTCTCTCGTTTTTAATCCGTTTTACACGATTCTTTTTCCTACGCGTCCGTAATTTAATTCTCCATCATATGGAGTTAAAATCCGACATCCGGATTAACAAAAATTTAAGACTTTTAAATCTTTGGCTTATTACCCTTTTTACCAAATTTTGACCCGTTCGTGATTTTATCAAACAAACATGCCTATTTGATCTTTAAACCCATGAACTTCATAATTTCAATATCTCCTATTATATTAGGCTCAAAATCACGGGTTTGTATACCTTCTTTAACCTGTTTTGACTTAGAAGCTTATTTTGACCCGTTAAGGGTATTTAAGCACTTTTACCGCATAATTCATACCCATTCACTTCTAGCATTGTACTTCCATATTATTTATCAATTTATCTTCCACCACAACTATATGTGTGGAGGATTTAATGTGGAGATCTATTTATTCTGAGTTTTACCCCTCGGATTATCATTTTACGGCAAAGACTCATATAGAGTCATTTGACCCAAAGATTCACATATTTCACTTTTTATACTTAATACAAGTATCTATTTGGTTACAAAACTCATTTCTAAGCAACCTTTAGGGATCGTTTGCTTAATTTCACTTATAAGGGCATTTTGGTCACTTTTACCCCTCCTATTACGACGAAGGACCTTTAAAGCCATGTTCGACCAAAATCTCACTTTTAAAACTATAATCTTGTTTAGAAACCATTATGTTTCTAAAATACCATAATCATGACCCAATTTATTCGGTTTACCTTAATGATAACCGAATATCTATATTTTATCCTTGTCTAACACTTATAGAACCTCAAGTTCTACATGACGAGTTGAATCATTATACAAACCTGGCTCGGATCAATATATTGACCCGTTTCGATACCTTGCCTTAGTAGCCGCTAAGTAATAGCGATGTCAACATTCAATCGATATTTATTCCTGTAATCATACAACTCGACAAATCATTAGTCGATATTGTCAAAGGGTGATATTTTCACCTTTTGACCCGTTTGGTCTAAATGACCGTTTACTTTTGCGAGATGGATTTATCATCATCTCGTCTACATGACTTGTACCGGTTTACACCGTTCGGTCAATTTTCCTTATAAATCTATTTCTTGATCATTTTGACCCCTTTATATCTTACGCCATAAAGTGTCCTTCAAAACTAACGGTTATCGTCAACTAGTGACCACCTTACCGTTTAACCCTTATTAATTGTATTGATTTACCTTACAAGGTAATCATTTAGAACTCGTTATTTATTAGTCATTGCATGACTAAATGATCTTATTAGCTCTTTTTAATCATTCAACATGGTTTATCATTAATGTCTTTTGTTCCGAACCGCACATGACGGGTCAAAACATCATAAGTCAAATATGACTTTTGATTATTCATAATCTATAAAACCAATAGTTGTTAATAAAAGGTGTAAGCTTTAACTTACCTAGTATCCGGATTATGCTCTTTTCCGCGTATACGATCCGTTTGACCCGCTTCTTTCCCCAAGCCTCCATCTAGCTTGTCAAGAGTCAAACTAGCATCATAATTCGTAAGATGGTTAGATTAGTCATCATTATTATGACTAGTTCATCTTACGGACTTTATGTCGAAACTTCTATTCGACTTCATCATAGGTTAGTTCGACTTTCTAAAGTCAACTACCTTTAATCATATAATATGCACGATTAAGGCAAATCAACATTATGATTAGAACCCGTTTTATCCCATATCTCATGTGATTAGTCAAGCTTGCCAATTACGCGTTTCACTTTAATTTCACCACTTTACTTCTCATTTAGGCATTTTAACAAACACCTAATGGGCATTCTTTTATAGAATTTAACAATCAAACTTATGGCTACCTATCTTGCCAATTTCAACATCTTTTACTAGAAGATCATCAAATTCATGGTTAAATGTCAAGATTAACTTCATAAAGTTTAAATAACACTAGTTTGACAATCATGGTTCTAGTGTTCATCATGTTTCTACAAAACCCATTTAAACACCCATAATGGATGATCATGAACTTTATAATTTCAACACTAATTCAACTAGTTATTGACTAGGGTTTACTCCTAGACATGATTTCATCCTAAATTCATCCAAACTTTAATCATGCAAGCCAAATTTTCGATTTCATATGTTCACCAAGAATTCAAGATGGAACCAAATAATGAAATTTGGCATACCTTATGATCCCTTCATCGAGGTGATCATGAATTCGTGCTTGGATTTCGATTTAGGTTGGATTTACCCCTTCAATTTGTTGATTTTATGCTTGTTAGGGTTTGAGCTTGAGAGCCCTTCTTGGCTCCTGTGTTTTGTACGACCAGAACACACACAAAGGTGTGTGTTTTGGTGTTTTTAGTTTTAATTAATAAAAACTCATTTTCTCATCTTAACCATTTTAGTCCCTCTACTTTACCCAGGTTTATAAAGGTTACTACATCAAGTTCCCTCTTTATTTTAAAACACTAGACTAACTAGGTTGATATTCCTAGTTATTTAGTGGGTTATGGGAGTTATAACCTGTTTTATTTTAAGTCCCGTTAACTCGGACTTTTTATAAACTTACTCCCTTAAAAGCTTTTATTCACGTTGTATTTAGTATTAGGATTATTCCTTTAAATCCTAATATTTTCGGGTTAAATTTTACCACTAACGGTATTTCACCCGTCTTTCAGTATTAACGGAGTTTGATTACTAATCCCTTTTTCGGGGTGTTACAAATTGATAGCAATCAAATAATCAATAAACAATTACCTTGGGTTGATTCTAGATAAATTGAAAGACCAAGATTGATGCAAAAGACTTGTGCAAAAGATGAAGCAAATGATTGTAGGAGATGATCAGAGAATGTGGAAGTACGTGTATTGGTTTTTGTGTGATGATTAATGAATGATTAGGGTTAAAATGATTAGAGTTTCACTAATTACTCTATACATCCCTAAGTATCATTCTTTACATAAGTACACCATCTCCAAATAATTCACAGTTCACCACCAAGTTCATACATTTGACAACACTTAACACATAACCATGCACAATCACACAATACACTTCATTGTATCAAAACGTATACAATTTCATAGCAAACCAATTGTGCAAATAAACAACTAAACAAATAATAAACGTGCAATAAATGCGAAATTGGAATCTTGGAAACTCGAGTTGTCACAATATTCAAATAATTATCCCAAGTTATAAAAGTTGTCACAATATTCAAATAATTATCCCAACTCGAGTTGAATGTATTTTGTCACACCCCCAAAATCCACCTGCGGAGTATCACCGCTTGGGAGCGTGACTGACCAGGATCAAGCCACCAATCATATAGAACAATATATGTAGTAAAAGTAACTGCCATTAAACCAAACCACATCCATATGAAAGGTGATTCAAAACATAAGTAAGATATCACTGTTTAGCGGAATCGTCTAAATAAAATCCATCATAATAAAGTATCAAATGTCATAAGTGTTTATCAAGACAATCATGATCCAGGTCCACAACGACCAGCTCCTCCCTGTGCAAGCTCCATGTATCTATCGACCTGCAAGGCATGTAGCAGAGGATCAACAACTAGTTGAGCGAGTTCACAGAAAATAAATGCGTAATAGTAAGTTCGTTTGTAACATGTGGCTCTACTGGGCCGATAGTACGTTCTATTGGTGGGGGCTTCCCATGTTGTATAACCACTAGACTAGTCGTAACCATAAGTGTTCTACACATCCCGAGAACAGTAATACGTACAAGTTTACGTAGGTTTTACGTAAGTATCCTTCACAACCGAGGATAGGGGTACGCGGGGGTTTACGTAGGTTTTACGTAAGTGCCTGACACAACCGAGGCAGTAGTGAGTATAAGTTCACGTAGGTTTTACGTGAGTGTCCTTCGCAACCTGAGGACAGTGAGCAATACAAGTATACGTAGGTTTTACGTATGTGTCCTGCACAACCGAGGACGATGGTATGGTAGTCTAGTAACAGTGTCAGTACGATTCTATTCAATCTCATTCCTTAAATCCCAATTCCCGTACCCTAGGAATCCCATGCCTTAGTAAGAGTGGGAACTCACCTTGGTTTGCTCGGTATGTTATTGCTTCTAGGGTTAATTAAATGTCTAAGTCCGTTACACACGACCTAGGATACATTACACACGATTCGATGTAAGTGTTACATTCAAGTAGGGTTTACAACTCCTTAAAATCCAAACAACAGTGATTCCGTGTGATATACGTTTACAGGTTTATGCGACATAGATTGCATACACATAAATCATCATACAGTAGCATACGGTGACATACAACGCCTTATCGTGCCAAACAGTGACATACAGTGCCATACAGGGTTTTGAATTCAGTATTGCAACCATTATAAGTATCCCAGACTATAATAGCATCAACAACATTCACACTAAGCATCATTGCAAAGAAATTCGGACTATTGCATGTCTCTCAATAAAGTCGGGCCCATATTACAAGTTAACACATTGGACAAAGCTCAAAATAGACAAGGTTATGAAATTCGGACCAAGGGGTATCCCCCCCCCCCCCCACAAAACTCGGACCCATCTTTGCCTTATTAAAACTCGGACATACAACACTAAGCAAAAGTCGGACCCCTTTGCTTAAATAAAGTCGGACCACCCATCTTTTATTAAAACTCGGACAGAATAAGGGGGGAGGGGGTCTAAAACTCGGACAAGGGGTGGCTCCCCTCTAAAATTCGGACCAAGTCTTGTGGAGCCAAAACTCGGACAAGGTTAGTGTTTAAAAGTCGGACCCTTGAATCACTTCATGAAGGTCGGACTAGGTTAACACATGAAAAAGTCGGACCATGCCTATGCTCTTTAAAAGTAGGATTCCTTGTCCACTTAACAAAAGTTCGGACATCAAAACTACCACAAAAAGGTCGGACATCACTTAACCATTATGAATTTCGGACCTATGCCATCTAAAAAGGTCGGATCATATGTTAAATAATATTCGGATCATGCATAATGTTATAAAAACTCAGACAATGTTTAACAAGAAGAAAGGTCGGACAACATTATCACTTAAAACTCAGACCATTAAAATCAAAGGTCGGACTAACACATACGTGATTATCCAAGACAAATTCACAGAATTCAACAACAGTTACACTTCAACATTCGTACGATCAAAACCCTAATCAATCTTACATATTGCAGAAGTCATAAGAAATCAAACGATGATTACAACAATCATTATGTGAACAATCTTATCGGCATACAACTAATCATTCATCATAATCACAATAATCCAGAATCAAATCAAAATCACAGAATATTATATGAAGAACTAGGGTTTTCATGAACACATAATCAAGAATCAAGAATTGATGCAATCAATTAATCAATAATCATTTACCTTGTGTTGATTCTAGAGAAAATGCGGAATCGAAAGTGATGAATAGCTTGCCAATGATTATGGTGATGATTGCCAGAGAGAACCAAGGAAGTGAAAGTACGTGCTTGGATTTTTGTGTGAGGTTTAGTGAATGATTTAGGGTTAAGTATCATATAAGTTTCACTAATAACTCTACACACCCTTAATTATTATATTTTACAATAGTACACCATCTCAAATAGTTTCACAGTTTCACCACCAAGTTTATATATTTGACAAGTCTTTCATAATTAACAAACAACCATGTACAATCACACAATACGATTCATTGTAACAAAACGTATACGATTTCATAGCAACTAATTGTGCAAATAATTAACTACACAAACAATGAACGTTCAATAAATGCGAAATAAAAATCTTGGAAATTCGAGTTATCACATTATCCCCAACTTGAAAGAAATTTCGTCCCGAAATTTAGCATGCGGTTACTGAGGAAGCTAGGTGAGTTGTATCGTTTACTGATTTTCCTGGGGTGTCACATCATCCCCCCATTGATTTGGAATTTCGTCCCGAAATTCCGCAGTAGTAGCTTCAGTCTCAGTAGTAGTTGCATTGGTTTCGAATAACTGGGGGTACTTTTCTGTCATCTGATCTTCGCGTTCCCAGGTGTACTCTGGGCCACGTTTGGAGTTCCAACGAACTCGGACAAGAGGGATTCTCTTGTGTTTGAGGACCTTAACATCCCGGTCCGTGATTTCAACTGGTTCCTCGACGAACTGCAACCGCTCGTCGATAGTGAGTTCCTTAAAAGGAACTATGAGGGTCTCATCTGACAAGCACTTCTTCAGATTCGACACGTGAAATACATTGTGAACTGCACCGAGTTCAGCTGGTAGGTTTAGCTTGTAGGCCACTTTGCCTATTTTCTCAATGATCTCGAACGGTCCGACATACCGCGGATTTAGTTTGCCCCGTTTGCCAAAACGAACCACACCCTTCCAGGGTGAGACTTTTAATAAAACCCGGTCCCCGACCTAAAATTCCAACGGTTTCCTACGCTTATCCGCGTAGGCTTTCTGACGGTCGCGAGCTGCCGCCATGCGTTGCCGTATCTGTGCAATCTATTCCGTGGCGTCCACTACAATTTCTGGACCTGTGATTTGACTATCCCCCACCTCTGCCCAACAGAGAGGTGACCGGCATTTACGTTCGTACAATGCCTCGAATGGAGCGGCTTGTATGCTGGTGTGATAACTGTTATTGTATGAGAACTCCACCAAAGGGAGGTGCTTTTCCCAGCCGTTGCCGAAATCAATAACACATGCCCGAAGCATGTCTTCAAGAGTCTGGATCGTTCGCTCAGACTGCCCATCCGTCTGAGGATGATATGCTGTGCTCATGTCTAACCGTGAGCCGAAAGATTTGTGCATCGCTTGCCATAGCTCTGACGTGAATCGTGCATCCCGATCCGAAATAATAGAGGTTGGCACTCCGTGCCTCGAAACAACTTCTTTCAAGTAGACGTCTGCTAAGGTAGAGAACTTATCTGTTTCCTTAATAGCCAGGAAATGAGCAGACTTTGTGAGTCGATCTACGATGACCCAGATAGTATCATTCCCACGCTGGGATCTAGGCAGGCCAGTAACAAAATCCATGGAAATTTCTTCCCATTTCCACTGTGGTATCCTGGGTTGTTGCAGTAGGCCCGCTGGTTTCTGATACTCCACTTTGACTTTTGCACATGTCAAACACTTGCCGACGTAAGTTGCTATGTGGGCCTTCATGCTAGGCCACCAATATGTAGTTCTGATGTCGTGATACATTTTATCCGAACCTGGATGTACCGAGTAGCGAGACTTGTGAGCTTCATCCATCACAAGTTCTCGTAAACCGCCGTATAGTGGTACCCAAATTCGCCCTGTTACATAGTAGGCGCCGTCTCCCTTTTGTTCTAATCGTTGCCTTGAGCCGCGTAAAGCTTCAGCCTTTACGTTTTCTGGTTTCAATGCTTCCACCTGAGCATCTCGTATCTGTGCAGGAAGACTAGACTGAATGGTGAGCTGCAAGGCTCGTACACGCCTAGGTAGAGTGTCTTTTCGACTGAGAGCGTCAGCCACAATATTGGCTTTGCCTGGATGGTACTTGATGGCACATTCGTAATCATTAAGTAACTCGACCCATCGTCGTTGATGCATATTCAATTCCTTCTGCTTGAAGATATGCTCGAGACTCCTGTGATCGGTGTAAATAGTGCACTTGGTACCGTACAGGTAGTGTCGCCATATCTTGAGCGCGAAAACAACAGCTCCCAGCTCTAAATCGTGCGTCGTGTAATTCCGTTCATGAATTTTGAGTTGCCGTGAAGCGTAGGCAATAACTTTATCCTGTTGCATTAATACACAACCAAGCCCCTGTATCGATGCGTCACAATAGACCACAAAATCATCCGTGCCCTCTGGCAATGAGAGAATAGGTGCGCTGCAAAGCCTATCCTTTAAGTACTGAAAAGCGGTTTCCTGGGAATCTCCCCAACGGTAGGTAACACCTTTCTGTGTCAACATAGTAAGCGGCTGTGCGATCTTTGAAAAATCTTTGATGAACCGTCTGTAGTATCCCGCCAAACCCAAGAATTGGCGTATTTCTGTTGGTGTACGCGGTGCAGGCCAGTTCCTGATCGAATCTACTTTGGATGGATCGACATGAATCCCATCCCTATTCACCACATGGCCTAAGAAGTGGACTTCACGAAGCCAGAAGTCGCATTTTGAAAACTTGGCGTACAGTTGCTCCTTTCGAAGAAGTTCCAAGATAAGACGTAAGTGTTGCTCGTGTTCCTCCTGACTCTTGGAGTAGATCAGAATGTCGTCGATGAAGACGATGACGAACTTGTCTAGATAGGATTTGCACACCCTGTTCATAAGATCCATGAAAACTGCAGACGCGTTCGTAAGCCCAAATGGCATGACTAGGAACTCGTAATGGCCGTAGCGAGTTCTGAATGCTGTCTTTGAGACGTCCTCATCCCGGACTCTCAACTGATGGTAACCTGACCTTAGATCGATCTTGGAGTAGTAGCTCGACCCTTGCAACTGGTCGAATAAGTCGTCTATGCGTGGAAGAGGATAGCGGTTCTTCACTATGACCTTGTTCAGTTCGCGGTAATCGATGCACATCTTGAAAGTGCCATCCTTCTTTTTCACAAATAGTACTGGAGCTCCCCAAGGCGAAGAGCTTGGACAAATAAAGCCCTTATCCAAGAGCTCTTGTAGTTGCTTTGAAAGTTCTTCCAGTTCAGTTGGAGCTAAACGATACGGTGCGCGAGCTATAGGCACTGCTCCTGGAGCTAGCTCGACTTGAAACTCGACCTGGCGATGAGGCGGTAAACCAGGTAAATCTTCAGGAAACACTTGAGGAAATTCGCGTACAACTGGAATATCCTCTATCCTTTTCTCTTTCGTCGATGCATTAGTAACAAGTGCCAAAATGGCAGTATGACCCTTCCGTAAACATTTCTGAGCCTTCAAGAAAGAGCTGATGCCAACCACAGCACCACTCTTGTCGCCTTGAGCTTCGAGAGGTTCTTTACCAATACGGGGAATACGAATGATCTTTTCCTTACATAGGATCTCTGCTTGCTGCTTGGATAACCAATCCATGCCAATAACGATGTCGAAACTACCCAGAACTATAGGAATGAGGTCGATGGAGAAAGTCTGACCAGCGAGGATAAGATTACAACCTTGAACTATATGTGTTGCTTCTAGACTTTTACCATTAGCTAACTCTACGACATGTTTGGTGTTTAGAGGAGTTGGTGCACGTTTTAGCATTTAGCTAACTTTCAAAGACACGTAACTTGTATCCGCACCCGAATCAAACAATACAGTAACATAAAAGTCGTCAAGAAGAAACTTACCTATAACGACGTTGGGATCATTTCTGGCATCACCCTGCCCCAACACAAATGCACGACCCCTTGCTTCATTGCCGTTGTTGTTCCCACCGTTGTTGTTGTTGCCATTTCCATGATTGTTGTTGTTGTTCTGGTTCCTGTTTAGCTGAGGACAGTGCCTTTTGAAGTGCCCTTCTGCGCCACAATGAAAACACCCCTTGTTGCCCTGTTGCTGATTCTGCTGCGCTTGAGGCTGCTGCTGATTCTGGTTAGCAGGCCGAGGGCTTCTACAATCCTTGGCCTCATGACCCATCTTGAGGCATCTTTGACAGCGACCCTTGTTACACTGGCCACTGTGGTGTCTGTTGCAGTTGTTACACTTTGGGAGGTTCCCTCGATATCCACCCTGCCTGTGGCTGCCTGAGGAGTGCTGACTGGGACTCTGATAACTGTCAGTCTTTCGCTGCTGAACCTGTGACTGAACTGAAGCTGATACCTTGCTAGAATCCCCATCCCATTTTCTCTTGTTGTTACTGGGAGTAGCAAGGGTAGTAGCAGTGGTAGCGGTAGCAGTAGCGCTGATACGTTTGGGCAGCCTGTTCTGATCCACTGCCTGATCTGTGAGACGATGAGCGAGGCGTTGAATAGCCTGGATGTTGTCAAGATTAGCCGATGTTACATGGCTCTGAATTTCTGGCGCCAAACCTTTGAGATACAACTCAATGCGCTTGATTGGAGGGTCCACCATAGTTGGACATAGCCCGGCCAGTTCGTTTGACCTTTTAGTGTAAGCTTCGATCTCTGACCCAACCATTTTCAGATGGTACAACTCGTCTTCCAACTTGTGAATGTCTTCACGTGTGTAGTATTCCCTTTTTATCAGTTCCTTGAAGTCATTCCAAGGGGTGGCGTTAGCAGCTGCCAACCCTAAAATCTGCACTTGCGCGTTCCACCAAGTTAGCGCAATCCCTTCTAAAGTACCAGTGGCATATTTCACCCTGCGAGCCTCAGGGCATTCACACATTTCAAACACAGACTTGTCACACCCCGATTTCCACGTGTATCACCGGTGGGCCCGGTGGGGAATTACCGTGACGTAGTTGGCAACAATATAGTCAAACCACACAATTATATGAATGCACAGCGGAAGCATAAAGATAAATATAATTCAACCTTTTGAATGTAATATCAAGTGTATTACAGAAGTCGAATTGTATCCACAGGGGATCAAAATAATAATAAAGTATTGTTCAGTCAGATACAGCATCAAGCTTGCGATACTTATCACGATGCTAGGAAGCTACTACCAGCCAATTTCGTG
This sequence comes from Helianthus annuus, assembly GCF_002127325.2. Classification (NCBI taxonomy): domain Eukaryota; kingdom Viridiplantae; phylum Streptophyta; class Magnoliopsida; order Asterales; family Asteraceae; genus Helianthus; species Helianthus annuus. The sequence continues at coordinate 156,558,672 of NC_035444.2, forward strand.
TAGTACCTGCACTTAATCTTTTTGGGAAAATACGTCAGTTTACACTGGTAAATACGTTCAACTGACACATTTGAAAATGTTTATTAAAATTGATTTGAATGCACGAGGTACAAACTCTTTTATAACTTGGGAAAATTATTAAAATCTTGTGAACGAATTACATGTCCTTTTATGCGTTCAGTAGCCCGGATCCTGTCCGGGTTAAAGATTAATAGACACACCACATTGCGTAAAACCGTAGTGTAAAAACCAACGGCTACGTCTTTTGATAATAATGTCGACATAATATACCGGGTGTACGCCTACACTGGGATGTCGAGGTCGTGGCCATTTCGTAAAATGATGCCAAGGATATCCGGGACAATGGTCATTAACCCCCCCAAAGGCTTTTAAGTAACAAGACTGTTTAAATGAGCCGATCATATTATTCAATTAACCACCTAAGCGATGGAAGATATGATGCTCAATCAAGCGGTATTAATATACCGTATCCCAAGCCCGTATAAGGGAAAATAAGTTAAAGTATTTACCTTTGCAAGTATATTCCTTAATGGATTACGTCACAAGTAGCTTTTACTGGGGCTCCTATTCTGGAACGAAGGTTTTAATTAACCTATTAGAATCCTAACGGGTCTTTATATTGGCCGTAGCCTAGACCGGTTGGTTCCGAAATGTGAATACGGTTTAATCGCGCGAAAAGGCGAAAACCGAGAATGGAGTGTGATTCTGACCCAACAAGTTCAGAGACTTGTTTTATATGGGTTTAAGGTTCACACTCTGGATTTCGGGGTCAAAATAATATGGTTTGACCCATATCGGCTAATTTATGAAAACTAGTTTCATAAACCGAATCGTGCGCGCAATAGGCGCAACGGTTAACCATGAGAGTCCTACGCTTATTTCCTAAGTCAATATGCCTTAAAGAGGTTGTGGTATCAGTAGGATACCTTCCGTGATGCCCGTAACGAGTTTAAGTTAATATTATGCCCCGTAGGGGTTTTCCGGTCATTTTAAAGACTTTTAAAGAGCTTTTCGAGTTCTACAAGAAATCTGAGTTTCCCGAACAGTTTATAAAGTTTAAAATACTTTATTTATTATTTAAAATCAGTAGCAGCTGGAATCGGGTCAAAAGACCTTGTAGAACTCAAGTTTTGGCCGAAAAGGGCATATTCGGTATTTACCGAACCGTAGCCATAACCGCAGGTTATGAGCGAGGTAAAAATTATTAAAAATCTTTAAAAATCCCAAAATATTATTTTATAACAGTGGGTAAAAGTTTTGGTGACGAAATCTTGGTTTAGATAGGCGTTATGCTAATTGCGCCGTTTATTACAAAAGTTTACTTTAATTGCGCTTTTTAGCATAACTCTCATTCTAGACCTCGGATTGACGTGAAACTTTAAGGACATGCTTATAATTTAGTAAGCAAGGTTATGGTCCGTTCACGTGTCCGAAATACTCGTTTTATTTTAAAAAGGCCGTTACGGTCAACTTTTAGGCGATTAACGGAAATGCGTAAAAAGACTCGGACAAATCATGAACCGGTCACAGAGGGTTATACCATCATGTAACCTGGTCTTAAGAGTGTCCTAAGGCATATCTATACCTCACTAAAACGGGTCAGAACTGAAGTCAATGCAAAAGTCAAACTTTTGCGACATTCGGCTCCGAACCGGGTCAATATAGCAAATGGTCGATTCAAACGAGTTTAGACAAGTTTATATACTTAATATCATGTTTTATGAGTGCCAAAACAGGTTTCATAGCATATACATTACAGATTATGCAAGAATCGCGAAAATAGCTTTCTGTTGACTTTTTAAGCATTCGTTTGACTCGACATTTGAGCTAGTTAGAGTGGTGATCAGAAGGAACCCTTTTAGAGGTTTATTACCCACATAAGTACCAACTCATAACTACTTTTGATCCGTTATAAGACTGAGCCATTACAGATTTATTCTAAAGTCAAACCGTAGTTACGACGGTTTGGTTTTTAGCTACATTACTAAGTAAAACTGAACTACAAAAGATGTAAACGACTTACAGAAGCTTAGGCTTGCTTAGAGAACAAAGGAGGACACTTGAGAGCTTTAGAAGTGATCAGATGAGGGTGTTTGAAGTGTGATGAACTTATGTGCCCTAGGAGCTCATTTATAGTGAAGAAATGGCTCTTAGATCATTACACAATAGTCTATGAGTGAGTATGGATGATGGGCAGGTGGCCCCTGATGCTAGGAGGCAAGTAGAGGGCACCCATGCTGCACTAATTGTCCAAATGATCGTTCACAAGTTCAAAAGGCAAGTCTGTCCAAACATTCTGCATCTGGGCGTCCCACGCGGCCCGCATGGAGGAATCATGCACTTGTACGCGGGCCGCCTGAGTTTTAAAAATCAGGCGCATATATTAGGTGGCTCGCGGCCCGCCTCCACTTAACCCAAAACACAACGCGGGTCGCGAGAGGCTTGATTTTCAGGTTTTTAAAATCTTTTATAATCATTACGAAATCCTGGTAATTAATAACGAAATCTTTCGTAATTATTAACCTGACCTTTCGGGTTTGAAGGGGTAACTTTGCGGTTTGGCCCTCGGTTAATTACAACTAGGGACCTCGTGATATTTACCCGCATTGTTAAGTCCCCGGTTAGTTTATTAATTATTCGGAAAGCCTTAACTTTCATTGTTGACGCTTTTAACCCTTCTCATACGAATTCGATCATAACTTTCTCGTTTTAAAACGGAACTTCGCGGAATTTATACAGTATATTCTAGTGAGCGTATAATACTGTTACAAAGCCTCGGGAGCATTAAAGGGTCACTCAGAGGTATAATTAAACATGTTGACACAGTTAACCCCTGTAGCTTGTAATCTCTCACTTTCTTCCGCGTTTCGCTTCCGTACGATCCATGATTTATTCGTTTGAAGGTACAAGCACCATTTAGGGTTACTATACAGTATATCTACCCTTGATTGACATTTATAACCCTCGAATTTATATACTTTCAAGGTTTGTCAATATTAGTCCTTTATTTAATATCAATGCCACGTGTAATCAAATGACACGTGTTAACACATCATTGGACACAAAAATTCGAGGTGTTACATCCTCACCCCCTTAAAATAAATCTCGACCCGAGATTTACTCAAATAAATAGGGGTACTTTTCTTTCATTGTGGCTTCGACTTCCCACGTGTATTCGGGACCTCTACGAGCATCCCATTTGACCTTTACAATCGGTACGTGCTTTCATCGAAGCTTCTTCGCCTGTCGATCTTCAATCGACAAAGGCTTTTCTACAAACTTTAAGCTCTCATCTATATGCACATCTGTGTGTGGGATCACCAATGATTCATCGGCGAAGCACTTCTTGAGATTGCAGATATGGAACACATTGTGAATTCCATTGAGCTCTTCAGGCAAGTTCAACTTATAGGCGACTGACCCGACACGTTCAATGACCTCAAAAGGTCCTATGTATCTCGGGCTCAGTTTGCCTTTCTTGCCGAAACGCATCACCCCCTTCCAGGGTGACACTTTAAGCAATACCTTTTCACCCACTTCGAAGTGAAAATCCTTACGCTTCGGATCAGCGTAACTTTTCTGCCTGTCTCTGGCAGCCTTGAGACGTTCCCGAATCTGGACAATCTTGTCAGTTGTATGGAAAACTATCTCCGGTCCTGATAATTGGACCTCTCCCACTTCCGCCCAACAAACAGGCGATCTACATTTCCTACCGTATAATGTCTCGAAAGGCGCAGCCTTTATGCTGGTATGGTAGCTATTATTGTAGGAGAATTCGATTAGAGGTAGATTCTTATCCCAATTACCACCTAAATCGATCGCACATGCACGAAGCATGTCTTCTAGCGTTTGGATAGTACGCTCACTCTGACCGTCCGTCTGTGGATGGTAAGCTGTACTGAAGTTCAAACGCGTGCCCAAAGATTGCTGGAAACTCTTCCAGAAATGAGACGTGTATCTGGTATCCCTGTCGGAGATAATAGACACAGGTATGCCGTGTAAGGCTATAATCTTATCAACATAAAGTTGGGCTAGCATATCGGAGCTATACGTCTCCTTGATGGGTAGAAAATGAGCTGATTTAGTCAGCCTATCGACTATGACCCATATTGTGTCGTTTCCTTTCCTGGTTTTGGGTAACTTGGTTATGAAGTCCATAGTTACGCATTCCCACTTCCACTCGAGAAGTTCAGGCTGTTGTAGCAAGCCAGACGGCTTTTGGTGCTCGGCTTTGACTTGTGCACAAGTCAAGCACTTTGCTACATGGGCGGCTACAGACTTTTTCAAGCCTATCCACCAATAGTTTGCCTTTAAGTCATGATACATTTTGTCGGCTCCAGGATGGACCGAATATTTGGAACTATGGGCTTCCTGGAGGATAACATCCCGTAGTCCTCCATAAATCGGAACCCATATTCGTCCGTTTAATCTAAGGATTCCATCCTTGCTAAGAGTCAACTGTTCTTCAGTTACTCCTAACTTTTCCTTAGGATAATTAGCTTCCAACACAGCCTCTCGCTGTGCAGCTAATATCCTCTAAATCAAATTCTTCTTGACTTCAATGCTCTTGGCATTGATTCGAATAGGTTTTACCCTTTCTTTCCTGCTCAAGGCATCAGCGACTACATTCGCTTTGCCGGGATGGTACCTGATCTCACAATCATAATCATTCAATGTTTCCATCCAACGGCGTTGCCTCATGTTCAACTCTTTCTGGCTGAACAGATGTTGAAGGCTTTTGTGATCAGAATAAATCACAAATTTAATACCATAGAGGTAATGCCTCCACAATTTCAGTGCAAATACAACGGCACCCAATTCCAAATCGTGGGTGGTGTAATTCTTTTCGTGCACCTTTAATTGTCGTGAAGCGTAGGCAATAACCTTGCCCTTCTGCATAAGCATACACCCCATGCCTGTGTGTGACGCATCGCAGTAAACTACGAATTCTTCTGTACCTTCTGGTAGTGTCAACACAGGTGCGTTGCTTAGCTTCTGCTTCAGAATTTCGAAGGACTCTTGCTGCTTTGGGCCCCAAATGAACTTTTCTTTCTTCTTGGTTAGGGAAGTCAAGGGCACAGCAATCCTTGAAAAATTCTCAATGAATCTCCGGTAGTATCCTGCTAACCCCAGGAAACTACGAATTTCGGTAGGCGTCTTTGGCTCTTGCCAGTTCATGACTGCCTCCACCTTAGCGGGATCCACCTGGATACCACGCTCACTTACTACGTGACCCAAAAATTTAACCTCTCGTAGCCAAAATTCGCATTTAGAGAATTTGGCGTAGAGTTTCTCACGCTGTAGCAATTCGAGAATACAACGGAGGTGTTTCTCGTGGTCAGCTTGGTTCTTTGAATATATGAGGATATCGTCGCTGAAGACTATGACAAATTTGTCCAAGTACAGCTTGCAGACGCGATTCATGAGATCCATGAACGCAGCCGGTGCATTCGTGAGCCCAAAAGGCATCACTAGGAACTCATAATGACCGTAGCGAGTCCTAAATGCTGTCTTATGCACATCTTCATCTCTGACCTTTAGCTGATGATAGCCCGACCTTAAGTCGATCTTCGAGAAGTAGCTCGCTCCTTGCAGCTGATCGAACAGATCGTCGATCCTTGGTAAAGGATATCTATTCTTGATGGTAACTTTGTTCAGCTCACGGTAATCGATGCACAACCGCATCGATCCGTCCTTTTTCTTTACAAATAGGACAGGTGCTCCCCAGGGAGACGAACTAGGTCTGATAAAACCTTTTGCCAACAGTTCATCCAACTGGGTCCTTAATTCCTTCATTTCCATCGGAGCAAGCCTGTAAGGCGCTCTAGCTATAGGAGCTGCTCCAGGTATGATATCTATTCTGAATTCCACTTGTCTATCTGGTGGTAAACCAGGTAGTTCTTCGGGGAAAACCTCGGGATATTCAGAAATAACAGGAAGATCCTCTATCTTTGGCTTGGGCTCTTCAATTATCACTTGAGCCATGTAAATGACACAGCCTCTCTTCAAACATCTAGAAGCTTTGAGCATAGATACGTCCTCGGGTAATCCATACTGCGTGTCTCCTCGAATGGTAAGCGATTCACCACTCGGAGTCTTAAGCACAATATGCCTTCTGTTGCAAATGATTTGGGCCTGATTACGGGATAACCAGTCCATGCCTAGAACAATGTCGAAACCCGCTAGTTTGAAGGGAAGTAGAGATAAAGGAAAAGAATGGTTCTTAATGGACATTTCACATCCCTCTAGAACCGTGGAGACGGTTTCTATCGTGCCGTATGCTAACTCTACCTTGTATTTCATATCTAGGGTTTTGATAGGCATATTCAGTAGTTTGCAAAATTTTTGGTCTACAAAGGATTTATCAGCGCCTGAATCGAAAAGTATTCTTGCAAATATATTATTTACGAGAAAAGTACCTGTAAGTACATTGTCGTTCAGCACAGCCTCCTTTGCATCCATACGGAAGACTCTCGCATTTGTCTTCTTGTTCTCTTCTGGTTTCCTGGCATTCTTGGGACAGTTACTCTTGATATGCCCCTTTTCGTTGCAACCATAGCATGTTGCATCCTTGATTTTCTTGCAGTCCACCGTCTTATGGTCCTTGGACTTGCATAGTCCACAAGCAAAAGACTTTGGCTGGGACTGTGAATTTGACCCAAACCTACACTTCCCAGAGTGGGGTTTCTGGCAGATTTTGCATTTGGGCCTTTCTCCAGCTTGGCCATCTTTCTTTGCTTCCGCCCCTCTTTTGCCATCACCGTTTCCACGGTGTTTCTTTCCTGACCTTCGTGAGGTGTCGTCCTCACGTTTCCTCTTTTCCGCCTCCTTGCTCATTAGCGTCCTCAGACGGACAGCATCTAAAGTGAGAGACAAGGAGAGGTCAGTTACTGACCTGAAGGTCGTCGGCCGAGAGGCCTTCACACTGGCCTTTATCGCAGGCTCTAAGCCCCCAATGAAACGGTCGATTCTTCTGGACTCTGGTGTCACAAGGTACGGGACCAGGCGAGACATCGTATTGAAGCTCGTCAAATAGGCCTGGCAGTCCAGGTTTGTCATTACCAGTGACACAAAGTCAGACTCGATCTTCTCTACCTCATGCTGAGGACAGTAGTTTTCCTTAATGAGAGCAATAAATTCCTCCCATGTCATCTTGTATAGAGCAGACTTACCGGATGCCTATACCAACGCTCTCCACCATGCTAGGGCCTCGCCCTTAAATGATTGTGACACAAATTTCACCACATCCTTCTCCGCACACCCACTGATGTCCACAATAGTGTCCATCTCATCCAGCCAGGTGATACAATCAACAGCACCCTTTTCCCCGGTGAATTTCCGGGGCTTACAAGACACGAAGTACTTGTAGGTGCAGCCATTGGCACCGGACGCATCAGTATATTCTCGTTCACGACGAATACTATTCTCAGCGGACGAGTGATTATCGTCATCTTTCTTGGGTTTGGAGAGTGGTTTGGATTGTGACTTTGGTTTGGAGGGTGGTTTCGATACGGTTCTGCCTTGAGACTCAGTATATTGACGATCCAGAGCTGCCTGAAAGCGTTGTCAATCAGAGCCTTTAACTGTGCGCCTGTCAGATGCACTGGCGCATTGTCGTAGTCATCTTCATTTGTATGGCTATTCTCTCCATTGGGATCCGCCATTGTAACTTGAATCTGTTACAGAAGATAACAAAATTTTATTTAGAAGCTTATTATAGAATTATCTTTTATGACAATTCGTTAACCATGGTAACAGAGACCATATCTGATTAACTTATTACTCATTTAATCTTAGGATTTGAATATATCCTATTTTAGCTATAATAATAATATTGGCGGCGTAAAGCCTAATCACGAGGATGTTTTATAATATTAGCCGAGATTTCAGAGAATCAAAGGCATAGAGATTTGAACCGTAGTTCTTTGATCTCCTTCTGACAGAGAGTCATAGACCACCACTGTCTTCTGTCCTTATAAGACAATTATTACGGCCCATAGGCACTACACCACTAATGGATGTTTTAATATGGTTGGCCCGTAGGCACTACATCTCTAATGGATGTTTTAACATGATTGGCCCGTAGGCACTACATCTCAAATGGATGTTTTAATAAGATTGGCCCGTAGGCACTACATCTCTAATGGATGTTTTAATAAGATTGGCCCGTAGGCACTACATCTCTAATGGATGTTTTAATAATTTGATCACCTTTATTGATGATCTTTGCCCATGACTTATAAATCATTTAGTTGGGTCTTTGAAATCCTTTAAAGGATTATTGTATAAGAATGACGTGCGTGATTTTAACGAATCACATCTGCCATGATCGTCAACATGCTTGCAGAGGTTAACAGGGAATCTGAATCTTTTAATTTGGTCGTACCATCTTGGCCGGATCTTAAAAGACACCTGGCTAGGTTTCACTCTAAGATTCTTTATATTGGCAGATCAATTTAAAAGGAATGGTTTTGATTTATTTCATATATATTAAAACAAAACTCATATCATACATTCCAAAATCTCAAATACTATTACATATTGCCCTAAACGGGACTTTAAACGAGTACATACCTACTTAGAGGTTTTAAAATAAGTGACAAGTCCACGCAGGAACTAACATAAAATAAGTGTCCATGCAAGGACTAAAAGATAGGTCCACGTAGGGACTGAAATACGATAAGTGTCCACGCAGGGACTTATTTCAAAGTAGAAATTACATTAGTACAACTATTAAGGGCTAGTGGTCACGTTTCTTCTTTTTGCCCTTTAGTAGGTTCGCCAAGCCTTTGAGAAATCCTCGGTGGCTCTTTTTCTCTTCCTCGAACTCTCTCTCCACACGATCTAGTCGTTGGAGTATCTCTACCTGTTCAGGAGGAGAGAATCGTGGTTGTGGCGCTTGTTGCGGAACTGGAGGTCTGGGAGGTATTGGATACCCATGAGCTGAGTAGTCTGGTGCTCCCATGTTCCCATGAGCTCCGTCAGGATATTGTGCATTATATCTAGCCGACACCACATATGGGTCGCGCTCATAATTGTAGTTGTAATGTGCTTGTGATGAAGGTTCGAACGGGTTGTAAGCCGTTGGACCCGTGTAAGCAGGTATGGGTTGGTCATACCCAAATGGTGGCGAATTTGGTGCAGCTGGTGCGGAGTTCGCCTCCTGTATAGGACTTGAAGGTCCTTCTTCTTGTAGTGGCGGATAGTGGCTACTACTAGAGTGTCGAGGGGTGCTGAAGTGGAAATTTCCTCCTCCTCGTGTGGACATACGAGCATTTGTCCTTCTACGCCTTGGCGGATCAGGCATTACTGGTTGTACCAGTGGCGGAGGTGGTGGCGTAACTGCCACGAAGCGTGAATCCTCGGAGGGATCCTGCGGATGTCGCGGTTGTTGTGATGTCTGCTGAGGTGGCGTGTAGTACCACTCATGTCGGTCGAACAACGCTTGAAAGCTATCAGGTCCCTGATAGGGTGTGCCATGGAAGGATGACCCATCAGAGACTTCTATCGGATGCGTGGGCGTACCACGAGCAGGTTCTGTCGGATCCGTATCTTCGTCCATATGATCTTCGGAGAAGTGATCTTGTGGCCCTAATGGAACAAAGCCTGAAGGTTCCTGTATGTAGTCAGCTGGATTAAACTGACCTATGAAGTATGGAGTAGGGTCGTCATAATTCCGGTGCGATACCGAACGTTGTAGCGGTATGAAGGAGGGTTGCGGGTTGTTGGGATCATTCTCGAAATTTGGCCCGAATGAGTGCCTGTATGATGGCGTCGAGCTGTGCGAGGTGGAATGCCTCGCAGGCTCGTAAAGGTCTCTTCGCCTCTGCGGTTCTTCACTCCTTGTAGTCGAAGGAGCTCGCGTACCTGAAGGTCCGGCTTCGTGATCGTGATGAGTAACGATCTCTCCTCTGCCTCTTCTTCCCCTTCCTCTTCCTCGGAATATCACTGGCGGCATATTTCCTGCTTTATAAAACTTTAAATACCAATAATAAAAGAAAAAGACAAAATTGGAATAACAATTCGAATTTGTCCTAAGTTCTTGTCTAGACTCAAGTATGTGCAATTGTGTCACTGAGATTAAACACAATGCCTAATGTGTTTAATTCACTCAATGTTGGCTCTGATACCAACCTGTCACACCCCGATTTCCACGTGTATCACCGGTGGGCCCGGTGGGGGATTACCGTGACGTAGTTGGCAACAATATAGTCAAACCACAAAATTATATGAATGCACAGCGGAAGCATAAAGATAAATATAATTCAACCTTTTGAATGTAATATCAAGTGTATTACAGAAGTCGAATTGTATCCACAGGGGATCAAAATAATAATAAAGTATTGTTCAGTCCGATACAGCATCAAGCTTGCGAGACTTATCACGATGCTAGGAAGCTACTACCAGCCAATTTCGTGTAGTACCTGCACTTAATCTTTTTGGGAAAATACGTCAGTTTACACTGGTAAATACGTTCAACTGACACATTTGAAAATGTTTATTAAAATTGATTTGAATGCACGAGGCACAAACTCTTTTATAACTTGGGAAAATTATTAAAATCTTGTGAACGAATTACATGTCCTTTTATGCGTTCAGTAGCCCGGATCCTGTCCGGGTTAAAGATTAATAGACACACCACATTGCGTAAAACCGTAGTGTAAAAACCAACGGCTACGTCTTTTGATAATAATGTCGACATAATATACCGGGTGTACGCCTACACCGGGATGTCGAGGTCGTGGCCATTTCGTAAAATGATGCCAAGGATATCCGGGACAACGGTCATTAACCCCCCAAAGGCTTTTAAGTAACAAGACTGTTTAAATGAGCCGATCATATTATTCAATTAACCACCTAAGCGATGGAAGATATGATGCTCAATCAAGCGGTATTAATATACCGTATCCCAAGCCCGTATAAGGGAAAATAAGTTAAAGTATTTACCTTTGCAAGTATATTCCTTAATGGATTACGTCACAAGTAGCTTTTACTGGGGCTCCTATTCTGGAACGAAGGTTTTAATTAACCTATTAGAATCCTAACGGGTCTTTATATTGGCCGTAGCCTAGACCGGTTGGTTCCGAAATGTGAATACGGTTTAATCGTGCGAAAAGGCGAAAACCGAGAATGGAGTGTGATTCTGACCCAACAAGTTCAGAGACTTGTTTTATATGGGTTTAAGGTTCACACTCTGGATTTCGGGGTCAAAATAATATGGTTTGACCCATATCGGCTAATTTATGAAAACTAGTTTCATAAACCGAATCGTGCGCGCAATAGGCGCAACGGTTAACCATGAGAGTCCTACGCTTATTTCCTAAGTCAATATGCCTTAAAGAGGTTGTGGTATCAGTAGGATACCTTCCGTGATGCCCGTAACGAGTTTAAGTTAATATTATGCCCCGTAGGGGTTTTCCGGTCATTTTAAAGACTTTTAAAGAGCTTTTCGAGTTCTACAGGAAATCTGAGTTTCCCGAACAGTTTATAAAGTTTAAAATACTTTATTTATTATTTAAAATCAGTAGCAGCTGGAATCGGGTCAAAAGACCTTGTAGAACTCAAGTTTTGGCCGAAAAGGGCATATTCGGTATTTACCGAACCGTAGCCATAACCGCAGGTTATGAGCGAGGTAAAAATTATTAAAAATCTTTAAAAATCCCAAAATATTATTTTATAACAGTGGGTAAAAGTTTTGGTGACGAAATCTTGGTTTAGATAGGCGTTATGCTAATTGCGCCGTTTATTACAAAAGTTTACTTTAATTGCGCTTTTTAGCATAACTCTCATTCTAGACCTCGGATTGACGTGAAACTTTAAGGACATGCTTATAATTTAGTAAGCAAGGTTATGGTCCGTTCACGTGTCCGAAATACTCGTTTTATTTTAAAAAGGCCGTTACGGTCAACTTTTAGGCGATTAACGGAAATGCGTAAAAAGACTCGGACAAACCATGAACCGGTCACAGAGGGTTATACCATCATGTAACCTGGTCTTAAGAGTGTCCTAAGGCATATCTATACCTCACTAAAACGGGTCAGAACTGAAGTCAAAGCAAAAGTCAAACTTTTGCGACATTCGGCTCCGAACCGGGTCAATATAGCAAATGCTCGATTCAAACGAGTTTAGACAAGTTTATATACTTAATATCATGTTTTATGAGTGCCAAAACAGGTTTCATAGCATATACATTACAGATTATGCAAGAATCGCGAAAATAGCTTTCTGTTGACTTTTTAAGCATTCGTTTGACTCGACATTTGAGCTAGTTAGAGTGGTGATCAGAAGGAACCCTTTTAGAGGTTTATTACCCACATAAATACCAACTCATAACTACTTTTGATCCGTCATAAGACTGAGCCATTACAGATTTATTCTAAAGTCAAACCGTAGTTACGACGGTTTGGTTTTTAGCTATATTACTAAGTAAAACTGAACTACAAAAGATGTAAACGACTTACAGAAGCTTAGGCTTGCTTAGAGAACAAAGGAGGACACTTGAGAGCTTTAGAAGTGATCAGATGAGGGTGTTTGAAGTGTGATGAACTTATGTGCACTAGGAGCTCATTTATAGTGAAGAAATGGCTCTTAGATCATTACACAATAGTCTATGAGTGAGTATGGATGATGGGCAGGTGGCCCCTGATGCTAGGAGGCAAGTAGAGGGCACCCATGCTGCACTAATTGTCCAAATGATCGTTCACAAGTTCAAAAGGCAAGTCTGTCCAAACATTCTGCATCTGGGCGTCCCACGCGGCCCGCATGGAGGAATCATGCACTTGTACGCGGGCCGCCTGAGTTTTAAAAATCAGGCACATATATTAGGTGGCTCGCGGCCCGCCTCCACTTAACCCAAAACACAACGCGGGTCGCGAGAGGCTTGATTTTCAGGTTTTTAAAATCTTTTATAATCATTACGAAATCCTGGTAATTAATAACGAAATCTTTCGTAATTATTAACCTGACCTTTCGGGTTTGAAGGGGTAACTTTGCGGTTTGGCCCTCGGTTAATTACAACTAGGGACCTCATGTTATTTACCCGCATTGTTAAGTCCCCGGTTAGTTTATTAATTATTCGGAAAGCCTTAACTTTCATTGTTGACGCTTTTAACCCTTCTCATACGAATTCGATCATAACTTTCTCGTTTTAAAACGGAACTTCGCGGAATTTATACAGTATATTCTAGTGAGCGTATAATACTGTTACAAAGCCTCGGGAGCGTTAAAGGGTCACTCAGAGGTATAATTAAACATGTTGACACAGTTAACCCCTGTAGCTTGTAATCTCTCACTTTCTTCCGCGTTTCGCTTCCGTACGATCCATGATTTATTCGTTTGAAGGTACAAGCACCATTTAGGGTTACTATACAGTATATCTACCCTTGATTGACATTTATAACCCTCGAATTTATATACTTTCAAGGTTTGTCAATATTAGTCCTTTATTTAATATCAATGCCACGTGTAATCAAATGACACGTGTTAACACATCATTGGACACAAAAATTCGAGGTGTTACATCCTCACCCCTTTAAAATAAATCTCGACCCGAGATTTACTCAAATAAATAGGGGTACTTTTATTTCATTGTGGCTTCGACTTCCCACGTGTATTCGGGACCTCTACGAGCATCCCATTTGACCTTTACAATCGGTACTTGCTTTCTTCGAAGCTTCTTCGCCTGTCGATCTTCAATCGACAAAGGCTTTTCTACAAACTTTAAGCTCTCATCTATATGCACATCTGTGGAACACAATGTGAATTCCATTGAGCTCTTCAGGCAAGTTCAACTTATAGGCGACTGACCCGACACGTTCAATGACCTCAAAAGGTCCTATGTATCTCGGGCTCAGTTTGCCTTTCTTGCCGAAACGCATCACCCCCTTCCAGGGTGACACTTTAAGCAATACCTTTTCACCCACTTCGAAGTGAAAATCCTTACGCTTCGGATCAGCGTAACTTTTCTGCCTGTCTCTGGCAGCCTTGAGACGTTCCCGAATCTGGACAATCTTGTCCGTTGTCTGGAAAACTATCTCCGGTCCTGATAATTGGACCTCTCCCACTTCCACCCAACAAACAGGCGATCTACATTTCCTACCGTATAATGCCTCGAAAGGCGCAGCCTTTATGCTGGTATGGTAGCTATTATTGTAGGAGAATTCGATTAGAGGTAGATTCTTATCCCAATTACCACCTAAATCGATCGCACATGCACGAAGCATGTCTTCTAGCGTTTGGATAGTACGCTCACTCTGACCGTCCGTTTGTGGATGGTAAGCCGTACTGAAGTTCAAACGCGTGCCCAAAGATTGCTGGAAACTCTTCCAGAAATGAGACGTGAATCTGGTATCCCTGTCGGAGATAATAGACACAGGTATGCCGTGTAAGGCTATAATCTTATCAACATAAAGTTGGGCTAGCATATCGGAGCTATACGTCTCCTTGATGGGTAGAAAATGAGCTGATTTAGTCAGCCTATCGACTATGACCCATATTGTGTCGTTTCCTTTCCTGGTTTTGGGTAACTTGGTTATGAAGTCCATAGTTACGCATTCCCACTTCCACTCGGGAAGTTCAGGCTGTTGTAGCAAGCCAGACGGCTTTTGGTGCTCGGCTTTGACTTGTGCACAAGTCAAGCACTTTGCTACATGGGCGGCTACAGACTTTTTCAAGCCTATCCACCAATAGTTTGCCTTTAAGTCATGATACATTTTGTCGGCTCCAGGATGGACCGAATATTTGGAACTATGGGCTTCCTGGAGGATAACATCCCGTAGTCCTCCATAAATCGGAACCCATATTCGTCCGTTTAATCTAAGGATTCCATCCTTGCTAAGAGTCAACTGTTCTTCAGTTACTCCTAACTTTTCCTTAGGATAATTAGCTTCCAACACAGCCTCTCGCTGTGCAGCTAATATCCTCTCAATCAAATTCTTCTTGACTTCAATGCTCTTGGCATTGATTCGAATAGGTTTTACCCTTTCTTTTCTGCTCAAGGCATCAGCGACTACATTCTCTTTGCCGGGATGGTACCTGATCTCACAATCATAATCATTCAATGTTTCCATCCAACGGCGTTGCCTCATGTTCAACTCTTTCTGGCTGAACAGATGTTGAAGGCTTTTGTGATCAGAATAAATCACAAATTTAATACCATAGAGGTAATGCCTCCACAATTTCAGTGCAAATACAACGGCACCCAATTCCAAATCTGGGTGGTGTAATTCTTTTCGTGCACCTTTAATTGTCGTGAAGCGTAGGCAATAACCTTGCCCTTCTGCATAAGCACACACCCCATGCCTGTGTGTGACGCATCGCAGTAAACTACGAATTCTTCTGTACCTTCTGGTAGTGTCAACACAGGTGCGTTGCTTAGCTTCTGCTTCAGAATTTCGAAGGACTCTTGCTGCTTTGGGCCCCAAATGAACTTTTCTTTCTTCTTGGTTAGGGAAGTCAAGGGCACAGCAATCCTTGAAAAATTCTCAATGAATCTCCGGTAGTATCCTGCTAACCCCAGGAAACTACGAATTTTGGTAGGCGTCTTTGGATCTTGCCAGTTCATGACTGCCTCCACCTTAGCGGGATCCACCTGGATACCACGCTCACTTACTACGTGACCCAAAAATTTAACCTCTCGTAGCCAAAATTCGCATTTAGAGAATTTGGCGTAGAGTTTCTCACGCTGTAGCAATTCGAGAATACAACGGAGGTGTTTCTCGTGGTCAGCTTGGTTCTTTGAATATATGAGGATATCGTCGATGAAGACTATGACAAATTTGTCCAAGTACAGCTTGCAGACGCGATTCATGAGATCCATGAACGCAGCCGGTGCATTCGTGAGCCCAAAAGGCATCACTAGGAACTCACAATGACCGTAGCGAGTCCTAAATGCTGTCTTATGCACATCTTCATCTCTGACCTTTAGCTGATGATAGCCCGACCTTAAGTCGATCTTCGAGAAGTAGCTCGCTCCTTGCAGCTGATCGAACAGATCGTCGATCCTTGGTAAAGGATATCTATTCTTGATGGTAACTTTGTTCAGCTCACGGTAATCGATGCACAACCGCATCGATCCGTCCTTTTTCTTTACAAATAGGACAGGTGCTCCCCAGGGAGGCGAACTAGGTCTGATAAAACCTTTTGCCAACAGTTCATCCAACTGGGTCCTTAATTCCTTCATTTCCATCGGAGTAAGCCTGTAAGGCGCTCTAGCTATAGGAGCTGCTCCAGGTATGATATCTATTCTGAATTCCACTTGTCTATCTGGTGGTAAACCAGGTAGTTCTTCGGGGAAAACCTCGGGATATTCAGAAATAACAGGAAGATCCTCTATCTTCGGCTTGGGCTCTTCAATTATCACTTGAGCCATGTAAATGACACAGCCTCTCTTCAAACATCTAGAAGCTTTGAGCATAGATACGTCCTCGGGTAATCCATACTGCGTGTCTCCTCGAATGGTAAGCGATTCACCACTCGGAGTCTTAAGCACAATATGCCTTCTGTTGCAAATGATTTGGGCCTGATTACGGGATAACCAGTCCATGCCTAGAACAATGTCGAAACCCGCTAGTTTGAAGGGAAGTAGAGATAAAGGAAAAGAATGGTTCTTAATGGACATTTCACATCCCTCTAGAACCGTGGAGACGGTTTCTATCGTGCCGTATGCTAACTCTACCTTGTATTTCATATCTAGGGTTTTGATAGGCATATTCAGTAGTTTGCAAAATTTTTGGTCTACAAAGGATTTATCAGCGCCTGAATCGAAAAGTATTCTTGCAAATATATTATTTACGAGAAAAGTACCTGTAAGTACATTGTCGTTCAGCACAGCCTCCTTTGCATCCATACGGAAGACTCTCGCATTTGTCTTCTTGTTCTCTTCTGGTTTCCTGGCATTCTTGGGACAGTTACTCTTGATATGCCCCTTTTCGTTGCAACCATAGCATGTTGCATCCTTGATTTTCTTGCAGTCCACCGTCTTATGGTCCTTGGACTTGCATAGTCCACAAGCAAAAGACTTTGGCTGGGACTGTGAATTTGACCCAAACCTACACTTCCCAGAGTGGGGTTTCTGGCAGATTTTGCATTTGGGCCTTTCTCCAGCTTGGCCATCTTTCTTTGCTTCCGCCCCTCTTTTGCCATCACCGTTAAAATCAAAGGTCGGACTAACACATACGTGATTATCCAAGACAAATTCACAGAATTCAACAACAGTTACACTTCAACATTCGTACGATCAAAACCCTAATCAATCTTACATATTGCAGAAGTCATAAGAAATCAATCGATGATTACAACAATCATTATGTGAACAATCTTATCGGCATACAACTAATCATTCATCATAATCACAATAATCCAGAATCAAATCAAAATCACAGAATATTATATGAAGAACTAGGGTTTTCATGAACACATAATCAAGAATCAAGAATTGATGCAATCAATTAATCAATAATCATTTACCTTGTGTTGATTCTAGAGAAAATGCGGAATCAAAAGTGATGAATAGCTTGTCAATGATTATGGCGATGATTGCCAGAGAGAACCAAGGAAGTGAAAGTACGTGCTTGGATTTTTGTGTGAGGTTTAGCGAATGATTTAGGGTTAAGTATCATATAAGTTTCACTAATAACTCTATACACCCTTAATTATTATATTTTACAATAGTACACCATCTCAAACAGTTTCACAGTTTCACCACCAAGTTTATATATTTGACAAGTCTTTCATAATTAACAAACAACCATGTACAATCACACAATACGATTCATTGTAACAAAACATATACGATTTCATAGCAACTAATTGTGCAAATAATTAACTACACAAACAATGAACGTGCAATAAATGCGAAATAGAAATCTTGGAAATTCGAGTTGTCACATATTTACCAGTGTAAACTGACGTATTTTCCAAAAAAGGTTAAGTGCAGGTACTACGCGAACTAGGTTGGCTTTCTCCTAGCGTCCACAATAAGTCTCGCAAGCTTGGATGTCAAAACTGTTGAACAATGTTTCCTATTTATTTTGATCCCCCTGTGGATTATTTTCAACTGTTGTGATACTTGATATTACAATTTACATTCGGTTGAAATATATCTATCTTTTGCTTCCGCTGTGCTTATTTAATATTGTGTTGTTTGACTATAATGTTACCAACTACGTCACGATAATCCCCCACCGGTGAAACGTGTAAATATCAGGGTGTGACAGCTACGCAACAAATTTCCCAATGAACGGTTTGTGACTTCCGTTTGACCATCTGTTTGGGGGTGGTGTGAAGAACTAAATTGAAGCTTTGCCCCCAATTGTTTCCATAACGTACGCCAAAAGTGACTCACGAATTTAACGTCCCTGTCAGATGTGATTGTTTTGGGCACCCCGTGTAGGCGAACGATCTCATCGATATAAAGTCTAGCGATTTGGGAGGCATCATAGGTTTTAGCACATGGAATAAAGTGAGCCATTTTGGAGAATCTGTCAACAACCACCATGATCGAATCTTTTTTTCGCTGAGTAAATGGTAAGCCCAATACAAAATCAACACTGACGTCTTCCCATGGATGCTCCGGTACAGGTAGCGGTGAGTAAAGGCCTTGGTTAGAGTGCGTCTTTTTAGCGATATGGCACACGCGACACCTCGAAACAATCAATGAAACCGTTTTAGCTATGTGAGGCCAAAAAAACCGATCAGTTAGTAATGCTAACGTTTTATCCCGACCAAAATGTCCGGCTAACCCACCTTGGTGACACTCTAAAACCAACGCTTCACGATACGAACAAAACGGGATACACAATCGACTACCCCGATATAAAAATCCATCTTTGCGAAAAAAAAGAGCGGTATTCCCCCGTCTCGGTTTTTGCCACGGCTCGTGAAAATCTGGGTCGTCCGCATATAAATTTTTGAAATTTTCGAACCCCGTAATCACGAAGGCCGAAGTGACCGTGAGCGAGTGGCGTCGTCTCAATGCGTCGGCCACGGAGTTGGCTGACCCGGACTTGTGGCGAATAACAAAAGAGAAATCCTGTAGTGTTTCAACCCATTTTGCGTGCCTCGGATTTAGTTTTGCTTGGCCTTGTATAAACTTGAGCGCTTGGTGGTCCGAATATAAAATAAACTCAGCGGGTAATAAATAATGTCTCCAATATTCGAGGCTTCTAACAATGGCATAAAACTCCTTGTCGTATGTACTGTAATGTCGTCTAGTGTCACTAAGTTTTTCACTAAAAAAGGCAATTGGGCGCGAACGTTGACTTAGGACACCACCAATAGCTAACCCGGATGCATCACACTCCACCTGAAAAACCAACGAAAAATCGGGCAGCGCTAAACAAGGAGCTTGGGTAACGACGCTTTTCAAAGCCGTGAACGCCTCTTCGGCATCTTTGGACCAAACAAAACGTGTGGCTTTTAAGTACTCGGTGATCAGGGCGACGATAGAACTAAAGTTTTTGATAAATCTGTGGTAAAAGGAAGCAAGGCCATGAAAACTGCGTACATCATGTAAAGACGTTGGAGACGGCCACGAGGTGATGGCCTCAACTTTAGACTCATCCATGCGAATACCGTTACCCGAAACAATGTAGCCCAAAAAGATTACTTCCGGCGAAAACAATGGCACTTTTTGAGATTTGCATATAACTTTTGTTCACGGAGGACCCCAAAAACTTGTCGCAAATGTTGCTCAACTGATTCGCTATAAACCAAAATGTCGTTGAAGTAAACGACAAGAAATTTTCCGATGAATGGCTTAAAAACATGGTTCATCAAACGCATGAAAGTGCTCGGTGCGTTGGATAAACCAAAAGGCATGACCATCCATTCGTACAACCCGTCGCGTGTTTTAAACGCCATTTTCCATTCGTCTCCCTTTCGCATGCGAATCTGGTGATACCCGCTCCTCAAATCGATTTTCGAAAACAACTTTGAGCCATGCAAATGATCAAGTAAATCGTCAAATCTCGGTATAGGAAAACGATATTTGACTGTGATTTTGTTAACGGCGCGGCTGTCAATACACATGCGGAATGTCCCGTTTGGTTTTGGAACCAATAATGCGGGAACAGCACACGGACTCATGCTTTCCCTAATAAGACCTGTCACGACCCCCGACCCCATCCTGGCCGGAATCGGAAGTTGTGAGCAGTCTAGTGGTACCGGTGATTATTTTGAAAAACATTGCAGCGGAAATTTCATCAGGACCGTGAGTTAGGAAAAATATCAGAGTTTAGAAACACCGGATTTTATTTAAATGGATGGAATAAATTCCATGTTTTACAAAGGTAGCTTTTAATAAAAACAATATTTCTTAATTTGATTTAATTAATAAAATAAGCCACTTCTTGATGCCTTCGGTGCCGGATCCAATTCTTACTCCAATATACTGTAATTACCTGAAACGCGTTTTAAAAAGGTTTTGTCAGCGGGAAATACTGAGTGAGTTCATTCAGGTTTTATATAAAACAGATTTGTTATAATTCACAGTATTAAGGGGAATTACAATGTTTCTGATATCAAACCAAGTACCCACAGTACTTGTCACTCGACTATCCATTGGCTAGCCCATTTGTCCAATGGTGTCTGTGACTGTGGTCAGATCACCCCTTGGCCACCCGTTTGTCCAAGTGTGACGGGAAATAAGTAATGTATACAAAACCCCACATACCGGCTGTAATTTGGTGATTACATAGACTTAATCCCTGTAATTATAACCTTTGAAAATAACTTGGAGTTTTGTAAAACAGTTGACTCACAAACTGTGAGAAAAGAGTTTATAAAAGAGGAATGACTCACTTTATAAGCATGCAAGATTGAGTTAACAAGCTTCTTGATTCTACTTCTTCCGATAATTAAGCATGCATTTTATTATTCTGGATCTTCTGATGATTTAATAGTTTGTTTGATTGTGAGTGTGTAGTTGGGAGTATTCTTGGTAGTTAAACATATAGTTTAACAGAATGGAATACGTATTTGTGTAAAACCCAAATGAAACCTTAACGGTAGTCACGAGATTCGAACCTTAACGAATTTCACAAAGTGTAACACTTTGGATTCCGTTTACCAAAATCACAAAGTATAGTACTTTGGCATCCATTTAACGAACTCTCAAAGTATAATACTTTGGCATCCGTTTAACGAAATTCACAAAGCACAGCACTTCGGTATTCGTTGGATGGTTCATGAATCGATCGGACAGAGCATCGCATCGGTGATTATTGGTTAGAACACCAACGTATAGAGAAAAGAAGAAAGAAATGAACAAAGGAAATGAATTCCTAAGCTTCCTATTTATAGGCAAGAAGTATGAAAGTTCTAGGAAGTTTCCTATAGCTTTTCTAGGAAGTTACTTATGCATCTTCTAGGAAGCTTCCTATTCACTTATATCTATCCTCTTACACCTTCTTAGCACCTTCCTTTGATATTATCTATTATATATATGTATATTTATTTATTTAGGTGTTTAATAAATCTTGCTTAGCTGATTAATGAATCCTGCTTAATCTTAATTAATTGTACTTAGCTTAATTAATCTAGTTTAGCTTAATTAATCTGGATTAACTTAATTAATCTTGATTAACTAATTAATTAATCATACTTAATTTAATTAATAGATTAATTAATCTACTCAGCTAACTTAATTGCTAAGTTTATTTAACTATTAAGTATTCTAGCAGTTTCCTGATTACGAGTTCTAATTTCTAGACACAATGGAACTTGTATTAGTGTATTAACTCAATTCAACTTTAACGATAATCACGAGATAGAACCCTCACAACGATTTACAAGTGCAATACTTAACAATTCAGCGGATTCACAACAAATGACAGAGTATAGCCCGAGTTCGGACAACACTCAAACATTCAAGTCGAAATCACGATGAATAACAAAGTATAACTCATTTTGAGCAGCACTCAGACAATCGTATAATCGATCGGATAAAGTATCGTACCAGTGATTAGAGTTATTACCCTAATAACGGGCAGAGTTTAGGGATTTAGAGGGTAAAATCCCGAGCTATTATTTACAAAAATAAAAGCTGACGGAAAGAAAAGAAATGAACAACGATTGAGTTAATACCCAGCATCGTAGCAGTACCCCGCTATACTAATTAGTGATTCGTGTGTGTTTTAGAACTGATTTTGTGATAACTTGACGTACAGACCGAGATTTTACGTCGTTTCAATTGCAGAATTCAAGTCCCGATGCCTGCTATTTATACACCAAAATTGACATGCTTACGGACCGTAAGCCTAATCCCTTACGGTCCGTAAGGGACACCTAAGGGTCATAGGGTTGCCACGCGTGGGACTAGGCTTGCTGAGTCAATGAATTCGAAAGTTTATATTTTGACAACGTTTTAAGAGGATAATCGTCAACTAGGGTTTGCCCCCCTTGAGTTTTAGGGCCCTGATCCTGATTCCGATTGTTCTGAAAATTTTAGGGTTAATGCAGAATTACTTGGGTGTCTCAATTAGGGTTTTCTTAATAGATAATTACTATTCTAATTATGGAGTTTAGTGAGGGTTGTTACATCCTCCCCACCTTAAGAAAAATCTCGTCCTCGAGATTTGGACTATGATTTTTCTTGAGTTATGTTTCTTCTTCTAATTAAGAGAAATAATGTATCGTGGAATGGAATCAAAAGATATTTCGAGGGGTATGAATTTTGAAAATAAAAATGATTTATAGAAACAATTGGATTCAATATCCGAAATGAACTTACTTGGTTCAATTGAGGAAGGTTCCGAAAATCAATATCATTTACTTAAATGGTACTGGACAATAGAGTTTAGTGTATCGTATTTTGAGTACATAGTTGTACCAAGAATATGACAAATCAAACGAATGGCGTATGAATAGGGTTTAGCACAGGCTACAAATCTATTCGGATGCTACAAAGTGTTTGTAATGATTGAAAGAATTCGATAATTATGATGACCGAATAAATTCACTGTTTTTTTAATTTGAGAGTTTCAAGGAAGCGAATCTGGATATTTCAAAAGATGAGACATTCCTAATGAAATGATATAGTTTCTAAGGTGATTATGTTCAAGCCAAAAGATATATGATCAATAGATTTTTAAAATGAATGTGAAGAACTTTTTGGAAAAAAAAAATTTTGTCAGAAGAAAACTTACTTTATTGGTACCTAAGGAAGACTTAAGATTGACAGGTTCAAAATGAAATGAAAACATGAAAATGATTCGTCAAATATTGAATTATGATATGAGAAATTCAATGTGCTGTGATGGGTGATTTGTAAGAATACATAAAAAGACAATAAAGTTAGTGTATTTTCGTCTTAATACATAATTGTATTCAGATGATTTTAATCAAAATGTTTGATTAAAGATAGGTGATATTTTGATTTACTAAATACCTTTTCCTTTTATGTTATCATAAAGTAGAATAATAAATAGATATAGATAGGTTTAAAATATCAAATCCGTGGTAAATTTTGACAAAATAATGATATATGTTTTATAAATAGGTTTATCCAATATCGTAGAACTCATGATTATCATTTTTAAAATCAAGTATGTTTAACTATAAGATTAGGGTATTTTAAATCATAAAAGTAGAATAATAAATGTTTATTTTAATATCAAGCATACTTAAATATTGGCTTGCGTAAATAACATTTGATATTTTAATATATATATATATATATATATATAAAAGAATATTTCTATAAGTATTTAATGGTTGCGAAATATTAATCAAGATGAACATTTATTTATAATATGTCTTGTTCATGAATACTTAGATAATTATTTAGATAATTTTATTCGTCCCTTTAATTGTTTTACGAAAATATGTCTTCTCTTTATAGTACAAAGTATATATATTTCTATATATATAATATAAAAATATTTTTATATATAATTGAAATTTATTAAATAAATATGATGACTTAATTTATATACATTAAATAGTTATTATCATGGTTGAATATTGGTTAGTGCTGCCTTGTTTAAGCATAGGTGGCCAGTCCATGCCTAACTAAGGCTAGGCTATTCAATACATGCCCCTGATAATAACTCTAGTATCTAAAAATAATACTAACACTATTACTATTTAATATATTATTACTACTAATAAAACTAATATTAATTGCCAATAATAAATGCATAAACTTAAATGAGAATATACTTCAAACAAAATTTTATACGTAAAAATATAAATTCTTTACCTTAATGGTTTTATCAAAAAAAATTTTAATACAGGAATACTATATTGTAAGTTTCTATATATAATCAATTAAGTTTATATAATGTTTTTCGATCAATGATGATAAGGTAAGAAATATCACGAAAGGCTCGATTGAGGTTGTAAGGACTACGGAATTAGGACATGAAATGGTGGATCATAAATCTTAGCACACATTTGTGTTAAGATTGCTTTTATAAAATAAATCAACAAAGCGGATTCAATATAGATAAATAAATAATTAGATCCTAGATTAGCGCAATCTTCAAATTTGTGAAAATGTCATCACAAAGTGATCGTGATCAAAGGATGATTTTGATGAATTTCGAGGACTAAACAAGCATGTTATGGTTCGAGAGAATTGAAGTGCTGGTTGGGACTATTTTGAATATGATGGTTTCAATCCATCATATGGGACTTCGAATTGAATACGTATTGCGAGCAAGTTAACTGGGTTTGGATAAAACGAGTTTTAATAAGGAAGTTCGGACATGATCATAACAGAAACCATGTATACCCTTCAAAAGAAAATCGAGTTTTTCAAAAAAAATTCATTGATTCGATATTAAAGAGTTATCGCTTTGTAAAACGCGGTTTACAATGCAAAGATCAAGTATAGCAAAATGAGATTTGAACTTTTGATAAAACAATAAATTGGAATGAAGCCTTCCTATGGTTTTCGTAACTCAAATGAACCACATGTACAACAAACAGTGCATGTGTACGGTATAGATTTACCAAGAAATGAAATAGATCAATATTTGCTACTATGAAAGAAATCTTTATGGTATGATGACCATTAAAAGAAGTGGAAACACGAAAGTCAACTTATTTATAGGCAGAAGTCAGAATTGTACTGAAAGAAATATAAGAACTTTATCTGGAATTTCGTGTGATAACCTTTGTTAAGTGACATTACCAAAGAATGTCGAATGAAATGAAATGAAATAGGTGATTTGCAAAGGTA